>NC_083612.1:20668333-20977083 GCF_963584025.1 Labrus mixtus | reverse complement strand
GATTGTATCGCTACAAGTCAACCAGCTAACTAAAATTAAATTTGAATAAATTGCCAATGCTCCTGTAAGCCTACAAGATGTAGTTCGCTATGACATGCCTATACCGGAAAGAAACAGTGTTTCTGGTGTAGTATAGGTTGTAGGCTAATTAACTCGACATGCCGACATTTGCAGCTAACCCTAAATGTTTTTCCTTCTTCTGAGCTTAGAATCAACCACAACCCAATTGCAGGTTATGGGCTGCTATTTTTTAGCATATATTTTTGGTGTGTGTCCCTCAAGGTAAAGGTAAGTGTTGCTACCACCTGTATGTCTTCACATGTCTTTTTGTAATGCCTACTAATGCTACATTGAGTGTCTTAATAACTACTACTTCACGCGTATGCTTATTTAAAAGGCTAATCTTGGGCTGCTTCCATCTTTTTTCTATCTTTGATCATAATAACATTTGAATATGTGTAAATTCACTGCCTCTCTTGGAAATAAAGAACTTAAAAATAGCGTACCAGAAAAGTTTTATATCCAGTAAAGAAGAGACTGAGTTCATAAAAGAGCAGCAGAGAAATGTTTAAGACATGTGAGGTATTTGAGACATTTCAGAAATGTCCTGATCCTATTTTGGCTGTGAATCTTGGGAGCAACAACAGGAAGCTGCTGCTCTTTGTGAACAAGAAAAGCACAAACATGTGACAGACAATGTTTCCATGCCTGCATGGTGTGACTGCTGCTTAACATTATTAAGATAGATATAGGTTGTTGTACTTGAAGGCAGCACGTCATACACAAACTGGAGGTCGCAAAAAGTTCATAAGATTATTAAGCACACTGACAATCCAATCATTAAGCTTAAAAACTGTATTTTCTGTATTTTGACTTGATATGTTGATGCAACGCAAAACTGCATCATGTTAATACTTTAAATCCTCAAAGCCTTGGTGAAATAACCTTGTGAGTACTGCCATCAAAATCCATTTAATCCACTAGACACTCTGCTTGTGTAATTGGCACCAGTGTGCATAGAAAAAGGAATGAAGCACTTCCACTCACATTACATTTACATTAAAGATATTTAGCTCTTGCTCTTATCCAAAGCTAATTATGATGAGGGCAGCAATAAAATTAGCTTAGACTCTGTCTGATGGTGCCCTGATAATAGATCTGAGAAAACAATTTTATATTATGACACGACTTCTCTGCCAGAAAAGTTCTATAGAAAATAAAGAAAGAGTGAGATGGGAGGAGGCTCAGATTCAGACAGCAGCATATTTGCAGGCGGATGTGGCAGCGAGAGGCAAGACACAAGTGGGAGCGTGGGACGTGAGATATTTCTGCAGGGGATGAGTTTTAAGTTTGAAGGGAGTGGTTGTGTCGTCCTGACTGAGATTGTTCCCTCGCTGCTGAATCAGGGAGACTTTCTGGAGTGAGGTCCTGACTTTTAATAAAAAGTGGACTCAAAAATCGACTAAAGTTAGTGGCTGCTTTGATTTGTTTTGAGGCAGTGTAGCCAAAGTATAACACCTATTATTTTGTATGACAGTGACCAAGTGACAGAAGGTTTTAAAATCTGATTGCTATTTATATTTAACAGCTTTTTGACAGCACAGAGCTGGAGAGAAGGATCACACCACCATATCTGTGTAAAGGCAAATTTCCAGTGTGGCGAAACAGATTTCATGAGTCACTATACAAATTACATGGTGGGTTTGATCATTCAAGGAGGAGTGAGCCATTAGAAACACTCAAATGTATTTAAAGGTCGTGTTTTGAATACAATACAATGAAGGTTCTCAGATTAATTGAAGAGTCAGACCTCTGTCTTGACAGTAATGACCCATTTCTTGTGATTAATTTTGGAAAAAAAGCAGCAGATAATTAGTGGTTTCCTACAGTGGGCGTCACAGGGGCCGAATGCAGAGGCATTATTTTCATTATCTTAAAGAAGAGCTGACACTGAAGAATGGGAGGGATCCTACAAGCTGTAATTAAAACAGTTTATGAAAGTCTTTGCTTAAATCTCTTGATGTTCTACTGTGCTTTTTCAGTCAAGTCATGTTTTTAGATGTTTTGTGAATACGTAATTGATTATTTTTTTGTAGATTTCATTAAATCTTTAGATTTCTTCTTTTTTTTGCCTATTTGCCTTTATTGGATAGGGCAATAGGGCAGCTGAAGAGAGACACAGGAAATGTTGGGAGAAGAGAATCGGGGATGACATGCAGCAAAAGGCCAAGGTCGGATTGGAACCCATGGCCGCTGTGAAGAGAACTACAGCCTCTGTACATGGGGCGCGCGACATAACTGCCAGGCAATCAGCACCCGAGAATCTGTTGATTTTTTTTATCTAAGCTTGCAGCACCCCTCAAGAAATGGAAAATTTTGTAGACTGACTAAAAAAAAAAATATTGATATTTATCAGATGTGTTAGAAAGAACAGAAGCTTGAGCCATCAATATTTTTGTTCATCTGGTTTAAAAATAACCTCAATTGTACAAAAACATAAAACATTTGCACTAACTGGTTTTCTTGGTCCAAAGACTGGACTGTTGATTGGACGGTGGGTTTGGTTGTGTCATCAACAACATATTTTCTGTTAAAATGCACATGAATGGGGCACCAGTGCCTAGTGGTTCGTTTATACGCACCGTGTGCGGAGGGTGTAGTCCTCAGGCGTGGTTCAAGTACGACCTGTAGCTTCTTGCCAGCATATAATTCCCCACTCTCTCTCTCTCCTCTCCAAAGTCATTAAAGTCAACCCCACTCCAAATCTTTTATAAATGCACATGAATAAGAATATCATTAAAGTTTAAATTTGATGCCAGAAAACCACAGCTGCAGCTTCAACAACCATCCAGTTTCTCTTCAGTTTTGGTTATTTTTGTTGGATAAAAATGATACATCATGATGATTTTGTACGAAATGCTCAATTTATTAAAAGTGGTATACAGTTATTTTCAGACTTCAAACAGGTTCAGGGTGTGCTGCTGCAGAAGAAAAACCTTTGAATTAGATCCTGATCTAATTCAGACACACTAACATTGGCATGGCACTGTGATTTGGTTCTCAAATGACAGTGCTGTTGGATGATTTCAGCTTTTTTTCATGCTGAAACTCATTGTGTCCTGGACTAATGTTGAGCTTTATGTGATTTCTGAGCATCTTCACATAATCTTAGCGTGATGTCTCCTTTGATGACCCATCTTCATTGATTTCTATGATTCTGTGAATTGCATTAATACCATTCATATAATTCAGACAAAAATCTGCATTCCCATTCTACTTCCTAATTCCTTGTATTATACATTTTCCTCAAAGCTTTAACTCTCATCTATGTTTTTAAAGTACTCATTACTCAACGATGCATACATCTTTTGATGTTTAATGATATTAAGAACATTTTTTAACAGATTGCCTTGTTTGACTGATAGGGGCAATTAAGTTTGTTAAATAATAGAGGAAGCAATGTAAACAGAAAAATAAATCAAGTGGGTTTACATAAATTAGCATAACCACAATTATAATGCTTGACTGCATGTTGATTATAAATGTATGGAGAAAAATTTGCATCAGGCTAATTATGTGATAAAGTGGGTTAGCAGGGAGTGTAAAATGACACTCGCTGTACTTTTTTTTTTTAAATAACTCATTATTATCCTTATCATTACCTGTCACTATTTCCTGGATGGAGGTCCCACGGTCGTGAAAAGGTTTGCACAGATCCCCTCACCAGGGTCTGGAGCCTCCCAGAGGTCTTCATTATGTCAGAGAGGAGTTAGTGCCACTGGCTCTTACTCATCAGGCTTCTCCTCCTGGGTACTGGGACATTAATGTTTTCCACCACGGGGACTCCCTCCTCACAGTCGAGGACACAGTTGGCTGCAGAGGTAATGAATAGTCCCTGCCTGTAGCCGCAGTCCTGCTTCAAGTCGCCCAGAATGAAACAGTCACTGCCCATTGCACTGTCTGTGAGGAAATCCTCTGAACTGCTCTCTAACCTGAGAAACAGCATAATGAGAACAGAGGTACCTGCACTTAAGAAGGAACAAAAAAGACTGAACACATTTACACATTTATACTTTTTGTAGAACCTTGGCCGCACAGGGACTTTGGCTTTTCTGAAACTTTTCGCTTTCCACTTCAGAAATGGTTTCAGTTTTTTACAGAAATAAGGAGATTCTAGACCTGTGGTTTGACCACAACAGAAATACTTCAACTCATAAGATGAAGACGAGTCACTGCTCGTACTATAACGTATAAATGTTTCTCCTTTCTTTGTGTTTGTAATGTTGGAATGCAGGTGTGGCAGTGTGGCGGCAGTGTCGAGGTCCTGCCTTGTGCTCGTATTGCCCACATAGAGCGCGCTCACAAACCCTACACGGAGGACCTGACGACTCACGTGAGGAGAAACGCCCTCAGAGTGGCAGAAGTTTGGATGGATGAGTTTAAGAGCCACGTGTACATGGCCTGGAATATTCCAATGGAGGTGAATGATCATGTCATTACAATGTTTTCTGATAAACAAAACTTTGAGATCATACTTTAATGAACTTGGCATGTTGATGAATCTCAGCATGCCAAGTTCATTGGTGTGGACCAAATATGGAAGTTGGTCTGGTAGCTGGAGAGGTGCCAGATCACTTCCTGAGCACTGCCGAGGTGCCCTTGAGCAAGGCACCAAACCCCCTCCCCACCATCAGCTCAGGAGCGCCCGCTGTGGGCAGCTCCGTCACTCTGACATCTCTCCATTAGTGCATGTCCATAGGATCCTGTTTGTGCATGTGTGTATATTTCAGCCTATGTGTGTGTTGCATGACTTACAGAGTGTAAAAACAGAAATATCCGATTGCTGGGATCAATAAAGTTAATCTTAATCTTAATCTTGATATTTAAGTGATTAACGATCATAATAAGATTTAAGGTGTCTTTATTGGTACCTACAATTGTTAAATTGTTGTTCAGATGAAAGATTAAGCATTCAATAGATAAAAACAGCACATTTCAGATTTAAATAATCAAAGGATGTCCAGACAAAGTGCTCATACAAAATTCCATGTTTTGCACTGACATCACAATACATTCAAGTCGTAAACAATACTAGGATGTAATTGTTTGTTTATTAGTGATTACTCACTCTCTGTGCCATTTTTAAATATGAAACAAAACAGAAAATAATCAAAAAGAAAATAACAAAGAAATAAATGAAAATCTGGTAGAAATCTAGGATTGGCTTATCGTTTGCAGAACAGTCACTCTTGTGTTCATTTAAATGTAATTACTTTGAAGAAAATCGACCTCTCTTTGGCTTATTTGACATTACTATCTTAAATACATGATTTTAGCATTTGACCGTCTACCAGATGGGTTTATTCCCAATGAACAGTTCTCATCCTTTTCTTTGTCAATTAGTCAAAACCTAAAGCTGCATCAGTTTAACGGAAGAAGATAAAAGACGTACACCCCTGAAAAGGCTTGCCTGTTTTCTGTAATGCAGAGCTGGATCATAAGCTCCTTCCTTCCTATGTGTTGTATCTTTGACATGAAACTGTGAATACTTTAAAAATCAATACATATAATATAAGGTGTTTCATTCGTCAAATGTTACATGTCAGCTAAGAAGCTGGCTCCAGCCTTCACTGACAGATACTGTTGAGACATCATATACAGATAAAAGAGAAGAAAACACCTCTGCATTAGTATCACAAGTCAGAATAACACAGTACAGGTGTCACTGTATCAGTAATAGCACAACACAGAATATTGTAATCTTGATTATTTGTCCCATCCCTAATGCAGACACGTCATCAAGAAGCTTTTTCAAAGGGTTTCCTGTTTGGAGGATTTGTCGTTGCAGCCTTTATGTTATAATCCCCGGGGAACATTCATACTGACGTCTCAAGTCAGGTGTGGAAAAGAATCATGCACAATCACACAAACATGAATATAGAAAGCATCATGATAAACACACAGGACAAACAGGCAGCTCCATTGTGCATCCACCTAATCTAAATGTGACAACGTTGAGTGTGATCTGTTATCAGCTGTGCTCGTCTCATCGCAGATGTTTGGTTGAATCAGCTCCTGACACACCACAAAGCTCAGTTGAAATGATTTCTCGTCACATACATAATAGACTGAATACATGCAACAGAATAAATACATACTAAATATGAATCATCCAAATAGTATTAACATAAGTTAGCAGTTAGGAAATAACAGAAAAGAGGGACCATTTAAAAGAAACAATCTTTATTACAGCTGAGATATTGGGAACAAATGATAACTTATATAAAAACGACATAGACAAAAAAGGTACATAATTCAATTATTTCAATGTAGTATTAATTATGTAGAAATGCAAACTATTTACTCTTTTAAATATATTCAGCTGCGGCTGATTTCCATGATTTAAAAGACTGAATGAAGACATCCGCAGTGTCCACAACTGTTAAAGCACAAACTATCTGTTTGCAGATTCACAGTGAATCCAAATGATGCAAACTGTATATGCTGCCGGCTGTCTTGTATTTTAATAGTTGAACCAGTGTTTTTACTTTGGATTAAATGTTTTTATTTGATCTTCATTTGGGATTCAGTAAATTAAAGTAAATAATTGCACTATGTCGTCTCATGTTAAATCTAGCACCCCTCAAAGGCGAAGTCAAATGTTTGTTCACTGAAGCTTTTTTTCTCCTCCTGCATAATCAGTTTGAATATGTAAATCCACGTTATGAATAGATGAACATCTGCGGGCAATTCATTCAGTCAATAATGAGGCATTTAACAGAGTCTGGACTCGAGAAGCATGAAATTTAGCCGCAGCTTTAGCCCAATGAATTATCCACAAAATAAAAAATATATATATGTGTTAATCTGAAGATGTAAAACAAGCCGAGTACTGTTGTTTATGTCTGCACCCATCAGAGTTCACTTTTTGATGTTTTTGAGCACCAGAGAGCCCCGTCAACTTTTCGACCCTCCAGAGCTTTTGAGTTATTAAAGAGAGGCGTCAGTGACGTTTGAGGACAACATGAGCCAGATGATGACATGCAATGAGAAAAAAATCACATGAACATGATGTAAAGATACTGCAGTGCTTAAAGGCACAGTATAATTAGCAAGTCAAAGTCTTATTATGAATAAAATATCCTTGTAACTGGTACTGTCTAGACGTTATAAGACTTTTACTGACACATTGTAGGCCACTGTTACTGTTGTAGATGTTTTACAGTAAATTACAGTAAAGGTAGTTTGTTCAGTGGTTTCCAATGTACGGCTCTAACCCTGCAAAGGGTCACAAAATAAATCTGAGGGGTTGTATGATGGTTGAACGGAGAGAATTGAATGAAAAGCCCCACATACAACAACATTACAACAAACATCTTCATGTATACCTGTTCTTTTGTTACTTTTAATGGTCTAAAAAATGTTATTTCTGTAGTTTCTTTTTATTAGATCCACCCAGGAAACGTTCTCTTTTACAGGTCTATGAACACATGAAATTGTAACATGTAACACATGTACACGTTTCTAGTGAGATAATGTTCATGACAAGTAAAAGTCAGGTAACTAAATGTCTGAACACATCAGAAAGCATTCCATTACAGTCCCTCAGGTAGATGAGTAACATTGGGGTTATTGTAGATGTAATCTATTTTTCTATTGTAGTCATCAAATCTTGCCTTACTTTGTGCTTTAATGATTGGTTACTTGTACAATTCTATATAAATATGTTGGAGGACTGTGGTTTAATACAAACAATGCATTGTATCTCTGTAGTACCTCATGTGTCTCAATCAAGATTAAAATGGAAGTTTTGTAAAAAATAAAAACCTGAAAAAACATCCCAAATAGGGACAGTAGATGGCTTATCAACATCTGTGTGCGTGTGTGCACATGCATGTGCACATGTGTGTGTGTGTGTGTGTGTGTGTGTGTGTGTGTGTGTGTGTGTGTGTGATGTGGCAGCTGGAGCAGTACAGTGATTTCCAAGGCAGAACTGGACAAAAATCAAACCCAGTAGAAGCTTTTCAAATACACAACAAATGGCTTCACACTGCTCCTCAATGGCCCATTATCTGATCTGCCTCTCCACAAGCCACGGTTAATCAATTTTATGCTTTGTGTTTGTCGCTGTGTTCCTCTGTGTGTGTGTGTGTGTGTGTGTGTGTGTGTGTGTGTGTGTGTGTGTGTGTGTGTGTGTGTGTGTGGTTTTGTGTGTGTGTCTGTTTGCTTGGACCCAGGACTCTGGGATTGATATCGGCGATATCAGCGAGAGGAAGGCTCTGAGGAAGAGGCTGCGGTGTAAAACTTTCCGATGGTATCTGGTCAACATCTACCCTGAGATGAGGATGTACAGCGACACCATCGCCTACGGAGTGGTAAGCCTCATCCTCCATCTTCATCTCAGTTTCATTTCAGCGCCAGAAAGAAAAAAAAAGCCAAAAACAAGTCAAGACAACAAGGCTTAGCAAATAATTGTAATCCCCTGTGTTGGGATGCGGATGGCTGCTGTCAAGAGCACAAACAGTTCACAAAGAGGAGGGTTTGCTGTAGAGACTCGAGTTCTTTCCTTCTCTTCTCAGAAGGCACTAAACATATTTATTTTGTTGAAGAAAGGTGGAAAAAATAAGGCTCTCCTCTGGAGTAAAAAGCCTTTAAGCAGTTAGATACTTTAAAGTGAAAATGCTAAAAAAACAAAAGACACAAATATGTTAGAAAACAAGTTGAAACATGCTGCAGCTAGAACAGCCCTCTCCAGGGTTTCATTAATTATCTTGTCAAAACCCGGGCTCAGTGAGTTGGACAAACAGGGAGACCACACAGTTTTAAAGTTATTTAAGCGATAGTTCATGGAAAAATAAGGCAAAAACATCCTCATAAAAGAATATGCAGGCTGTAGATAAGTGGTGAATGCAATGGTGACTGTGCGTGGTGCTGTGAAGGCAAAACAAAGACCACAAACCAAATTTAGTGTTGACTAGAGAGAGAGAGAGAGAGAGAGAGAGAGAGAGAGAGAGACTGAGAAGCCAGCTTAAATACTGAGGCCCAGCCTACCCAGGTGCATGACATCAATTTACCAGCTCTGCCCTTTACTACCTGAAGGCAACCTGAGTGGAGAGAGATACAAGGCTACAGGAGGAGCACTGACACAGCAGGGGTTGTCACAATCTTAATACATTTCGATACATAGATGATGTTATACATTCATTGACTTTAAATATTTGCAATTTAACCCGCCAGAGTTTTGCAGCAACATTTTGTTACAGTTAGAGAAGCCAAAAAGAAACTGCACATGCCGGCAGTGTCCTTGTTGTTCTCAAACAGCTTCCTTTCCATGGTCCTCCCACCTCACGTCACTGTGCTGCACCCTAACACACATTGACACACAGACCACAGTGTAATGGCACTGCTTTCTATGTTGTCTGGATGCTGAATTTTTTTCTTGTACAAATTGACGAATGGGGAAAGGATGTCACGAGGAAATAGGCCGGCCTCATTACATTCACTTCTGCAAAGTAGTCGACCTCATTATTCTATGTTTGCGACATGCATTTGATGGGCGAGTCAGTGGTTGGAGGAGTCATTAGATGCCACAAGAATGGCTGATAAATTGAGTTTACATTGCAGAAGAATGTGTTTTTTATATTTTATTCTCACCTTCTCTTTGTCCGGTGACGATGAGGGAGGTGAGGGTGAGGGTAGCTTCATCTGTGAATCTCGGTGTTTAAAAGGCTAAACCCTTGTTAGAGCAGTACAATCAAGATAGATATGTCACATTAAAGACACTTAATGCTGTCTAACTCTGACTTTAAGTTCATGTTTATTTCCCACAGTGGGTCTCTGTTGTCTCATGTTTCTTTCAGTAGAAATAATTTGGTCCTGAGACAGGGCACTGGACCATGTTGTTCCTGTGGATTTTCTGATTATCAGATATGAGTCGACTTCTCCTGAGCCAATGGGAAGCTGAATCATCTCTCGCTGTGTTCTCCTGATCTCACATCTTAACTTAATTCTCCCCCCACACAAACCAGCATCTCCACAGCTGCCTTCGGTACAGATTTGTGTCTTGCAATCAGGCAGACCTTTGTCATGATGCACATGAATAACCCTATGGCTCGGCTTCACAGTCTGAGTAATGTTCATCAAGCCTAACGCTTCTTATTTACATTTTTATAAAGATGAATGGATCCAGGACGGTTGTAAAGTATGATTCAGGTTCGTGGATGATTCAATCCGCTCAGGCCGAGTGTCTTCTGTATTTTCTGTGTATATTTAATATTTACATTCTGTTTATTGAGAATAACGGAGGATACGCGAGGTGATGATGATGGAAGATGGCTTCTTTCCTTCCAACATATTGCCTGTCCTCACACACAAACTTGTAGATACATTTTTATATAATCACAGTGAGCACTGCAGCAAGCAGTGCTTAATGCTTGGATAATAGTTTATTTCCCCTGAGAGAGAAATAATGTACTTCTACATTTATTTAAAAGAAGGGAGCAAAACCTTTCCAGTACAGAAAGGTGTATTACCCTCACATAACACTTTCAAATTTCCTTCTCTAATCGGGATGGCTGTTTTCAGTTTTCTTATTTCATAAACTTATAAAACAGAAAAATGAATCTTAAGAATTACCATCACCGGAAATATAATGTACAGAAAGGACCTTATATACAACATAGAAAGCATAACAACCATTGTTTGAAATCTTTATTATTTACCTACAAACGAGGAAATGGTTGAACATCAATTTTCCAACACAAAGCTTATTGCTTATTAAATCAGCTTCCCTCTGATTGGAGCGGTGTTGGAGGATGTTACCTTTCGTAGCGGATCATAACTATATGAGTATGTAAAATATAAGGCAACTGACAAAACTAACAAAATACTTCATAATCAATTCCAAAACACACAGGGAATCATTGTGGTTGTAATAAACAGGAGATATACGACCTTTAATTGCAGTCATCTTAAAACCCAGGCAGCAGCATTCTCAATAGTGTACAGTTTATGGCTTTTGGCAGTCCATGCGTTTGGTCTTATTTTCAAAGCAAGATGACTGAAAATCCTTTGAGTGTAGTCCTCCCTCTGTTTCCTTTCATGTATTTGCTTTGTTTGTACATTAAGGGATTCATTGTAATCTATATTGTTGTGAAATTAAAATTCACACTGAGTAGCATAGAATAAATATTTAGTGAGATTCAAAATGTCATGTGTAACACGCTCTTTTTTTAATTGTGTGTGTCTCTTAATGTCAGCTGAAAAACTCTCTGAAGACCGAGCTGTGTCTGGACCAGGGGCCTGACAACGACAATGTGCCCATCCTGTACCTCTGTCATGGGATGACACCTCAGGTACCAGTACCATCTCTCCCTGTCTCTCTCCCTGTCTCTCTCCCTGTCTCTCTCTCTCTCTCTCTCTCTCTCTCTCTCTCTCTCTCTCTCTCTCTGCAAGACTGTTTCATGCAGCATGTAGCATAAAGCCAGATTTAATACATCACCTCTCTATTTTATCTCCATCTTGGGTTCTTCTGACTCAATAAAACCTGCTCCATCTGGAAGAAAAACAACCTCCCCTTCCTTTGCCTTCACATTGGATCAAACTCACAAGCTTTTCCTCATAAAACGGGATCGGGTTTCCTTTTTTGCCCTTTACAGAAACAGACCTCAATGTAGTTAAATACATATAAAACTCATCTCCCATTTTTCATACCCTTTCCTTAGGCATCAATAATAAAATGCCATGTTATTGACAAAACAACAAGTTATATTGTGCCTGAACATTTGTCTCTGTCTCCGGATTTCTTCTAAATGTTTACTTTCTTATTTTCCACGAACATCAAAAGATTAAAGAGCAAAACCATTTCAGATCCACTGTGATACCCCTCTATTTTACTGTCACATGTTTTCACTCAGTCTCTTAAAGTGATGTCTTTGGACCGCTTGTCCAGGATATATTTCAGCCCCAGTAACTGGGCCTTCAAGTGTCTTCAAATGTTAGCATAGTCTGATTATCACTTACTTTCTCCTGGCTCTTTCAGCTCCTATCGATCCCTCCGTCCCATTATGTCTAAACAGACTGCTTTCAGAGTTTGTTTAACCTTGCTGTGGCAGCTGAAAACTTGTCTTATGGAGTGAGACTTGATCTCACATTATCCCTCTCAATTTGAATGAATCTATTGGACATTTCACACTTATTACGCCTCTATTGACATTTACACCACAGCGCAAATTAAAACTGATTCAGGAGTAAGCTGTATAATCTTGTAATGCCTTTTCTTTTTTAAAAACCCATACGATAACTTCTAGAGCCCTTTCTGGGACCTAAATAACTCTAAAGCATACTTATTATAAATCTGTAATTCACTATAGATCTCTGTTAATCCTGGCATATCAAACAACAGATTGGAGCAGCTCCAGCATTTCTAATGAGATTAGGGATATCTGCAAGACAAATCCAGTCTGCTCTATTTTAGTGTTTGCATGTTACGTCATGGAGAGGAATTATTCTCTGGATTGCGTCTATAATAATACATGGAAATAGAAGGGTTTGAATGTTTGCTGCTTTCTGTCAAAACAAGGTTTTGCAGGTGCCAGCTATATGTTTCACTGTTTTGCTTTGGCAGAGATATCCTTTGTATTGCAGGTGTTGTAATAAATGCTACATCAGTGCACATGCATGAAAGGAGTCAGAAATACAAAGTTTACAATCCAGCACAGGACTGACTTTACAAGAGCATGTTGTCAGTTACCGTACAATTCAGCATTTCAGCACAAGCGATGATAAAACATTCCGACTTAAGCTCAGTAACAATAGAAACCAGAGCTACATAACGTCTGGCAGTCTGAGCTGTTCCAAAAAGTGAGCAGCACAGATTTTTTTAAATCACACTAGTCACTGTTTAATTTCTGTTGTGAAGGAGGCAGGAGGCCTTTTTTGGATAAGAGTAAAAAGCGAACAAGCTGCAGAAGACGCAAACATGGCCAAGATGATTTATTTAGAAAGAAGAAAAGATCTTGGAGTGCAAATAGTGGTGCAGAATTAGAGACAGAGCCCATGTTAAATATTCTGCTCCAAAACATGTTTACTCTGATGTGAATCTTAACTCCCCCATCCACCACTGATGTCTTAATCATTTTGTTTGAAGCAACTTGCTTGTCGCACATTTTTAAAGAAGTTCTGCTGCTCAAGTTGAAGCTAAGGCACAAAGTTTTTTCTTTTAAGTTGTCTCAGGTCATACCGGTTGGGAGCCACTAGTTGATGATTGATTGTCATCAATCAGTCAGTCATTGGTTCAACTATTCAAAATGTAGGCGTGTTGCAAATGCAAATCAAATCAAGTTTACTTAAGTAGAGCACACAAACCTTAAAGCTGCACTAAAGGGCAGCACTGATGTAAATGTACTTTACACATTAGTAAGATACACCAATGAGTAATCCAATATGAGCATTCATTCCTTGTATTTATTTTCTATGTTTATTACATAAAACTAACAGCAGAAGACTTTGATTTCTGCTTCATTTGTCTGTCTGTAAATTTGTTCAACAGATTGTCTTTTTTGCTCTCTCTCTTCCAACTTGTGTTTATACCACTAAGCCTTTCATTTCTGAAAAACAAAACATGCCTCTGCTGTAAATGATTTGGGGATTTTGTGAGGTTAATGTAAAAAAGAACTGCCTGCAAAAGAAACACAATCTGGGCAGGATTTCATCAGCCAGTACACAATTAGTCTAATTGTCTCCCAATTCCTGATTTAATTATCAGCACTGTCTTTTAATGGGTTTTTTTTGGTTTTTTTTGTCTTTCCTCATTCTCATTTTAACAGGATAGCTGTACTCATGTTTAATGTATATAAATAACCCTCATAGAGATTTTATCATATCCAAACAACAAAGGGCAAGCCTATTTCCTGCACAGTTTATTACTTACTTGGTTAAATACAAGCTCTAGAATAGTTGTTATTAAAGGTCATTCCCAGCATGTCTTAAGATACAGCAAAGGACTTCACAGTTTGTTTGAAGTTGGATGTTCTTTCTTGTAGAATGTGTACTACACAAGTACTCAGCAGCTCCACATTGGGCTCCTCAGTCCCACTGTCGACGACGACGACAACAAGTGCCTGGTGGATGTGAACAGCAGACCGCGCCTCATTGAGTGCAGCTACGCTGCAGCCAAACGCATGAAGCTCCACTGGCTCTTTTCTCAGGTAACAACCCATGACACACACCCCACACATGGTCAGGAAACACAAGGCTCAAGAACACACGTTTTCTATTCTTTAGTCTGAGTGGTTTGAAGGAGAGGTTTGAGGTAGGAGAAAATAACAACTGTGGAGGCTGCTTTTTAATCATGCAAGTGGTTTAATTTACTATTTGACTGGATTTTCACTCAATCCTGCAGGTCATTTAGTGACGAACACTCATTGAAATTTAATGATTGTCTTTCTTCATTAGCGGCTCCGTGCTGCACAGAGTCTTTAAACAGAACAGGCAGTAACCTTAAAACGGCCGATGACAGCGGGTGAATTGGATTAACTGCATGCTTTGATTTGGGCTCAAAAGGCCTCATATTATTGTATGCTTTGCTGTCAGTGCAGCCGTAATTAAAAACTCTGCTCAAAATGTTTTCTATAACAAGAACAATATTCCTGACACTTGTGGATGGCTGCTGCCAGTGTGTCCATGTCAGGTATCCTCAAACTGAACTTTGAGAGGTCATTTTAGTTAACTTGTATAATTCAGTAAATTGAACAGGGACATATCAGATGGACTGGAGCATATCATGACTGAAACATGCACATATGCAAATTGTCAAGCAAAGATGAACCTATCAGCAGAACCGAGAGGTATCAGAATATGTTCATTTAAGAGATAACATGCATTACTGTTCATTGTTTTGAAAGTTGCATTAACCTGCTATGCTCTTGAAAATGACTTAGCTATTCCTTTATGTGTTAAAGATCTAAAATGTGAGCTTGCATGTAAAGATGAGTCATTTGTTGGCAGGTGCTGATACCTATGATTAGAAAACAAGCGCACATCAGTAGGAGGAACTGCATGACTTTGTTTTGCTTATTCCTTTATGTCAGTGTGTGTGGGTGATTCCTTTGTATTTCCCAGTAACAAACACCTATTGTTCTGTATATAGCATAGTAAATCCAATATTTACCATAGCATCCCACATGCTACAAGTTCACATATACATTCATCATCTTGACTCCCGGGGGCTTTTTTTTAACAAGCGGCAGCAGGATAACTTGGGTGAGTTGAGGGGCTTGAGATTTAAAACTTGACCTTGTTCCAGGCCTTTGAATCACTTCCCACATGTTTGTATTCTTTATTTTATTTTTATCTTTTAATTGTGTTTGGCTAAAGGACTACAGTTTCCTCTGGTTTGAGAAACAACTGGACTGATAAAATAGAAGCTTCCTCTCCCTGCCAAAAGAGACAGAACTCTATTCTGTACTTTTCTTATATTATGTCTTATATCTGCTCTATGTCATGTATTTTAAAGCTCATAATGTTATTAATGCTTTGCTTTTAACTCTGTAAAACACTTTGAATTGATTTATGTATGAATGGTGCTCTATAAATAAACCTGCCTTGCCTTGCCATGGAATGTAATAATCTGTTATTCCTTTTTTTTTACCTGGAAAAATAAGCTTCAGTGTTTAAAAGTTCCTTGATCTTCTCATTCGCTGCTTTTATGGGCTGTTTCAGGATCTCAGTAAATGTTGGTCCATAAATGTCCACTTTCAGTAGTTATAACCAATCTGTTATCAATAAAAAAAAAGTGTCTCCTGGATCTCACAGACGGACCAAACGACTGTAAATACAGAGAGAATAATTCATTTCACGGTCTGTAAAACCAGTCCAATCCTTTGGTCTTTTCCTCCCACATCCCTCTGCTTTCCTCTCATAGCTTTGGAAAGAGCTCTCTCTTCACAGCTGTCTCCACGCAGTATTGACTGTTGAAGACCTCCTCTTCAGTCACTTGCCCTTGCTCGACCATGACGCTGTAATGAGAAAATCCTGTCTCGTTTCTTTAGGATGTGCTAGAATTTTTGGGAGGGCTTTTATGCTCTCTCTTTTTAACAGAATGGGGAAACTGCTGTTGGACATAACTTTCTTTTTGCGCTAAAGGATTTGTTCTTCCTTCAGGCATAACTCTCATCTTAAAACATTTAATAATTTATTTTAAAAATATCGCAATAGCTGTGAAACTAATGATGCAGTTCTACAGTCCCTAATGCCTTTGTTTCAGCATCTCTTCCTCCACAAAACCAGATGTTTTTTTTTCTGGTGTGTTTTATGTTTCATGTTTTTCTCTATGATTTTTCTCACTTATTATATTCTCAAAACCTTAGCCTTGCTAGGGAGATTGCTAATTACTTCACTGGCAATTACCTTGTTTTGTTTTTTACCTTCAAGCCATGGTGATGCTATCAACATGGTAGTGTAAAAATCAGCCAAAACGCTCAGAGCTTTTCAGCAGCTCACATCTGCACGTGTTCACAGCAGTGTTTATTTAAAGTTCTATTGAGCACACAAATTGTGTTCCTGCTGCACAGCTCAATTTTAACCATCCTGCTTTTATCTTTTCAGGGAGGATCCATTCAGAACAGGAAATCAAAGAGATGCCTAGAGCTTGTGGCTAGCACTGACAATGAGTTTGGCTACCAACTGGCTCTGCAGAAATGCACTGGACAGAAATGGTTCATCACAAATGTTCTGTTTAGCGGCTCTTTATGATCGACTGCTGGAAGGGACGCTGCAGTGAAAAGCACACAGTAATGGAAATGTGAGTGCGTACTTTTATGTTCACGTGTAAGCGCAAGATGTTTTTTTTTTAGCGTGCGAAAGGATTTGAAGGAGGAGTCCACAGAAGAGTGGGCACAGTTTGACATCATTTGTGACTCCACAATGTCCTCTGATGAGCAGTCGACATCACATCGTAAATGTTAAACATTTTATGTTGCCTACAGGATCAGCCATAGTTGGCCAATATTTTGCAGGTTTGACGTATAATATATTTAGTATATTTTGTGGTAAATCTGGTACAGTCAGATATTGGTTGACTAAAAAGAAGTATTGGGTCCAATATGTTTTCTACTGATCATTACTGCTACTGTGTAGCAAGCTTTCTCAATCTGTTTCTGCTGTAATTATTTGATTTTAATGTCTCAGGTTTCTAGGTTTATTATGGGGTTCAGCTGTACAGATGTGGGGCAAGGTGGGATACATCAGAAAATGATTATTTTCTAAGTGTAAATATTTGAAATATTTGTAATAAGTAACAGTAAAACCTATTGTAACTACTGAGTACAATTGTCCTTTTTTTTCCTTCTGTGATCAAACACATAGCATCACCATTTAGTTAAAAAATAAAAGGACTTGATTCCACAAATACCAAACCAATTTTTCATTGTGAAGAATGTCTGTGTTACAGAAGCTTTGTAATGCTCTTCAGCTAAAGAAAATCATGCAAATAGAAAAAACACCAGCAAAGGTAGAAAAAAAAGCTCTTCACCAATTAGACAACACGGATACAACAAAATGAAATACACTGCTAGGTCAGGCAACTGTTGCCATGGTTTGTGGCTCATGGAGAAACGTTCAGGCACATCAGTGAATGTAGGTCGCGTGTGTTTTAGCAGAACTTTTGTGCCAACAACAAGGTATTGTATTTTGAAGCAACTTGCACAGAAAAGAAATATGAAGCATAAAAACGGGTAAAATGTGAGAAATAACATCAGATAGAAAAAATAAAACAGAGGCTGAACTGTTCACATCAGAGACATCTAGGACAAAGGAATAAAATGCTGTCTAGACATGTAGTTAACATTGCACATGCTGTGTTAGCCTTTTCAATATATATGCTAAAGATTACGATGAGATTACTGATATTAAAAATGCTACTAGACTGCTACTAACTGTGGAAGGATACTTAGTAAGATTGAGCCAATGGAAAGGATGAAACATACAAAATCCTTAATTGGTATCTCACTTTCTTAATCCCACAGAAACGTGGTCATTTTTAATGTCTAATGAATCTGTGTTTTTATATCTGTGCTGTATTTTCTGTGCTGAATGTGTTGTCAACTTTTGGTTTCTGTATTGAGTTTTTTCCAATCCATGTGTGTTTTCTTGAACACACTCAGAAACTGGATCAGATACCCTTGCTCTATCTGAGGAACAAAATCCATCTGCCAGCACCTCTAAAACTCAAAGCTTAACACATTTTATGTTGTTTGTTTAGTCTGTACACGAGCAGAACACAATTTAATACACAGGTTTTGGTTCACATTATGAGTCACCCAGGTTTTTGATAAGATTTCATGAAATCTTTTATCTTCACTGACAAATAGTAGTGTACATAAAGCCCCCATCCAAAAGCAGAGATCTGGCTTTAAAACAGGTTTGTATTGAACAACACAGAGTGGTTATATTGAAGTCAGTTTTAAATGACAAATACATTGGCAGTAGCCAAGAAACAGGACTGCTATCTGCTCTGACTGATGTTTGCACCTGGGGAGGAGACGAGTTGCAAAGCCTGTTTTCAACATGCCAGTCCTCATTAGCATCCACAGTCAAGCCGTGCTGGGCAAACCATGGCATTAAATATACATGAAAACCCACTTTCATCCCAAGGACCTCCCTCATTAACACATCTAAATATATGCAATAACAGCGCCTCTGCATGCTCAAACTTTCCAATGCAACAAATTTAACAAGGCTGTAATCTCCTGCACATTACTTACATCCTTCTTTGGATGACCGCTTGACCTGACTTCCTCCTTATACACTTTCCAAATATAACTTTTAGCTTCAGAATGACTGTAAATAGGGAATCTATGTGTTTATTTTTTTTTATTATACTATGATCATAAATGCATGTATTTCCCACATTGATTTAGCAAATCATCTTATGCTACAAAATAACTTTTAAGGTTGGAGTAAACTACAGAGATGTGGAGTAAATACATCAAACCGTGTCCTGCCAAGCTGTCTGTCTGAGCATGAGTCACAGACAGTAATTAAAAAAAAGTGGCCTCATTTGAATGAAGCCTATGCAGTAATATCCCTATCTGTCCTCTTGCAAAATTACAGTCATTTTCTTTGTAACAGACTTTGAATACTGACTTTGAACAGGTATGTCATTGCTTCTTCTCTGTAGATACTGTCCTGAAAATTGTATTAATTTGAGCTATTTTATTAAGCAGCATGCTAATGAGAGGGCACTTTAAGAAAGTACTAATCTGACAAGTATATACATTGGGATTCATTTTGCAGCCTCACCCACTGGTCATCCCTTTCTCTCTACGGATTCTACTACATAAAAAATGTAGAATCTGTACATGTGCACTTGACTTATATGATTAGTGTTCTCCTGGTTTTGTAGTAAGGGCCCTCCCCCTTCTTTCCAGAGTGTGCTTCAGGCACAGTGTCTTTATCAGACACAGAACAGTCAGAACGCCATGCTATTATTTCGCGATTTATTTCGCACACTTGGGCAAACTCTTCCAAACGAAAAACCATAGGGCCTCTGCTCTGGCCCTTATAGGTGAGCTAGATGGCGCTTAGCTTAGCTAACCTATTACTGGTAATAGCTTTATATTTACCCTACAAACATGAGTGCAGATCATCTTAGCTATATTTCCTAAAAAAGACAGTATTTTTATTAACGTCAAACAATTTATTTAAATGCAATTAAAATCACCACCCAACTTTCTCTTTCCCTGTTTTTTATATCACTTTTTTCACCTCATGTGGGAAACGACTCACAGAGACAACCTATCATTTCTTGTCATGAATGCAGAGACAATACAAATTCAACTTATGGCAGAGCCTGCGGTGTGATCAGGGGACTCAGCAGAGTTTTGAATACCATATGGTTCAAGGAAGCAGCTTGTCAGGAGCTAGAATATCTGAACACCCCCGCAGGATCCAGAGCGAGGAGGTTTCCTGTGTTCTCTCTGCTGCAGGTGAGCCACATGTAGCCTAGCTATAAAGAGGCTGTCTGTACGGCAGGGTGAGTGGGACAACTTAGCCACTACAGTTGAAAATAAACATAAATCCTGCAAAAGAAGAAATAAATCTTCAGCTAAAAACTAGACCAAGCAAACAATTTTTGAGGGAGTTTTAAAGCAGCAAAAGATTTAGTAGAACATGCACGTGGGTGTGAAATCTGTGTTTCCTCCTCACAGCCCAAAAGCTTCACATGTGGATAAATGTCACTGTTAATTGTTTTCAGTGTGAGGGAATATGAGTTGTAGCTGTGTTGCCATGGTGACAGCTCCTAGACTGCATATTCTAAAACATTCCAGAAGTCAGGATATAGAGGAGAACAATAAAGAGAGACTTGACAGGAGGTAATTGCATGCAGATGAACTTTAATCTTTGCCCTTTTTACGTTACGCTTAAATACTTCAAATGGACGGGCTGACATGTGTTTGTTTTTGTGCATTTCTGTCCACGCTGTATGTGCAGTGAAAGAACATACTGGTGATCAGGGTTTTCTCCGGTGTAAATGAAGTTTTATCGCAAGCTGAAAATTAAAGTTTATGATGAAAAGGCTGAAAGAGAGTCAAGTCATCTCTAACAAGCCAGTCAGGCATGTTTCATTGCAGGAGGCTTTTTGCTTTGCAGTTAATAAACTAAATTACTTACAAACATCTGATATATTTTGATTACCTCTTGTATGTTGAAATTAGACCCAGAAGTACTTACCTGCTGAATGAATAGAGTTGATTTCTTATTGTACTACCTGTGATGAAAACGGCACAGGCCTGCTTCCTTTCTTTTTCCCAGTTTAGTACTGCAAGTCATTTCTAATGACTTATTTTCATCAGTTGATTGAGCCTGAAGATAATATATTTAAGTCTGCCATGAGGTTTATAACCCCAATAGACTTCACTTGTTCTTGTATTGTTAAATTCAGTAAGTGTTAACAGCTCAGAGGATGTATATGTTGTGACATGTTATTCATTACAGTTGAACTGTTTTTTGACAGTGATGGATGAGGATCTAGGAGAAAGCCTATGAATCAGCTTAAACATTGAAAATTATTATTGACTCTATTAATCCTGTTATGATGCAGGGATCAGCTGCCACTTAATCAATCACTGGTAATAATTATGCAGTCAAAACTGCAGAGCACATTATCCTATATGAAAACTTCTACAGCCACAGCTTGTGTCCAAAACTGTTACTCCTAATTCAGCGGCTTGTATTGGGCGCTTGAAACAGTTTAGTTATACGCTTTAGTATATTATCCTAAAAATGTTGCTTAATACAGCCAACTTGTCCTTACAAGGTAGCAGTATTAAGCAAGGTTCAGATCATGAACCACAAGTGGAAGTGCGAGTGTATAATAATATAATATAAATGGAGAAAAAGCATGGCCTTGTCAAAAGTCATAAAAAGTGACCTAAGAGGACTTCTTAAGCTCACTGCTTCACACTGAATATCTTGCTTGTGTAAGCCAACGTAAATGGAAGTGTATTCATTTTTTACATATTTTTATGGGGAATATGTGTTTTCGCTTGTCAATTGATACATTAGGTTTGACCAGAAAAATAGCCTACTTGTGCTTCCATTTGCTGTGACAAAAATAATCTTCTTTTTCATTATTCCACTAACAAAACCCACCCCTGACACCACTGACCTGAAATTTGTGACAGCCACTTTCATGTAATGAGTAGAAAGTATGTGAAATCACATCCTACATTCTAGGAATGGCTTATCACTGCAATCTGGGTTTAGACTCTGCCTCTCCTCTTCTGCAGCACTACTCAGAGAGACATCTTGAGAGCATTGGAGCAAAACTCTATTTCTATTCTTGTCCTCCTGCACACAGAGATGCATTGCATACGGGATCCTCCAGAACAGACAAAATTGATCATGAAGGTTTTCACAGCTGAAGACTGCTCTTCCATCTGAAACATTTCAGTTCTGGAGTAAGTGAACACAACCAGCTCTGCACAGTATGAGAGGTTTAATGAAGCTAATAGACATGACAGTTTTCATTTCATTGGTTATTGTAGAATCCTGTGAAGCCTAAGTATATGTGACAACACCACCTTGAAATGTGTGTTATTCTGAAGTCAGCTCTTCAATGCAGGTACAACTGAGGACATGACAGCTTCTCTGCACCTGTCACACACAATCTGTCAATCAGTCAGTTAGTCAGTCTTATTTTCTGTCTCTGTGTGCCACTGTTAGTGCTGGAAAGTAACTAAGAAAATTTACATGAGTGCTGAAATCAAGCACAGGATTTAGGTACTTTTACATTGCCATTTCATGCCCCTTTATATTTCTACCACACCATTTCCCCAGGGAAGTAGAGTTCTTAATTTGTCCGCTACATGTAAATGTGAGTCACAGTTACAGCTTAGCAATTTTTTATGGTTATACAGAAAATACAAATATAGCCTTTATATTATCTGTCTTCCTGCTCCTGATTAATCAGACTAAAGCTGTGATATGCAACATTTCTAAATTCAAAGGGCTTAAATCATTATTTTGCAACGTTGAAACTAAGAGAAATCTATAACATAATTCAAGAACAGTTTCATTTTGTTGTCAAGTTGTCTGAGGATGTTTGAGTGCAGTCTTGCGGACTTCATGCTCTACCACAGGAAGTAACCCACTTCACTACAATCATTCCAAAGTAGTTTCAAACCTGACCAAGTAGTATTGTTTCCGGAATCTGAGGGTAGAGCCACATAGACATGTCCAATGCTGTGTATGTGTACACTGACCTAGTTGTTTCATCCAAGTAAACACAGAACATACACAATGATAAGTCAGGGAGCAAGAAAGGGAGACATCAAGATGTTGAAGGTTATTTCAAAAGAATGAAATGACATAACATGACGTGATTTCTGCCTGGGTCATGTCAGATAGATTTACATTTGCATCGGTGGTTGTTGAACAAGAAGACAGCAACTCTGAGTCCATGCTATTTCAAATCATCATCAAATTACATCTTTTATTATTGTTGTGATGAGGGGACCAACAAAAACAGACTCATTTAAGGAATAGTTAATAACTGTATACCTTTTGCTAAATAGATGTTAAATTGGAAGTTAAAGCAACAATGTGTAACTTTTCAACCTTGATTTAATAGCATAATAACTTTTAACGGGGAGACTGTTGTCTCTTCGATGTCTATAGCACGGCCCAATTACCTGTTTACAGCAGTTAGTGACTTTGGCAGCAGGCCATGGCCATCTCGGGTGAAGTGGGCATGGCTTAGCAGCACTATAGTTCACACAGAAGCGTTTAGTTGTTAAAAGAAGCAGAGAGCCTGTCTCTGTATGGTTCGATATAATGGCTGAGGCTAAGAGGAAGAAGATGGTGGCGGATGAAGCTAAGAAGAGCAAAAGAGAAGGTGTCAGAGAAGCGGAGTGTACATCCCTGCAGATATTATTCATAAGTGAGTCCAATGCAACTTATGGCTGTATCCTTATTTATGGCATTGTTGTCTAATGAGCAGCGTTTCTGTGTGCATCTTATTCTAAAAATGTGTCTCTTTCCTTGTCGATCTTCATGTTAGCTTAATAAGTTTAAAACCTTACAAACCTAGTCCAACTAGCTAAATGAATTACCCCCAAATGTAGCCATTTAGCCACAGCCCATAGTTATGGTAATAGTTGAATGCACATACTCGACATGCAAACAGTTTGCAAACAGCAGGTTAAAGACACTTGCAGAGTGTGCAAAATCTGGAAAAATTAGGCTGTACCTCGTCAGTCGACATGGTTGTTTAGCTTCTCCCAATGTGTTTGATGGCTTCGCACTCTCTGCTTGTAAACAAATGAACGTTGTCTAAAATGAGAAGGCGTAGCACTGTGTGTGTCTTACGACAGTGCAAATGCCCTCAGAGACCTTCAGTGGGCGCCAAAGTGCACAAGATGAAATTCCTAGATATTGTTGCTGTAAGTGCCATATCTCATGACTTAAGGAGTTCATCATGATACTTGATATCTGTTATGAGAAAAAAGTTAACTGTTTTTATAAGAGTAGTTTGAATGGCAAGACTGTTACACAGCCAAAGATGAAGAGCAGCACTGCATTTAAGGCGCATTAGCTCAATTAAAGATGATAAAATCCTTTGTATCTTTCAATTGAAGCCGCTTCTTTAAGTACTTTTCATGTCATCGTGTGTTTGATGTGCAATGCTCCAAATGAATGCAGAATTAATCATTTCTGGTAAACAGCATCTGTCAAGCAGATGGAGAGCAATGATCTAATGTTGTCTGCGTTAGAAGCAGCGAGGCTCATTTCTATAGCCACCTGGCTCTGAACTTATCAAGGGTACACACAGCGCAATAAATGTTAATCCTTCTTATATTACGGAAGAAAATCCATCAATAGAATATTTCTGAATGTCCTCACACAACTCAATTACAAGTGCATGAAAAAACAGATTGCTTGCCATATTGAAAGACAGAAACAGACGTCCATCTAACAATTTACAGATATCCCCTCTCTGAAACTGCTGGTACAACACTGCAGTGTAATCACAAAACAGCAACCCCTGACCAGCTGTCCATGGATTATACACACTTTCAAAAATTCTATTTTCTGTTTCACAAATTCACTGAAAAACCAGAAACTATGAATTTTACAGGGTGAATAAAATGAACGCACCTGTTGCAGATACATGTAGCCTACATTCATATACACACTATTATTTGGTAAAGAATGGGTACATATAGTAAAATGTAGTTCAATATTTGTTTCCTAGGTGAGAATTAGGGGAGAATATTAGTACCACTTTAGTATAAGGCTGCAGCTAATAGATGGATAGCCTTGCATAGCATAAAGCTGCAACTGTAACCTCCAGAACTCACTTCTTAAAACATTTTCTCTCAAGTGTCAGTAACATAATTGGATGCAGCTCCAGGTTCAACCCACCTATGGCTCCTTTCCCATGTGTTGTTCCCCACTCTCTATGTCCGCTGTTTCTGACTTAATTTCCAATCAAGGCATAAAAAGTCCCAAAATAAGTAATATGAAAAACATAAACATAAATTTAAGGTTTAAATATTGTAATTCTCTTTTTTCTGTGTGGGTGTCTGACTTTTCTTGGCCAGTACAAGTAGATTTTAGTCTACCCTGTTACGACCAGTGAATTTAGGACCCAGATGCAGGACACATAAACACAGGGGTTGATTGGTAATGAGGTTTATTGTGGCAAATGGAGATGAAGATTCTGGAGGTTAGCAGAGTGAAAGGGACGAAGGCTGACCAGACCAGAGTAGGTGTGTGAGTGTGGCTGAGCAGTTTTGAGTCCAGAGAGCAGGTTGAGGCAGATGACTGAGCAGGAAGACAGGTGGGTGAATGGTGATCCTGAAGCAAAGGAAAAACAGGGTGAGACTCAAAAACCAAAACAAGCACAAAAGATTAAGTTCAAAGGTTTTTTCACAATCTTAATTTAGCCTGAGCCCTAGCCTACCACAGTAGTTGATACAACGATCTGGCGATGAGTGGATGGAGAGCCGGGGTATATATACTGCTGAGTTGATGAGGAGATGGAGAGCTGGTGTGCAGGTGAGAGCAGGTGAAAGGAATGAACCTCAATCAGGAGGGAGCCAGAGTGAGAGAGCCATGACTCTCCTGGCAACTTCTCAGAGTCCAGAAGTAGCTTAACACTTTACCAAAATGCCAAGCTATAAGCTAACCTAATTTTCTTCTGGCTGTTGTTTCATATTCAACAGACCCCTGAGTGAAATCAATCTTTCTCACCTTACTGTTGGCTGGAAAGCAAATAAGCACATTTCCAAAAATGTCAAACTATTCCTTTAAAAGGTCGAGGTCTTTGCTTGGCCACAACAACCGCTAACAGGAATCAGCAAGCAGGTCATTTATTAACATAAAGGTTAGAATGTGAGCCGGCGACTTACAGGTGACACCTGATGGGTCTATAAGTCAATGAGTGTATCAAGTGAAGATGCATTAGCTTAACTGTGGAGCTGAGAGGATGACAGGTCCTCTGTGGGTGGATCAGGGTGAGTGGGAGGTTAGAGAAGATCAGTCAGTGGTTTGATGCTCCACTATGTTTTGGTGCTAATTGGAAAGTGAATGGAACACATTTGTCAGCACATCACTGAAAGTTTTTCTAAAAGTGAAGTCATTGTCATATACTGTATGCTGCCAAAGGGGGTTCAGACAGCAATCAGCTCTTGTCTAGGGGTTAGATGTTGCCTAAAGCTCTGTGTGAAACATCCTCTCCTCTTTATCTAGTTTTCATTCCCTTTGAACTTTGGTAATTAACTCTGACTGCATTGGTTTCACAACTTCAGGTTGCTGTTTTCTATTTATTGGTGGAAGACGCTCAAATGGCTTAATGAAGGCTTTAGTTAATGTTTTGAATGTTTTTCTCTTTCCTTGCATAACATCTAGCATACTTTGTTAGTTATTTATTTATTTTTAAGTTGTGGGTCCCTCTCAAATCCATCGCTTAATATGTGCCTTGGAGCTCTCCTTCATTTAAGAGTATAGTCCCAGTCACTAATTGGGTAATTAGCTTCCACTTTTGTTAAGTAGACACTACATAATCACAAACTGCTCCCAGAAATTGAACAGGAGGCTTTCATGTAGAGAGATACAGCCTTATACAGCCAGACTTATAGGGAAATCAATTGTATATTTAGATCTCTAGTACTGGCTCATCTTTGTGTAAAATGTTTATAGCACAAAACTAAATACAATGTTTTGAGGTTTGTTTTGCTGATAATTACAATGCAGAATGAAGACAAATGATTTACAAAGTACCAGGTGCAAGAGTAAGTGCCGCGCACAGCTTGATCATTCCCAGAAAGCAGATTTTGACACTTCAGCCGACTCTCTGGCCTCATTTACAAGCAGCGCAAGAGAGTCATTTGGGAGAACTCAGAGAAGGTAAAAACAAAGCAGTGGGCAGTTCGTTAACAATCACGTCGTTAATATGCTTCACACTCTGCCATCCTCAATCAAAACAAATGACCTGAGTGCCACGAGACACAAGGGTGAGCAACTCTGATCTTGTTTTCCTGAAAGGAGAGATGTGACAGATTTTTAGATGCTGGCACTGTTTGAAATGCAAATGAACACTGTCAGTGTTCATTTGCAACATGAGGGGAACACCAATAAACACCCACAAGCATATGTACAGACAGGAAAAAATAAAACACGTGAAAATACGCAGGCACAAAGCTCAGGTGGAATATTTGTTACATGATGAATGGTCATTGTTGTAAGCCTGCAGTGACTCCAGAAAAGCTGAGCTGTGCTTCATCTTCTCCTGCACAAACAACCCTGCAGCTCAGCTCAGCCCAACTCTTTGACTTGCGTTAAAGGTTGCTCATTTGCGCAGTCTTTGGCAGAGGTAGAGAGGTCAACACAGGTCATGAACGAGAGCAAGAACTGTGATTGATAGCTGAGGTGTGTGACAGTTTTGCAACTCAAGCACCGTGTGCCCTGATATCATAACCTGAGACGAAAGAGGCCGAACAACAAATCAAAGCTTTTGATTTAGTGACTGATCCTCGTTACGACCATCACCCATACAAGCACCTCAAATGAGATATCTGTGAAAGGGTGCTATTCATACTCTGAGTGACAGGATGAGGAATTTGCAATTTCAGGGGACCTTGGCATCTGGCCACTGCTGCTTCACAGCGAGATAAGCCGGCTGAGGAGGCTTGAGCCCCGAATAAGAACAACCCCTGCTGGAAAGAGAACAAGGCAGATTTAGTCAGGACATTATAGATCCCCACAGCTGCCTTCTCCTCTAAAATGCAGTACTGACCTGAATGCATAGCTATAAAATAGAAAGTGGCATTTCATCACACTTTTAAAGGATGTGTCCAACAAAATCAGCGTAATTGATTCTTTGTACTTTCAGCAGCACCTTGTAGGAAGATCTGAGATTTTCAAAAGCCTTAAAAACACATATTGAGGAATTACTTTAAACTTTAACTTTTAAAATTGCAAACAAATTAACAAGCATAATGAATAATCATTGGCCCACCTTGGGCTAGGCGAGCTGAAAATCTGTCTGGGGGGACAGAGTATCCACAAGAATAAAAATCAAACGATCACAGACAGGTCTTGCTTCCTGCTTTTTTTGTTGGCAAAGACCTTCATCAATCAAACGTTGTCAAGCCCAAACACACATTCCTGAAGAAGCAGAACAGCAGAGTTTGAGGTTTAAAAAATGTTTATCCCAAATTAAGATTGAATGTTGCTTATTTAGTTATCACTTTATAATGTTGTATAAAACTATTTGAAATCTGTTTCCAGGCCCGTTATGGAAAGAAAAAAAGTCCCTCTTCACTTGTTGATTTGTTTTTCTCTGATGTCCCTCTCCTACCATCCTCTAAATGCAACACTCTCACAGGCCAAGCAGGTTGCTTGTGGATTATTGAAATTGCATCAATAAGTTGTAAATTGTGGTAAAGCAGGTGTTACTGAATAGTCAGATATACCTGCATATTTCATGAACACTTTCATCTGCTTAATTACCAGAGGTGAAGCTCCAGCAATCGCATTGCTAAATGCTAGATAATTAGGTCCCGTGTTACGTATGTTTATTGTCCATCAGGACTGCCTCTATACAACAGCTCTGCAGGTGAAATGATGTCATTTTATATAAGGATGGTGTCACATCATCCCAGCTGAGGTTTCCATTGATGACATAATTTATAGATTAATAAATAATATATAAATGTAATTCATCATCATAGATTAATATTATGAACCCACGGTCACATGTGAGAGTGAGCAGCTCAAAATTCAAAGATAGATTTTACATTAAGTCATATACTCAAGTATATTTAATAATTATTCATCTCCAATGTTAAGGAGTAAAATCTGTTGTAGTTCTCTCCTAGGGGGGACTAGAACCTGCACATTACTCTGATGCCTAACCCTTGCATGCTATATAAGGGGAAAACAAAATTGGCAAACATTGTAGTCAGGAGGCCTATCATCTTATTTTCACGTCTATGACTCCATGTTTCTGTCTATCACTGCTTTTGGTGAGAAATTGTCAGTTATTTGTTTTAGCTCTCTTAACCAGTATCCTGCAGATAAACATCTGTTTTTGACGGTTGTATTGGATTCTTAATTCAGGCCAGAGAGGATCATTAGAGATTTAATGGAGCACAACAGACTCAGGCAGAGTTGTGAGCTTCTAATCAAAGGAGGCTGATTCAGTCTCCACAGCCAAATGAGTGGGAGGTGTTGGAGAAGCTATTGACCCAACTCCACACAGTTGACACATTATATAAGCAGCTGGGAGGGAAGAATCAAACTTAAATAAAAAAATAAACAAAAATATTCAAACACTAGAGCTGAAAATATCTCCTTACAGGACAATACAAATACAAAATGTATGTTGGTTTGCTATATGCTTTGAAGTGGTTGAAATGTAACAATGTTTAATATTTTAATCAGCTTTCTTTTCTGAATGTATTTTGTATATTTAACAGAATTTTAACTAGATGCTGACAGTGGTTTATTTTGAGACATGAGAATATTCATGGAGCTCAGCAAAATGTTTAGTGGCAGCTGTTCAATTAGCATGTCATCAGCTGAGTTATTTTAATCACATTGCATTCTAGATATCCAAATATTTAAATTAGATGGTGTTTATTGGGTGAATTTCTAAAAAAAAAAAACTAAGAAGAGTTTTCTTTGGAAGCTGGACCCTGTAATTTGTCAGTTTGTTGCAACATGGTGTTTGGTGGTTTATTTTGTACTCCTGTGTACTCCTTTTTTAAACATTTGTAGACTGTATCCTTGCAAAATAACACTCTCACCACCACACACAACATGTGAAATGTCTGACTTGTCTCACCTCTCAGATGCTGACCTTAACATTTTCAAAAGACACTGCTGAGGGGAGCTGTCTGTTAACATGAGCACACCGAACCTGAAAGGCATAAAACATTAGGAGAATTTGAGGTGACACGATTTCTTATAGCCTGGTTTGAAGGAATATATCTCTTGTTTTAAAACGAACAGATTTAAAAAATCACTCAAACATATGCTTGTCAGCCATATTGTTTAAACTGTTATTAACACAATGCCCAACACCTGGAGCAGATTCCTTGGAAACTGTTGCTTCGACAATGCTTGAAGCACCTGTTAAAAATCAAAATCAAATCACTATTAAAGAAAATCACAGCGCAGCAGGAGGTTGTTCAAAGTAAATAAAGTCGAGAGGGGGGTTTGCGTCATGCCCTGAAGCGTCATTAATTGTCCATCTTGTTTACTTTTTGTTACTTATTTCATTTTTCTGAATGATTTTTATCGTTCTCTGTTTTTTGTCAGCCTTCCCTCTTAAGTATGAAGGTTCCTTACATGTACTGCCTTTGTGTGTTTTTCCACCTGTGTCATTGTGTACCCTGCTCTAATTGCTTTCACCAGATTGTCTCACCTGTGACCTGATTCCATTGACAAACTGTATATACAAAAAATACTTTTTTCCATGCCAGATTTCAGGAACTCTGACAGACCCTGCTTGTGTCAAAAATACATTTAAGGACAAGGGGCGCCAGTTTAGTTCTGTCAGCAGAGCAGATGCCTACAGAGGCTACAGTCCTTGATGATCTGGTCGCAAGCTGGACCTTGCTCAGCAACCATTTGGTGCATGTCGTCCCCGCTCTCTTTTCTCCAAATTTCCTGTCACTCCTCAGCCTGTATAATAAAAGTCAAATGGCCAATAGAAAAATTTAATTAAAATTAAAAACGGAAATAATTTGTATTGTTAATTTTACTAAATGAAAATTTCAAAACAAAACTCATGTTAGACAACATCTCTATGATTTTGCATTTCCAGTCTAGTGCACAGTCTTAAAAAATGAGTCACATAAATGTAGTATGATATCAATAAGGCTTAAGACATGTTTCAATGTAGTCTACAAAACAATACTAGTGGAAATTGGAGGGCATTTGTTGTAGGGGGTTTTTACTATTTATTTTGTATTCTACTGAGTATTAAAGGAAGCAAGATGGTGTTTGTGAGAAGAAATTTGAGTCCATATTCATTTAGATGAAGAAAGATGTCAGCTGGAACAACCATGGCTCTCTGATTAATAGCTGTTGTATTGCACAGAAGAAGAAGATTTTTCAGGCTTGTTAGTTGGATGGGTTGGGTCATTTGTTCTCAATAATAAGTAGTAGAAAGACACGTTTACTGTTCAAGGAAAATGACATTTTTGCTCAATGGGATTTTTAGTTTCAGTGTGCTGAAAAGCTGGAGAAGCTTTTGTCTATTTTTTTCCTCAACAGCATGATGGTCCATTAGGCACATGGCTTTTTAATATTTTTTTTGGCTATGTATTTACTGCTACAGGCATGGAATAGTGTATTCTGATAAACACAACAATGTACCGTTTCAATAGCTCATGTTTTGCTGTTGCATTTATATACTTGGAGAAAAAGAGCTTCCTTTGTCACAGCAAAGTGGTTTAGTGAAAAGTCAAATGCAGACAGCATTCTGTCTTTTTTCTTCAAGCTAGACTGTGTTGATGTCTGCAGGCGCAGAACATCCATAAAATCAGACCACTGACAAGTCAGTGCCAGACCACATCAACTGCGTAACAGTGCCTGGAAAAAAACTTCACATCCTGTATGTTGTGCTAAGTCAACTCTGAAGGATGAGTAAGGCAGAATGTGGAGCGGTATACTTGATAGCTACCAGAAGTGACAGAAAATCCAGCCTCGGAAATCATGTCATTGTGAGGCAAACACACAGTAATAACAAAAATCTGAGGGAGGATGTCTGTGCTCTGACACTATCACAGCTTTCTCCATCAGTCTTTCACTTTTAATTTGACTTCTTTGTTATTCACAAGTGCACTAGTTTTACTGTATAAGCAACTACATGCCAATTTTAACACATCTTCATCAACTTATACTTCATCTGTCATACTTGTTCACATGATATCTGGAGTGAAAAATAAACTTACTCTATGGGTTTAATGTTTTGCTGAAATATCCATTGCAGTATTTTTATTGTAACAGCGCACCTCATATTTTTCTTAACGAGATAGAATTTAATTGAACGAAGATACCGCTATCCTAAAATTGAATTAACAAGACAACTTGATCATTTAAAGGTGGTTAACAGTTATAGTCTTTGCTATATATGTTTTGTAATAGACTGTACAATGTTCTTTGATTGTGTGTGACAAAAGCTTCTTATTTCCAGAGGTAGCTTCTTTGAGATGAGAGTTTCTTTTCATTTGTAACATATTGCTTTCTTTTTGCTGTCTTTGCTTTCTGTTCTATCTACATGCAGAAAGCATTTTTTTGCATTGATTTTTTTGCTCTGCGAGACAATTTTTTCAAGCTGTACCTGTTATCCATTATATAGATGAGAGATGCTGAAATTACAATAAAAGTAATTCTCAAAGGATTGACTGGTACAGACATAAATCTTAATTATTCCAAACAGTATAGACAAGATATAATTGCAAACACTTCTTTTAAAGGTCTGTCGGTTTTGTTTTGAGAGTGAACAGTATTTAATTGGCTCGTGTTGATTCTTCAATTTGTGGAAGTAAATTAGCTTAGTTTCAACCTTTTTTCTATTGAATGGGAATGAGAAGGGGCCCAATAATCTTCGGAGCTTGAAGATGTGAAATTGATTACCAGATTCTTGTTGAATCTTTTTTTAATGATTGCCTTTGTGCCTGCCCAACAAGCCTGTCCTTGATAATGCATTTAGTAATGGCAGAAAATCTTTATAAACTAAACTGGAAGGCATTTATGCTACAAATGTGTTGCACATGCAGTATTTCCTTGTTTGTCTACTTTGCAACAAAGAATGGGCACTTTGGCTTAGGAAATAATGCTCCACTCTGTTATAGACTGTATAGGCATGTTTCTATAACCACCTTGAGGCCACCCATTAGTTTGTAGACTGCCTTGAAGCCTCAAATTTGGCATGGCATATTTGTTTGTAAGAGCCACAAGTGATGATATTTGGACACGAAAGTGGAGCTGGAGAGCAGACAGGGATTGTCTTGCTCCAGGCAAAGAGCCAAACTGTCTACTTTAGGCTAACTCATTTCCAAAACAGATTTTAATTTTTGAGGTATACCTGACTGGAGTTTAGTTATGTGACCTAAGCAGCCAAGAAAGCTTGTGACGCAAAGTGAACTTGCCACTGACCTCAACACTTATTGTGGGTGCTGGTGAATATAACTAACGAAACAAACTCAAAACAAAAACGCTATTGATGTGGGGGAAGCCTACATGATCCTGAGTACCATGGACTAGCTGCCCTTCAACAATGACAAACAAGGGCAACACAGATGCGTACTAGTTAGTGCTATACATATGAATAAAATAATACAAGACTCAGACTTCTTGAAAGGTCTCTACTGAAAGCCAATATTTTCCAGTTTGTTGTAGGGAAAAAACACACATCGCAAACAGAGGCAGGTGTAATAAGTGAATGGATTTAGTTGAGTTGACACCTTGCAGGACAGCCATTGGCAGTGCTACAAGCCAGCCTGTGACTCACTGTGTCCATGCACCTAGTTGTGCAAAGCTTTAAGCCTTACCTTAAAATCCAACAGGTGAGATATTTTAAAAAAAAAAAAAGAAAAAAGATCCCTATGCAGATGCCATGAACGGGTCAGTTAGCTATGGAGACCATAAAGTTTTTTTGTAACAGGCTGTGAATATGTTGATTTCTGTTGTCAAGTTGAGGGTTTTAGTATAACCCTCTATGGGGATTGACTCTTTTGGAGCCAGCCTCAAGTGGCCATTTGAGGAACTGCAACTTTTGGCATTCCTTAATCAGCTTTTCATTTTGGTGCATAGATTCCCCCTTGTGTTGATCCTCTCAAGATGGGCTAAGATGAATCCCTAAAGCAGCCTGCAGGTTAATTTCTGGCATGTCTGAAATTCATCAAATCTGAGCTGACACACTGAAACTGCAGACAAGACTTCAGCCTTTCTCAGACCATCAGACCTGAGTACTGGGACAGACAGACAAACAACAGGATTATCAGACAGGAGCTGTCTTTGGTTCTTCCTTTACTGAGCAGACAGTCTCAAACCCGGTGAAGTTTGTCCCCAGCTCCTCAGCTGAGTCTTCACCCTTTCACTACACTCTACTGGGATTTATCCCTGTCCGAGTCTATGCTGGGAGACATCTGTCAACACGTGTAATGCACTCCAGGAACAAATCTAAAGACTGTATCATGTGGGAGTTAGCTATCAACATCAATACATCTCAACCTGTACAGAGAAACCGGGTGTGAGAAGAAAGAGAGACGGGTATTTAGTCAGACTTTATCTTCAGATATGTTGTAATCTTTTCAGCTAATTCAATTTTTAACAGTAAACTGTATTTTAATTTTAAAAATGATATTTTTCAATAGACTACCATAACTCTATCTTTACAAATTGAACAATAAGCGTGACCTTAAAGCACAACAGCTTCTGTGGAATTGCTATACTCATTTTCCAAAAGTGGACTCAAAGTGAAATGGTGTGTAACATCCATTTTTTTTTATTTCAAAAGCAAGGGCTATGTCTATTCTGCCATAAATCAGCATTAGCAGTATTGATGACTCTAGTGTGCTTTGTAAGGATAATGAATATTCAGCAATTTGGTGAAAAGACCTTCCAACCGAGGGGACTGGGTGAATGAGTGATGTTGTGACTCTTTCAATCTCAGCGCTTTTCAAAAACTTCCATATTAGTTAATGCTGAGTGGCTTCTGCAGCCTGCTCCAGCGAGGCGGAAGAAATGCCAATACATCGAATCAATACTTATATGATTAAAGCAGTTGTTTGTCCAACCGCGCAGTACACTTACCTGTTGTATTTTACCTCTTCAGACTCACCACTCAGAGGATGAATGCAGACACCACAGCAGCTTACACATACTCTGTATTGAGCTGTTTGTTTCCACTACATTCAAAACTGCTGATGAACAGAAACACTGTCTCCTATTTTGTAAGAAAGTCGAGAGAGGAATGATGAACATAAAAAAAAACAGATGTCAAATCACACTGAGTACAAAAAAAAGTCTATAAGCTTCTCTGTGTTATTCATTAGTGGATGCATGACTGATGAGTCCCCCCCGGGTAACACCCTGGCTGTCTATGTAAAACCCTTCAAGGTCTTTTATTTATGTATTCATTTAATTATTTATTTTGTAGAGTCAAGCAAGTGTGTAAGTGAGAAATAGCATTGCTCCGAGCTAGTTTTTCTTTCTTTCTTTCTTTTCAGAGACATTTTTCTTGGATTAATGTGACCTTTGCTGTATGATAGATCTATGATAAAATGAATTCCCTCTTATTACTATTTCATGCTCTGAATACATGACATATTATTTTCTGAACTATTATCAGCCAGACACAGTTAATGGAGCTTTTTCTTTTATGAATGGAATAGAAAGAAAAAAAGATTCCTGCTCCACAGCTCACTGAGCAGTAAAAAGACACGCTCGATAAGATAGAAGTTATCTATTCGTGAATGCAATTATGAAATCAATCACAGAGGGGGACATAAAAAAGCACTAGACCACTGCAAAATTGAACTTTGAGATGTGAAATGTACCAAAAGACACTAACTTCACTTTTTGCTAGTATGTTCAAATTGGTACATGCCTCAATAAACCATTTAGTTCCTTACTTGACTTGTGGGCAAACTACTGTTGCATTTTTATGAAACAAAATTTGTGTGTTTAATTCCTTATAACTGAAATGATAACATGAAATGTTTTATGTGTAGTAATTCATGCCATGAAAACTACTGTATTTATTAGGACCCATAGTTGTAGACGTTCATTTGGCTGGTGTCTCTGTTAGGTTGTTGTATCTTTGTGTAAAAGCAACAACAAAAAAGCTCTCAATACAAAGATAATAAACCTCTATTGGCTGCCTTTGTTTGGAATCAGACTAGAGCATTGGGCTCGGGCGCAGCTGCCACAGACTGATTTTGATAAATGACTTTATTACTTGTTTGGGTGTAGAGGGAAGATGTTTTTGTGCTGCCCAGTACATTAGTTTTTGGTCCTTACAGAAAGCTGCCAGCGGACTTCACCCTCGGCAGACAGTACATTATACTGACTGGTTTCATACAGGAGAAAAAGCACCTCATCTGTTTTTCTTGGCCCAAGGAAATTGTCTGTTTCACAACAATGCCTCAGGGCTTCATACAGTATAACCCCTTAGGCTCGGGTTTGGTGAGGACACTGTCCAAAATATGGTTGCAAGTAGAGCGTACATTACAGTTGGTGTCCATTCCAGTCATAATGTCCAAGGCTTCAAGAACTCTTCCATTGGATCATTTGGACATCAGGCATATTGCACATAAATCTATACAAACTTTTCAATTATGGATGTGGTGTTTAGACAGGGATCATTTTTATTTTTTTTCATTCTTCTGCTTTGTGAATGGGTATTAATCACAGTGCTCAGGAAATAAAAAATCAGGGAGATTTTGCTGATTGCATGTTTGTCCCCAAAACAGTCTACATCTTGTTCTTGTTTGGGAGTGTGCGACCCATGTGCAGAGTCTACAGTCCTTGCGGACATCTCAGGTTCAAGTCTGACCCTTGATATTTGCTGCATGTCTTCCCCCACTCTCTCCTCACAATATTGACTGTCCCTCTCAACTGTCCTATCACTAAACGCAAAAAAAAGTAGGCCCAAATAAAATGTCTTTTGGCAAAAAAAAGTAATTGCAGTGTTTATTGGAGATATGACGTGGATGAGGGAATTGTGTAATAGTGTATGGGAGGCAGTGGAATTTGGACACAGCTTTAAAAAGACCTCTCAAGTGCAACCTGGTTCGCCTCATCCCTGTCAAATAGGAATTTAAAGATTCAGATTGTTTGCGTATGTGACATCACTTACAACAACACAGAAATGTTTCATAATCCTTTGTTCCTTCCACATATGATAAAGGGCTATTATGGCTTTGGTCATGTCTTGAAGTGATATTGATGGTAAGTAAACAGCACCCTTGAGTCTTCTCCGTGTTTTCAACATGTCACTCTATAACAACATCAATCAGCTTCCTCCACAGCCCCCATCATCAGGGCTTTTCTTTTGATGTGTCATTTGGGGGCATTATGGCTGATGCTGTGGTTCATCTTGGGGTAAGGTCTCTTCATAAGCTTATGAAAATTGATTACCCCAAAAAATACGTGAACAAAACAAGGACCCTATATGTCACCTGGCAGACACAGTTATGGTCATATTAGCACCTACATACGTAAGCAAAACACTTTCCCTCTGCTTATTGCATGCACTAAAGGACATTTAGAAGTGTCCGACTCCTCTGTTAAATATAGACTGCTTATCTGCAGTCAATGCATAAGCTATGTTGATGGGACAGAGGACTGGGAGAAGGTGAACTTTTGTTTCCCCTGTCTCTTGACATCATTATGCTGCTTTCAGCATTGTGTTCCTGTTCTGATGCCAGAAGACCAAGACACGCTCACCACTACCGCCTCCCACGCCTGCCTGACTTCAGGGAGCTCTGATGGATTCCTGCCAGAGCCCAGACACCATGATCACTCTGACTTGCACCATCTCTGATTTACACAAACCCACAGACACGCACTGACCCCTCAGAGGTAAATATATCACTAATATATTAAAAATACAACTGACACCAAAAATAATGCCCTAAAATATTAATACAGACTGACAAGTCTCCAGTATGCTATGATCCAGCTGCAATAATAAGTTAAAAGATTTACAGCCTTTTTTTTTTTTTTTTTTTTAAGCACACAGAAAGTTAATGAACATTATAGATCCTGACCAATCCCGTTTGTGTGTCTAGATAATCAGACCAGGTGCTATAGATTGTTTAAACAGGGCTTTAGGACTCGGTTGTCATGGCTACACTTTGGAGAAGTTGTCCTAAATGCTAACATCAGCATGCTAAGTTTATCAGTTATAATGTTTGCGTTTACTATTATTTACGCTTCTTATTATGCTAATACTTACAAAGACCACCACTGTGATTGGATTATTAGCTTGTTTAGTTATTGGATTATAAACCATTATTATGAAAGATGACAAAGTGAGGGGATCATTACAATTCATCTTTACACAATGATGGTGCTAGAGGAAAAGTCAATGAAGAACTTAATAAAGATGAATCCCCTGGTGGCCATGAAGGACTGTAAAGAATTACAAGAAACAAAATCAAAGAGTTATTGATAAATTTCACTTTAACACAAATAAGTGGACATTACCAACAATGCTATCAAAAGCCGGCGCTAGCTTGACTAGCAGTTGGTTGTAATCAATGTAATAGAACAAGAAAATAAACTACACAGTAAGTTTCACAAATGGTGATAAATGGTATTTTTCATGATTCAGAACTGCTTTTGTAACTCAAAAGATTGAATGTTCAGTGTGCGGTCTATTTTGTTTTCCACGTTTGGCTTATTACAGAGAAAACACTTTAACTTCTCCCCAGGGAGCACTCTCTTCTCCAACAAATCTCATGCTAATACCATCAGGCTCTCAGGTAGAACCCAGCCAGAGTGTAGCATCACTGGAATCAGACACAAGGCTTGTCCATGATGACTCAGACAGTCCCTCAAGCCCAACACAATTTGGAGCGTAGGACAGCCACCATTGCCCTACCTCAGCATATTCATCCAGAGTGTGCTCAGAATATTAAACACACAATCAGCATGAGCACGTTTTGGAGTCCTGTATGTTAACTTGCGATGATATCTCATGCCGCACAACGTGTCCTCATAGTATGACCTGATCCATCATGATACATGAGAGTCAATTAGATGCTAAGCAAGGAAACTGTTATGTAATGAATACAAGGCATGTCCTGGATCAACTGTATGATGAGGACAATTCACTTTTCATAATCTGACTCATTTTTTAAATGCTCCAAGTATTAGCCAATTAAATTTAATTTCCTGCATCCTGATTATTTAATGAATGATTTCTAAACGTGTTGACCACGTCAGCACTGTAAGTACAGAGCTCTGATAATGCTGAATTCTTTGCATGTCTTATGTGTTTGTACTTTATTTACAAATTACAGAAGATTGAGTTTTGTTTAAAAAAAAATTATTTAATTGTTCTCAATCAATTTCACAGCTTCAATCAATCAATTATAATGGGTGGCCTGATAGCCACATTAAACTTCATGCTTAGTCTTATTTGTCAAACTCAAAGCCTTTCCATGAATATTTGATTCTGCACTATTTATGCACATACAATTTGAGCAACACCAGTAGAGATACAAAAACATCATTATGAATTTAACAATTATTCTTTCTTGCATTTAAAGGGAACAAAGAGGAAATATAATTTGATTGAAAATACTGCTGACTTTTCCCCCGACAGGCATTTTGTCATGTCAAACACTGGTTTAACATTTCAATCTGAGATGTTCCATGCTTTGCCATTTTAATGCCAATATAATTTATCATAGGCATTTGTCAAAACAATGTAAGGGAGGTTCCATAAACAACATTCAAATATGTGAATGTCATTTAACAACTCAACTAACAAGCATTATTTTTACTATAGTATTTTCTTTCTCACTAGTCTGATTATCATAGAAACTTAAAACTCTTTGTTTGATGTACAAAAACTTTAAACCAAGGGTTCTGGCCATAAGTACGGTATGCTTCCTTACAGCCTGCCTCCTGTCAGGAAAGGAAATACACAGAAAGCACTCTAGCACCATCTACTGGCTATAAATCGACAGTTTATCAAGGGTTTACTTGTCATTTTGTATGACTTACTCAGAATTCTATTAATGGTTCTAAAGGTTTTTTTTCTGGAATCCAACTTTAATTAACTTTAATATGTTACTTAATTAATTTAATAAAGCTCTCTTAATGGCTTCTATTCTCCTGTGATGGCCTTTAATTAAATTTCCAATTAAGCTCTTGTAATTATAGTTGAGTTTTTACAATAACTTGCTTAATGGAAAGCCATACAATATATATTCTATTTGTATGACTTTGTGACAATGTGTTCATCTGACAGCTTTCACAGAACCATTAAAAACTCAGATAAATACATTTGATATACTAGACTTATAAAACTTAATTTAACTATTTCATATAGCAGAGAGAAAGATCTGGGTGGATTTTTAAATAAATCTTTATACTGTGCATATCATCAGGTCAGTCTACAGTAATGTCTTTTTTTTTTTTTTACATTTATGGAGGTTTTACTGAGGAATCTGCATTCGACTCCATTTATTGTTTCCTCTCTTGAAAAATATCATTATTTAGCTATCAAAAGATAGCTATACTAAGATGTTGTCCAGGAGCCTTCAATCGTATTGAAAATATATGCTAGCCAATGGCATAACCATTTAAAAGATATAATGAAGAGGTTAAATTGCCTTTTTTTCCAGTTTTAATCAACCCCATCCAAACAAGTTTAGAATATATGATCATGTCATCTGTCCTAACAGGGTCATGATTTTCAACTGATAACTTAATTCACCCTTTTTAATCTCATAAAGTTGGCTTAAAGTTTTCTGAGTTAACATTATTACTCTGGCAGCAACAGATAGGAACAGTACAAGGAGTTCTATGATCTAAACCAGTGGTTCCCAAAGTGGGGGTCGCGGCCCACTGGGGGGGTCGCGGAACACCGTTAGGGGGGTCGCGAGATTCCTTTCAAAAACATGTAAAAATGGAAAATGTTTTAAAATTGGATATTTCACCCATTAATTTGAAAATACAGTAGGTAAAAAAAGTAGTTTCTTACAATAAATTACAAAAATAATATGATGGTGTTTGGGCTATTGTTTGTTGTTTTAATGCCAGTGTTTTGACCTAGTGCGTCAAATGTGGGGTCCCAAGTATTTATCACCGTCATAATGGGGATCGCAAGCTGAAAAGTTTGGGAACCCCTGATCTAAAGGAAGGAGGAACCTTGGATTCAAATTTAGAGAATGGCTTTCTTTAGTCTTTCCTGCCTTTAGTTTAAATACATGTGCTGTGTAAATTCATGCTTTATTTTAGGAAAACATCTGCTTTTTCTATTGATATTGGAACTGGCTTTAGACTTGGAGCTGGTCTCTGGGAACTTCAATGTGCATACTCACTTTAAAGGATGAAACCTTGCCTATAATTAAAGTAGTTTAACTCATATTGGATCAGCTTGACCTAAGTTCCTTTTTAAAGACTGTCTTCCAATGTTTGTGAAAGGGCAGTTATATACTTTAACTTTTAAGAACAGCTCTGTGTATGCATTTAATCTAAAATGTAATAAATTGTAAATGATTTCTCTGATGATAACTTATATGTAGGCCTAAACCTTTAGTTTGCAATATCCCCATCTTTCTTCTTTAAATTTAAGGCCTAAACAAAGTTCAAACCATAGGTTCAAACTGCATCATATATATTAGCACACCAAATGGAAACAGCTCAAACTACTGCAATGAAATAATAACCAACGTCACATCGGCTCACTTTGGAAGTAAACTGTGACTCCTCGTGTGCAGTGATAGCCTTTGCATGGTTTTATTGGCACACAGGGCTTAATTAACTTGGAAGGAAGTTGTTTACTGTGTGACAACTGGCTTCATTTTGCTTTTGATGAATGATTGATGAACCTCAGGAGAGAGGCGGCAAATGAGTGCAGGCATAGGAAAGGTCTAATGCTCCCCAGACCAACATGGAGAGTTAAAGAACAAACAAGATGAAATAACTGCTCTGAATGTGACTGCCTGATCAGCATTTCACTCACTGATTAGAGCATTAACATACAAGTGAATAAACAAGACATTCCTATTGTAGTTCTTGTTATTGCTTTATTCTTCAGGTCTATAATCTACACTGTAATACGTCATATTATCAGACATCAAGCAGAGACTGTCGGGGAAAACTAAGCAGTAAATCCCATTTTGGGAGGCGGACATAAGGGGTCTAAAGGTATCATTTAGATGTTAAAAAAAAAATGTTTTCTGCTACACATGTGTACATATGTGTGACAAAATCATGTCAGTTAAAGCTCAACAGGGATTTTTTAATATGGGGTTAATATTAAGCTAAAGAAAAATCAAGAAAGGAAGGAACAACAAATATTTAACAATGAGAAGGCTAGACACCGGTGCACTGTAGTACAGACAGTATGAAACAGATTGTAAATCCCTGATCTTCTTAATAAATCTCAAGTGTTTTGTACATAGTGTATTTAACGAGTCCAGTTTGTTGTTAGCATCACTCAGAATGTCAATACAAGGAGTCCCATAGGCACTCTGCAGGTTAAACCACATCAGAACAAGTCAGTCTAAATGAACACTTACATTTTTACACTTTTTGCCAAGTGCGTGCTCATGGTGACTGTTCGCTATCAAAGTTTCTAAAACTGGCACAGTGTAGACAAAATGTATTACTTAATGAGATATAGGCATTTTTAAAATGTGTTGATCCATGAAAAAGACAAATTTACCTGCGTTGATTTATGACTAACTATGCTTCAATATTACCTTTAACTTATTTACAACTTACAAGCACCATACAAATTCATACTCTGTTGATAAAACCCTGTCAAAGTTTATTTTTTAAAGATATGTCTGTGTCCTGGGTAAATAATGTGGATCATAATGACAGCTTGTCTTAAATAAGCAGCACAGTGCTTAAACAGACAGAGGTGTTACTAGTCTGGTCTCGCCCAGTCGTCATTTACGAGATGCGGGAAGTGACTCAGTTGCAAAGTCTATACCTCTAGGTAGCCAAATCTCTGGAGTTTTTCAGGAGATTTCCATATGTGTGGAAAGGATTAATGTAACATGAGTGTTATTCAATTCCTTATGATACCATCAATCCTGACACTTCTTATGAAACTGTCACAGGGCAGAATTTATACCCTAGAGTAAAATAGTCTGAATCAACAGACTTACTTAGTAAGATTAAGAAATGACAGATCTTAAAAAGTCTTTAAAACCTAATCTGACAGAGGGAGGCAAAGGTTGACACTTTGGCCTTCTTGGGTGCTACAGGTAAGGTCATGTGTTCACTGTAAAGTTATGAATACATCCTTTGGAGCCCACAAGTATTCACTGAAAATGTTGTGGTTTTTGAAAGGTCAGATACTCCTCATGATTAGAAATCATCAAGGGAACATAATGTGTCAACTTCATGCAAAGGTTGCCCATTTTCCCAGACTATTATAGATAGAAACAGGGAGAAGGTCTATGTGTAATCATGTTGTTTTAAGATTTGACTCTTAGTCAGCTCATTAAGCACTTTGGCATCCTTGTGTCAGACTGTGTTGTTTCTTGAGTCCTAAGTCAACAGCAATCGATCCTCTTCCCATGTGGCATCCTTGAGCATAAAAACTGAATCGCTGCTAGATCCTGAGTCAATGCCCTGTAGATAACCCTGGGATTGGACATCACTGTTTAGGAGGGAAAGAAAATTAAGTCTGCTTGAGAGGATCGATATAGTTTCACTGGAGAATTAACAACCCTGTCTGTCTTTTTTCTGCAGTGATGGAAGACTCCAAAAGAAGACCAAAGCTAAAACGGAAAAGTAAAACATTAAGAGTGTTAATATAAAGTGGTAAAAGTAAGAGCTGACAAGTCATATGCAAGAAAAAATACAGTCAAATAACTAAATAGAGAATTTAATTCACTAATTAAGATTTCTGACCATAAATATTCTATTGAAATTACAATGTTTTGTTTTTTTCGAGACAAAACATCCTAATTCTAAGATAAAAGTCCACAATGTGAGATGAAAAGTCATTGCTCTCAATTACTCATAAAATGATTTCCTCTTTATCCAGAGTGAAATGGAACAGGAGTCAGGGCAGAGGATGTTTTGCAAGGTTAAAGAAAATACAAGGTATAAAAAAAAAAGTGACAAAACATTGATAGCCTACATCCATATATGTCTTGTAGACGGCTAGTTATCCTAGATTATTTCCCCCCCCACATATTTCCTAGATCCCTCTGGGCATGATGGCTGACATTTTGTTCGGCGGATTGCGAAATGCTCATGCTTTTATTTTGTACACGGGGCGTCGGTAAGGTGGGGACGATGACGTGGAGAGAAGGCCTCCACACAAAAAGCGGCTTCCGCATGACGTAGTCGAACAGTCAGCATTCTTTCTTCCCAGAAGCCGGTAGCTATCTCCGCTTAGACGTCGTGTTTTAAAACTCTACTGACCATCCTTCGAGGGCTCTACACGACATTTTAGGCTCTTTTTCCGTACTGCCTTTATTTTTTTTATCTTTTGCCAACCAGACAACAATAACACTGACGGTCCTTTTGTAGAGGTGAGATATTCCGCTGTTTTCATTGCCCTGGCTAACATTAGCTACCCGACGCTCTTGTTGAAAAGCTCCCTCTTTAAGGTTGATTTATATACGTGGATTTTCAGGGTAATCGTAACTGGACGTGTTCATAATCCTAATCTGACTGAACTAGATTTACGGAAACAAAAAATGCTGCGTTGTTTCACGAGTTATTTCACCGCTTGTTAGCCTGTTAGCTTACCGGCGGCCTAGAGAACGAAATCCCCCAAGATGTCGCGGTGTGTGTGGACATCCGGTGTCTGAACAAAGACCTAATGAAATCAGCTGATGGGGGTTATTACTCTTACAAATTAATGCCTTTTTATACCTGAAGCCACGCCGTTTTGTTTGATCATACACAATAAGTGTGTGTTAAAGTGACACACTGAAGGTATCGACGTTTTTATGTTGTTTTTTCCTGTGAGTAAACTACGAAGAAAAAGGGCTTTTACATTTACATTAATTGGTTAGAATGATCGTCGATGATTTGGTTTAAATACGTGTCACGTCTAATCCAGCTAAGGTGAATGTTATAAAGGTGATTTTTGACTCGGGTTTTTTTTTCCTCAAAGTATGCCGTAACACCGCGCTCGGTTATTTGGGTCAGGTTAGGTAAGGTAAACCGGGATTACGTGGGTTAACGTGAAATTATGCTGTAAGATTCCCAGAAAAGGGGCTTGTTATGGTTTAAAGAGAAGGGGGAAACGCAAACAAAGCGATTAGGCAACACAACATCCTCCGATGAAACTCCGCCAGCGTGATTATGTTAGCATAACCTAGCATCGTTTCACATTCACGTACACGTGTAAGCTGGGCTCTCGTGCGCAGTTTATTTGTCACAATAGTTAAGACTGATTTTTAAACCCGTGTCTGATAGTGTCGCCCTTGTTGTCACGTTATTGCTTGTTGTCCAGTTCGTGTGTCTGTGTGTGCGTATCTAACATCCATTAGCTGTTAAGATGACTTATGATTTTTTATTTTTTTTTAATCTGCCCCCTTTCTTTCAGATCGCTTTTCCTGCCCTACTCCCGGAACATTATTCTTTTCGTATATACTTAGTGAAGCCGCCAAAGTGGAGAGTGTCGTTGCAGCGGGGGGTCCTTCTCGTTTCAGGTATTACACTCACTGCCCTTTGACACACTGCCTTTTTTATGCAACCCTCCGTAGCAGCCCACTTAAAAGCTTAATGAGCACCTTTACTTATTAAGTTAAATCCCTTTTCCCTTTTTTGTACCGCAGTGTAGGGGGAGGAGGTGGGGGTGCACCTCAGCACTATCCCAAGACTGTCGGCAACAGGTGATTAAATTTTCCTTTTACATGGGACAAATAGTTGCTAGTCTAAATTACATATTTAATCCATGTGCCGCTTCACTAGACTCATTGCATCCCCATATATAAGTACTTAAATTAGAAACAGCTTTGGGCATCTTTTTCTTAACACATGTGGCTCTACATACTAAGAGGGTGGATTTCTGTTTATTGGAATGAAGCTTCAGATTTTGAAAAAGGATACTATGCAACTTTTGAGAACATTTTGATACAAGGGTATCAGCATGTTAACTGTTAAAGAAAACACATCAATGCATTTGTGTGTGAAAGGAATGATCATACAATAAGTCAGTTTTTTTGTTGTTTTTTTGCAATCAACAGCATGTCATGTACTTCAAGGTAAATTGTGCCTAAAACAAAATGACAATACTTACATGTTGGGACATCTGAATGACTTTTCAGCGGCCTGTGTTGTGTTTTGTCTAGAACTCATTTGGTATCGGTTAGATTTTCGTGTTACTTTTATGTGCAGCAGGGCCTTGTTGCTCAACCATTGTCGATAAGGGCTGAATACTGGAGACATGAGGTCATTCATATTTCTTTCTTGTAACATTTGCTATGTTTTTTGTTCTTTATAGCGAGTTCCTGGGGAAAACCCCAGGTTCTGGCGTTCAGAGATGGCTACCTTCTCGAAGCACTAGACGAGATGCAAGATCCCCTCATGAAAAAGGGCAAAATGATTCAATCTTCAGAAAAGTGAGAGGGTAAGTGTCCATGTACTTCACTTAAACCACTATTTAATGTTCACTTAAACACAACAATTGGACATTGGTTTAATTTATAGATAAATTTGTTTGTTGTTGGTAAAATGTGTTGTTTTTTTACCTTTTGTACTCTATTCTCTTTTACGTTAGCATACTCAATAAACTGACACCAGAGAAGTTTGACAAACTATGCCTGGAGCTCCTCAATGTGGGTGTCGATTCAAAACTTGTCCTCAAAGGAATCATCCTGTTGGTGAGTATTCTCTTGAACCTTTTTTTGTTCTATTGTGATTACAATCTGTTTAAACCGACCCCTCATTTGACTTTCAATTACTTTTACTTCAGATTGTTGACAAAGCCCTTGAAGAGCCCAAGTACAGCCAGTTGTATGCCCAACTATGTCTACGCCTGGCAGAGGATGCACCAAACTTTGAAGACCCATCAACAGAAAATCCAGCAACACAAAAGCAGAATACTGTAAGATTTAATAAAAATGAACACTTACTTTGGATAGTAATATGGTCTAATTTAGTATTCATTACTGCTTTCCTGGATATTGTTATTTCTGTATTTAAAAAAAAATACTGTACTGTAAAATTTTTTACAGACCTTCAGAAGGCTTCTGATTTCCAAGCTTCAAGATGAATTTGAGAACCGCGCCAAGAATGTTGAACGTAAGTGAATTACATCTGTTGTGTGTGTCTATATATATATATGTGTGTGTACCCGTGGTCAGTTTCAAAACACCTGATGTACTTGATCCCAATTTGTATCTCTTCTTCTGTGTAGTCTTTGAGAAACAAGAAAGCCCACTCACCACTGAGGAGGAGGAGCAGCGTGCTATTGCAAAGATCAAGATGCTGGGCAACATCAAATTCATTGGGGAACTTGGAAAACTCAACCTCATCCACGAATCTATCCTTCATAAGTGCATCAAAACAGTAAGTCCACAAAAACATTTGTATGGTCGGCGGAAATCAACCCTATACGTCTAATTTTTAGTTTTTTCACTTTCAGATCAGGTTGGAATACTAGTCGGAGACCAAGTGTCTGAATTGTTGATAGATTAAAAAACTGGGATTAGGGTTGGGAATGACCTACGGCCCAATACAAATGCTGGGCTATCGGGTGCTCCTAGTGTCAGAATTATTGGCAGATTGTATTAATTATTCTGTTTTATCTTACCTTAGCTGCTGGATAAAAAGAAGAGAGTCCAACTTAAGGATATGGGTGAAGATCTGGAATGCCTCTGTCAGATAATGAGAACAGTCGGACCTAAGCTGGATCATGAAAAGGCTAGGGTGAGTATCTAATAAAACAACGGAAAAATAGATTTGTTTGAAAATGTTTTTGTTCAATATGACAACGTATAAATTCTCCTTACAGTCTTTGATGGATCAGTATTTTGGCCGCATGCAATCCTTAACGACCAACAAGGAGCTGCCAGCTAGGATTCGTTTCCTGCTGCAGAACACAGTGGAGCTGCGAGCAAACAAATGGGCACCTCGCAAAGCTCAAGTGGACAACGGACCAAAGACGATCAATCAAGTCCGTCAGGATGCAGTTAAGGTTAGTCACCCTGGTCTACTTTGACATGGACTTTGTTAAGGATGATTAATAATACTCAAATCTCATTGGACTTTTTAATAAATAAGCCCATAGCCTTAATACTCTGAATGTTCATTGCAGGATTTAGGGGTTTTTATTCCACAACAAACTGATGGAATGAGGAATGAATTCTTCATGGAGAACTCCTACCTGCCAACAAGGATCAAGTTTGACAGAGAAACCCTTGGTGGACTTGCTGATATGTTTGGACAGATGCCTGGTATGTTACAGCCCTCCAAATCCATGACAAAATGACTCCATGAAAGGCTTAAAGATGGACCCTTTCTAAAAATAGCTCAATGTTTGTGGTTTTGTTTTGAATAGGATCTGGCATAGGTACAGGTCCAGGAGTAATTCAAGACCACTACTCCCCTACCATGGGACGTCATCGCGCAAACCCACACTACAATGGTCACGTTGCGAACAGTAATGGTGCACACCAGCCACAGTTTGAAGCCGCCGGCAAGCAGTTCATCAAACCAAACCAGGTATTTGCATCCTTTACATCCACAGTGATTTGTCAGTACATCATAACTGATTTCAATGTTCCTAACTAAATCTATGAATTCTATTTTCCATAGGGGCAAAATTCACCAGTTTTCAGCCATAAACAGAATCACTCAGTGCAGATGCAATCTAAAGATATGGCTCCACGCTTCAGCAAAAAAGGGAAAGTCAATTCCGATGAGGTACATCTGCTTAAAAAACATAATGATTTTGTGTGTTTCGAGTAGTTTGGGTTATAATTTCTTAGATCCTACTGTTTGATCATGTTATATAAAGACCTTAAGGAATGTGGCTTGCTGATAGTAATTTCTTAACTCTAGCAAAATGTTATGTCTTCTCTCCTCCAGATCAGTCTGAGACCAGCACAGTCCTTCATTTTGAGTAAGAAACAAGTGCCAAAGCTACAGCCGCAGATGACTTTGTTTCCTCCAAGTGCCCAAGGACAGGTAACACATCTGTTAAAAGACAAATGCACTGACTGATTGGTTCCTAATGTACATGTTTTAATCGGACTGTCTTTGTTAGACTCCACAGCTTGGCCTGAAAATCAACCCTCCTCCTATTCAGGAAAAACCTGCCAAGTCAAGCAAAAAAGCTCCACCTACAAAGGAAGAGCTTCAAAAGATGACAGTGAGTTTATCGCACTCTGCTCCCTTCATTCTAAATATATTGTGTGCCGACCATGCTTTAACTCGCGGTCTCTTTTCTTTTTAGGATACCATGATTGCAGATTACCTGAACAACAAGAACATTGAAGAGGCAGTCAACGCTGTGAGAGAGATGAGGGCACCAAAGCACTTCATATCTGAGATGCTGAACAAGATGGTGGTCTTTTCCCTTGATCGGTCAGATGAGGACAAGGAGCTTACGAGCAACCTGATCCACACACTCAGCACAGACGGTGTTGTCAATGGTGAAAACCTGATGCAGGTCAGTGAAGTACCCCCTATAGATTTGAATCAGAATGATAATCTTGTGTGTAATGCTTTTATTTTAAGATCTAACCATCCTATTATCTTTTTTTTTTTTTTTTAAGGCCTTTTTGAGTGTTCTGGACCTGTGTCCCAAGATTGAGGAAGAAGTCCCACTGGCCAAGTCCTACCTGGCACAGTTTGCAGCACGAGCGATCATTGCAGAGCTGATCAGCATTGCCGATTTGGCCCATCATCTGGAGAATGGCGCACATTTCCCGCTGTTCTTGCTCTGCCTGCAGCAGATGGTGAAACTGAAGGACCGCGATTGGCTGACTGATCTGTTCCAGCAGAGCAAGGTCAACATGCAGAAGATGCTCCCTGGTACGTCCAAGCACTCTCTAACCAAACATTATTTCTGCACGTCAGCCTAAACAAACTGCTTACAGTAATGTCTTCACTCCTGTAGAAATTGACCAGAACAAGGACAGGATGCTGGAGATCCTGGAGGACAAAGGGCTCAGCTTCTTGTTCCCACTGATGAAACTGGAAAAGGAGTTGCTGAAGCAGATTAAAGTAGATCCTTCTCCACAGTCCATTTACAAGTGGATCAAAGACAACATCTCACCTAAACTGCACACCGACAAAGGCTTTGTCAACATACTTGTGACCAGGTAAATCACCTGAACATGATTTTTGAATCGTCTAATATCTAGCCCTACCACTCTTACAGTATGTTCATTATCGTCTCCTCTGCCAGCTTCTTGCAGTACATCGCTTATGAGATCAACCCTGACGATGACGAAGAGCAGCTTGCATCACCGAGTAAGGAGCAGCTGGATGAGGAGAAACAGCTGATGCTGTCTTTCAAGCCGGTGATGCAGAAGTTCCTACACGATCACATTGACCTGCAAGTCGGCGCGCTGTATGCCCTGCAGGTCCACTGCAATGGCAAGGCTTTTCCCAAAGGTATGCACAGACTTGTCTTTCGCTGATGCAGCTTTGATTGGAGTATACTCTGTGCAGAAGCTCAACAGTTGCTCTCCTTTTTCCAGGCATGTTACTGCGCTATTTTGTCAACTTATACGACATGGAAATAATTGAAGAAGAAGCCTTCCTTTCATGGAAAGAAGATGTCACCCAAGAGTATCCAGGGAAGGGAAAAGCATTATTTCAGGTATATTCACATCACTAATACATAAGTGTCTGACATGTAACCTAAAAGTCTACTTTTAGGTTCTCCCAGAGGGGAAATAGGTTCCTTCATAACTTTATATTGCACTCGGTAACGTCAACAACTATCAGGTTTTTTGCAACTGTGTACTAGTATCAAATGCCTCCAAGTAACGCAGGTATTTTGTTTCATGGTACAGGTGAACCAATGGCTGACCTGGCTGGAGACGGCAGAAGAGGAGGAGTCAGATGGCGAAGATTACTGAGGAACAGGCCTAAGCCATGTGATATCAGGATGCAATGATTTATTTTTTACTCTGTAATTTTCTTTGTCTCCTTTTGCTCTCCCCAGTCCTTGAAAGAAAATTCCCTTGTTGTTTATAACAAATTGAAACCACTGTTACAATTGATTCCACTCTGAACAGTTTAGCCAGCATCACCATCCTATCGTATTAATGCTTTACTTTCTAATTTTCATATATGATTCTCTAAAACTGGTGTTTTATTCATTTCGATCATCTTGGGTTATGTTTTCTTTAACAGTAGGCAGTATGGTGCAGGAACCTGTACCAGCACCTAAACCATCGTGTCACCTTTTACATCTGGTAGGAGTCACAAAGTGCTGCCATTAACTGAAACTGTTTACAAAAGAGAAGAAAAAAAAAAACACACATTGCAAAGAGCCTTGTCTCGTATTTTTATCTGCATTTGTTTATCAGCTATTAGATGCACTTTGCTCAACATCATGAGTCGTTGCAATAGTAAGACACACTTTTCTTGATTAGTTGGAACAATCCTAAATTGCAGTTTTCTTGTGTTTAAAAGCAGACCTTGTTTGAATATTCATAACCTGGATTTGAAGATGTCTAACAATAATGGCCTGTTTTGATTTGCAGTGTGATTTCAGTTACCTGCATTTTGTTAAAAGAATCGAGAGCTTTTTTTATGTAGAAACTTTGTGCTGTTAGGAGTGTATCTGTGTGGCCTTTTTTTAATTTATCAATTCATATGGATATACCTCTAATGTATCTCGGACTATACTTGAATGTCTCGGTTAAAACTTTGAGACAGCCAAAGCTTAGTTTCCTGTGCTACAGTTATTCACCACCTCGTGTGGAGATTTTATGTCTGTTTACCATATTTGTCAAGTTTTTAAATGGTCTTTTTATTATCTTCATGAAATTATACAGAATGCACTGTATGTGTACACCTAAACCTTATCTCGGAGCGTCACGGTCATATTAAAGTGCAGAAAGTCCAGTGTACAACTACAGAGCAAACTTAAATAAAGTTTAACGGTTCATTTCATTGTCTTGTGCATCTCTTCCTCTGAATATATAACGTTGACTCTTTATGCAATTCAAAACTAAGTAGTTTAGACACATATAGGGGTAGATTACATAGGCTGAATTTCTAAGAAGCTTTTAGTTTATGAAATGTTACAAACAGTACCCAGACCACATTATACACTTTGACTTAATTTGCAAAAACAGATAAAAGCCATTCTGAAAAACAATGCCCTGAAAGTTTTTATTAGCACTTTAAAATAGAGAAGGTTTTGTGATCCAAAATGTGCTCTGGTGCAAAAACCCAACACAGTATGGGGAACTTGGTTAAAGCCACACAACTTCAGTCTGAGTGACATTACCTGAAATAAAAGTTTTTTTGACTTTTTTTAAAACAGTTTACTGCTTTGCAAATAAGCTCTTCACATGGTCCTATTAAATTAGAAGTCAGTCAGATGGGTTTCAATACAGACATGAGTTGAAAGCTACTCAGCTCCAAACATGGGCATCCAGCTACTCTCAAATCAAACTCGTGATTAACATATTGGATGGAGAGAAAGCAAGCTTTGTGTCTTGTCCCCTCATTTCACAGACTACTATAAATATAAAAAATCCATATTTGTATTCACAGCAAGGCAAATAACTGATCGGTAAAATCATTTTGTTGTACATTAAATCCGTATTTATCTAACTTGAGGGTCATGATTCAGCTCAGACCTAATCTTCACGTTATAGTTAATAAACATGATATACCATATGCGTTTGAATTATTATACAGCACATTTTCATCTTAAAACAGTTTCCTTTTCTGGAGCTTATTCTGTCACATTTTAGGTTAAGTAAGGTCATAACACAAGAATGAACAGACTCACATTAGTAGCAAACAGTATTTTTCATTTGCCTCATTGTTTGATTAAAAAAAATAAAATTCCTTGTTTCTTTTTTTATTTGACATGTTGAAGGATCTTACCATTTTTTGGGTCAGTGTCTTTTCTGATCATCAGAGATAAAAAAAAAAAACTAAAAAGTTGAGTTCACATTTTATTCCACTTCAAACTATCTCATGTGTCTCTAACAAAACATAGCATCTGTGAAAAGACATCTCTGGTAAGACATGAGGAAAGGCTTTAACGCTGTGCCAGAGGACATACACCTTCTAGGCTAATTCCAAGAGCTCATACAGACAGAAATCCCTGCTTTTAATAGAAAACAACAAAAATGCAGATGTGAAGATTATCTTTGAATTGTACGGTTAAGAAGTCTGTGAGGGAGGGTTCAAGATTTAATCACTGTCATCATTGTTGGAGGCTTCAGGTTCAGAGCCGCTCTGAGGGCGTGGGGAGCCGGCATCAGATCCCCGCTCTGATCCTCGGTCAGAAGCTGCTGCAGGCGAACCTGGAGGGGACTCGTTGTCTGATCCTGACCGACCCCTTTTGCTCCCGTTGTCTGACTGCTCCGAGTCGGACTGCCGCTGCACCCTCCTCTTCCTCACTGGACGGTCGCTGCCAGAGTCGTCCCCCCCTGAGCCTGCAGAGCGTCGCGGGCTGCCTGCGTCACTGCCCGACTGGTTCCTTCCACCATCTGAGTCGCTGTCGGATGCAATGCGCTTCTTGTGGCCGCCCTCGTCATCAGATCCTGAACCACTGTCTCTCTGTTGCCTGTGTGGGAAAAGAGCATTTAGAAGGTGTCAGTTGATTTAAGGCTTGCAGCACTTTTTATTGTATGAATCAATTCTCATTTAAATCATTTACCTGTCTTCAGCTATTTTCAGTCCATCCTCATCTGAAGAGGAGTCAGAGGAAGAGATGATGGCCTTCGACTTGATCTTTCCTTTGAGAGATGGTGGCAGACGCTCAGGCTGAGGCTAAAAAACAAGAAAGAGTTAGATTTATAGATATTAGGCCCATAACATTTAAAATAAACCATCTTGTTTAAAAAAAAAGAAGAAGAACCTTTTCAAACTTCTTGCGCTCTTTGGGTTTGCGCTGCTTCTTGGGTCGAGATCCTCCTTCCTCGTCATCGCTGTCATCTCCTCCTCTAGCAGGCCTGAAATACAACATTTGCTTTGTATCTTCTGTGTCGTCTCCGATGTTAAAATAAACCACAGCGTGGCAGACTCACCTCCTCCTCTTCTTGCCTCCCTCCTCCTGCTCACTGCCACTGCCACCCTTCCTCCTCTTCTTCTTCCTGACTGGCAGGTCCTCGTCAGAGTCGTCGTTGACAAAGTCGTCCCCGTCGCCTCCTTTCTTACGCTGAGAGATTAAAAGAAAAAAGGATGTAATCGACACTCCGTTCCGAGATCTGAAGAGTCTGCCCATGAGTTTGATATCATTGCCAACACTCACACGTCCCCCTCCTCCGCCTCCTTTTTTCTTCTCTTTGGCCATTTCCTTGGATCCCTCAGCGAAGGTGAGCAGGTTCTTGGTCTTCTCCACGAACAAAGCTCTCTGCTCCAGGAGCTTCTTTTGTTCCTCCACCTCTCTGCTCCTCTTTTCCTCCTGAGGGGATTAAAGGGCGACATGTGGATCATTTCATGAGAATCAAAATCAGATGAAAATACGTGTTCCAATAAGTGTTCAACTTGTTGAGTGGTTGCACAGTACCTGTTCTTTCATCATCTGCTGACGCAATATATCCCTCTCTTGTTCTTGTTTGGCCCGGAGCTCCTTCTCCTCCTCATCCTGCTTTCTGGCTCTCGCCACATGGTACTGTGCCTGACTCAGCAGGTCAGAGCACTGCCTGTAATCCCACAGCACACACACTTAGCCTCAGTGATACAACAGCCTACAGCTACATGACCTGCAGCTAAACTTGCCTTGCATGTCACACACTTATCAGAATAATATAAACCAAAGCACTGAAAAACTATCAGTATCTGCTGACATTATCTATATTGAAAATCTCTTTAAGTGCCAGTGCTGACTGTAAAAGTGTCAATTTTCAGTCAAAGTAGGATAAGTAAGGATATATTATATACACTACATTATTCAGTGTACCCAAATATGCTAATATGCCAATATTGGATAGCTCATCACACTGGCCCTCAAGCAGCTGACGCCATTAAAATTCATGCTTTTGAAGAAAATAGGAAACTACTACTACTACTACCTAACTTGCATGTAATGTAGGCATATGGATTTCACATGTTTATATTATGTATGCTTAATAGGGAAACCGGTTTTTTTTAAATCTTTATACATAGGGGACAATTCGGGTGATAAATCTGATATGAGCTTCATTCAAAACACACAAGTGCAACAGTTTAACTCAAAAATATATCTGTGTTGAGAATACATTCAGACTGACCTGGCCTCAGAAGCCGCAAGAGCAAGGTCAAACCTCATCTTGTCCCCGGCCTTGCTGAGGTAGCTGAAGTACCTGTGTGAGCAGATGAAGGAGGAGGGGGAGAGATAGAGTTGATTTTGCAAGATTAGTCACAGGACAACAAGAAAAAAAAAAGACAACGAGGATGATGAGGTGTAAACCAAATAGCTCTACCTGTGAGCCAGCTCAAGCTCTTTGACGGCACTGAGCACAGCCTTCAGGTTGCTCTTCTCATCTTTCAGCACAAGAGTGGCCAGTCTCTGAAGCACCAGAGCCACGTTGAACATCAGCACTGTGTCACTGGGGGCTACGTGACGGGCCTTGTGTGAATAAAAAAACAAAGACAAAGTTATACTCCCTGTCATTAATAACACAAAGAAAGCGCTTGATTTTTTTTGATTTTTCTTACCTTTAGCAGCATTTGCTTGCACTCTTGGAGTTTCCCACATTTGAAGAGCGCCCTCGCAAGGTACAGCAGCACCTCTGTGTTCTGATATTTATAAAATTTCTTCAGGCAGTTCTCATACTGTGGAGCACAAGAGAATACTCAATGGTACAAAAATACATGAAAAAGAAAAAAGGTTTGTTATGGATAATCCAATGTGCGGCCCTTACCATCTGCACAGCGCTGATGTACTGCTTCTGCTCCACGTAGATGTGAGCCAGATTCAACCAGACATCACTGATGTCTGCTGTGGCCTCCCTCACCTGCGCGAACACATCTCGAGCCTCTCTGTAGAAACCCTTGTGGGCCAGGACGGCACCTTAACGCAACACGTTGATAAATAACAAATTATACATATACCAAAAAAACGTATGAAGCAATTTGAACAAAAACGTTTTATTTAAGCTTAACTGACCGATGCCATTTGCAGCGTAGAGGTTCTTGGAGTCATTTCGCAGCACTTGTTTGTAAATTGCCAGGGCTCGGTCCTGGTGTCTCTTTTCCTGTCACGAAAAAACACCCACACTCCATTTCCGGGTCTTTTTTTCCCCTTCACACTCTTAATTCAAGATGATGGCTTGTTAAAATAATCCTAATATATGATGAATTTATGACTTATTAGTCCTACTTCATTAAAAAAATTCAAGAACTACACAGTTATGTTTAACATAATAATGTAAGTGTCTAGCAAAGGTTTAATCTCAAGACTCACAGTTTGATCTAAACTACAGTCAAAGCTTCCCTTTTAAGTCAACCTTTACCACTTAGACAGTTTGTATCGATGCAGTCTGAGTCTACGTGGATTTATAAGTTGGCTGCTAGTGTTAATCATTTCTTTCTGTCAGCTTATTACAAGATTTAAAAAATGATCTGTACCTTTTCTCTATCTCTGGTTGGCTGGTGCAGAGTCTGCAGCCACACGTTGCCCAGAGCCAGCATGGAGTACGTGTCGTTCTGTGTGGACGGCTGCTTCAGAATACGCTCAAACTTCTTCTGACCCGGACCCCATTCCTGTTTGGCCAAGTGGAGGTTCCCTATCAGGGACCAGGCATCTGGGTGATCCTGCATTCAACAGAAACAAAAAAACATCAGGGAGTTTGACTCGCAGTTTTGTTGAATTCTGAATGTTTGATTAAGGCCCCGTGTCCACCTGGCGGTTTTTTTCCAGGCAGAAAAGCGATGTCTGTGCGCTCGGGAGTGTTTGAATGAAGCGTTTGTGCCCTGAGAAGAAAACAGCTGCGCGTCTGTCCTGTCTTTATGACAACAGTTTGTTGACAACGGCCGCTGTATGACCGACACAGCTCCGTTACTTTTTACTACATGTTTGATATTTGAGATCATTTTTTACCCGATCAGACAGGAAGCAGGAAGAGGACATGGGTACAAGGTACAATCCGTAGGAGGCTTAAATACAGGGAATTACAGGGAAAAAGGTTTTCAACTTGAGCGCTCGGAGCGGCCGCACAAAAACAGCAGATCGCTTGTTAAAGAGACGCTGGTCGCTTTATCCATGGGCCGCTTTCTGCTGCAAACGCTCTCAAGTGAAAGAAGATGCTGGCACTGAGGAAAGTACGCTAGGTGGACACAGGGCCTAAGACGGTACAATAAAACAACCAAAGTACCTGGTTGATCTGCAGAGCCTCTTTGAACCAATCAGAAGCTTCATAGAAGTTTCCTTTGTCACGAGCCATCGCCCCGAGACGCAGATAACCTGCAGAAATAAGTCAAGACATTGAAGTCAAGAGAACAAAATAAGAAATTGTCTCTGCCTGATTCATCATACTTACAGTCCACATAGTTAGGATGCTCCCTCAGGATGTTTTTGTAGAGTTTCTCAGCTTCGTGGAATTCGCACATCGCCTCGTACAGACGGGCCAGATTGTAGGAGGTGGTGACAGAAATGGCGTTGTAGTAATGCTCGTCATGTTCTCCTTCAGCCTTGGCTCGCTCCAGAGATGCAAGAAAGTATTTCTGGGAAAGAGAGGATGTGAACCCTCATCATTCAAACAGAGCTGTGACGGTATTTAATCTGTTTAATTTCTGAGTTTATTCACAGTTACCTTTGCCTCTCCGAGGTTGCCCAGTCTGAAGTGAAGAGCCCCCAGGTTGTTAAGGATCTCAGGGGGAACGTCAGCCTGCACCTTCTCCTGCAGGATACGGGTGGCTGTGCCGTATGCTGACAGCGCCCCTTGAATGTCAGTCTGCTCCAGGATCTGAGCCAGCTCTATCCACGCCTCCACATCATCTGGGTACTGCTCTGTCACCTTCTTCAAATGACCCTAAGACACAGAAAGTGTATGCCTCCTTATATGACCATTCAGCCCATCACTACTGACTAGACATTTTAGGTTGCAATAGTCGTGGGAACAGCAAACATCTGTGTGATTGCAACTTGACAAAATGGTCCGTATCAGGACACGTACTTTGGCGATGTCTCTCTTCTCCTGATCGTCAGATGTTGCGTACAGAGACCCCAGAATTTTCATAGTCTCGTAGTTGTTGGGATAGGCCTTTAAAACCTTTTCGAAGCACTGTGCCGCGTTCTCCTTGTCTCTTCGATACACATACATCTGACCAAGGCCAAAGAAGGGCAGCACAAAGGTAGACGAGGCGAACTGAGTGGCCTGGTAGTAATACTGAAACGCTTGGTCGTAGTCCTCCTGCAAAGTAAAACGAGAACACAGATGTAAGCGATGTGAAGTAATCGAGGAGGAAACTGCCTCTAGATCAGTTAGCATCTTACCTGCACATGAAATGAGCGAGCTAGCTGGTAGCAGCTCTCGGCCTGCATGGCTTCGACCTCTGTGTTATGGAAAGCGTGGAGGGCCAGATGCTGCACTTTACTGTAATCCTTAAAAAGAGAATGGTGTGAATTCAACTCTCATGGCACTCTAGTTTAGAGCCGTGTCAGTATTTGACAACCAGACTACCTTTTTGAAGAAGAAGTGGTTGGCCAGGTGGTTGAGCACCATGGGATTGCTGGGGTCGATGGTGTAGGCCCGTGAAAGGAGCTGCACTCCTTTCTTGATGGAATCCGCTTCCTTGCTGTTGAGCTCTAAAACCGCCAGACCGACAAGAGCTCCTACACACTTGGAATTGAGCTCCAGGGCTCGATCAAAAGCCAAACGAGCCTTCTCCAGTTTGCTGAGCTTCACGAAACAGTGGCCCATCCCCAACCTCACCTCGGCTACAGAAAACAACATAGAAGTGATAGAGAATGAAGATAAGGATTAACCTCTCGCAATCTCTGCACGTAAGAAAAACAATAACAGAAGCAGGAGTCAGAGCCAATACTATAATTACTTGGGGTCAGCATCAATGTTGGCAATTATGAAGAAAGAAATGATAAGAATCCATCATCCAAAATGATCAGCAGTCATTTTGATCGTCTGTTTATCATTTGTGCCATTTATTTAGGAAGAATTTACAGTTCAACTCTGCATGCTGTTTGTCATACAGTATGTGAGGATTTGCTACTCTTCTCCTCATCGCTACTCTGTAAGATTATTATCTCTGGCTCTTTAAACAGCTGACGTTGTGCTCTTGTTAGAAATGTCCGGCTTTTTTCTTTTTTTTTCTGATAACAAAACAATTGATGAATGGATTCATTTTTGGATGGATAAAGTTTTTTAAACCATATTGTATTTGTTAGCGTTACATTAACTATTTACAGATGTATCACAGCCAGGTCTTTAATACCTGGATGTTGATAACTTGTTTGGACCATATCAAGTAGCATCAGTAAATAGTCGTCAAAGTAGTAATTGGATATACGGGGTTCTGATTGGAGGATAATATAGGTGATGTGTTTACCTGGGCAGCCAGGGTTTGTACGTAGAGCCTTTTTGTAGTATGCCAGAGCTCCTCTGTAGTCCTTCTTATTGAAGGAGATGCAGGCTTTACCTGTTGAATAAGAAAGTGTCATTAGTTCAGTGAATCATTCAGAGTGGTCAATGTGAGATCTTGATTTTATAATCATCTTGCCTAGTAAAGCAGGGATGTTGTTGGTGGACTGGTTGAGGACAAAGTGGAACTGAGCGTCAGCCTGGTCCATCTTGTCTCCTTCCAGCAGGCAGAAACAGGCTCTTCCCAACAGATGGTTCTGAGTAAGCAGAGTGCATTAAAAGGTTAGACTAACTGGGGTCATTTATGGTGCCACATCAGTTTCCTCACTTTGTCAGAGTTTTTTTGTTTTGTTTTTTTTACCTGATCATACATGATGATCTTGTCTGCCATCGTATAGAGCAGCGTAGCTTGTGTGATGAGCTCTTTCTTGGCATCTTTGTTTTTCTCCTTACGTGCTTGCTGGACATAGTAAGCTGCCAATGTGTCCAGACAGGTCATCTGATCCTTCTCGTGGTCTCTGTAGTCCAGGTTTCCATCGATACGAGCTGCCTCTAAAAGCTTGACAAAATCTTCTGTTTTGCCCTGCTTGTAGTACTCCAGCTGGAAAAGACATGATGCGAAACGCAACGTTTAACCTCTTGAGTGTGCTTAATGAATCCATCCAGATAACACAACAGTAATGTATGTGACTCCTGTCTATTGTAGCTCAATCGACTCACCGCTAAAGCGATCCATATGTGAAGCTGTGTATGTTCCTGCTTCAGGATACTGATGACCTCGTCTCCTTCTGGCAGCTGGTCAAAGTCAAGCTCAATAACCTGCAAGAATCAATTCATTCAAGTCATCAATTAGCATCAACTCGAGACAAAACTCATCCTCCCTTCATCTTGTCAGTGTCATAGAGATGCAGAAAAGTTAAAACAGAAACTTTTCTTTCTTAAAAACTACAGATATGATAAGGTTTGGAGTTCAATTTCGTAAATTTAAACAAAAACAGCAAATAATTATTTAATCTGAATTGCTTAATTGAAAGTGACAGTAAACATCATATAACATGTGTTATTAATTACTTCTATTGTAACTAGTAAATGACTAATTCTATTGTTTTTATAGTGTTTTTTAATTAATTTTATCCTTTTAAATTATTGAATTGTCTCCTAACTTGATTTAATCTCTTTCTTTTAACTTGTGAAGTAGTTTGTGCTGCATGCTGCATGTTTTTATGTAAATAATAATCTGTATAAATGAAGCCACTCCACTGCTGACTCTTTAGTTCTGACTTTCTCTGCACAGTTATAATGTTTGCTATCGTTAGCAGATCTACATGTGCTGCCCCGAGAATTACTTGCACTGAAGCCTTGGAGTTATCTTGTATAACTCAATGACGCTGGTGTTACTTTACATCAGATGATTCGCTGTGTTGTGTTGTGTTGTGTTGAACATTAGCTGAAGCTAACCAGAGTTAGCATACGCGACAAGTAGCACAGCGAGCTTCACTTAGCTACTAAACATCAATTTAATCAAGACTTTTACCTCATCTGTGTCCCGTAAAGGGATCTCAATAGAGCCCCGAGACATCTTGAGGGAGGGAAAAAATTCCACTTGAAGTTAAATCTTTAAAAAAAATTCAAAATCTCTTCCCGTTGTCTTATGGTAGCTACTACATGCGTCCGGTAGGAAACAAACACACACACACTGTGTTACTCAAAATGTGTCCGACTGGATTTAGAAAACAATAAAGCGTTCCTGGTGGAGTTGACGTCACGGTGCTCTCTGATTAAAGCACGGACGTGCACGGTAATAATCATTTAGCCTTAAAGATGTATGGCATTACAATTGAAACTGAAAATATAAGAGAAAAATAGAGAAGATCACAAGTTTCAGGAGCCAAAGTCGTATTTTTATCGATTGACATATTTTGCAACACTGACCTGCAAGAAAAACTTTGAACAGTATGCTACATTTGCTTAAGATTGAAATTGTGTAAGAAATGTTTGTCAGACTGGGAATTTGAAGTGTAAAAAGGTTCCTTTTGATTGAAAACCTTTAAGGGAATCAAAATGTCATCTCTGCAGGGCAGCATTTTGGCAGCAATGGGATGAGATGGGTGGAAAAGGAGGGGGGAGGGGGGGGGGGGTACTTGGGGATGTCATCTGGTTTTGATGTGAAGCAGTGAAAACAAGCACAAGGACTTTTTAAAGACTTCTTGTGCAACCATCACAGTGAATCAAGAGTAAAACCAGAAGACCAATCATAAATATGAAGTATCTAATTCAACATTTGCCTTGTTTTTCTTTCAGAGGACCTGACCAAGCCTGAGACGTAAGATTTCCTTTATATTACTATTTTCTCTTTTTAAAATTACATTTGATTGGTAAAAAGTCTAACCGACCACCAAAATGGTGTTGTTTAAAAGCACACTAGGCCTATTTAATTGAGCACTGTTATAAGTTCATATTTGTGCATACTAAATCAAATATTTCAGGAGATAAGGTTTGAACAATATTTATTTTAATCAATCTTGTGCTCTTCTGTGCTTTTCCGGCAGAGAAGTGTATACATTTGTTTTTTTACTTCACATATTTGATATTAATTGACTTTAATTGTTTTCTCTTTGTTTTATTTGATTTTAAGTCTATGAACATAATTCACAGAGGGTAAAGATGTTTGTGATGTTTATTCAAATATCAGGTCATGTAGGAGCATTACAGTCAGGAGGATTCAGGAAAAACAAGCGTAATGTCTGACAGCAATGATGGTAAGTGATGCAGTTATTTTGTTCTCTTCTCTAAGTATCAAGCCAATAATAGAATTACCGGTATTAGAACAAGTAAAAGTATGTTTTATATTTCCTCCCTGTACATGATTGTATATTATCATATGTCTATTGGTACCCGTCTAGTGTGGGACTCTCCTGGATCTGGGACGATGGAGGTTCTTGAAGATAATAAAGACTCAAGCGGATTCTCTGAACATGAACTCCTTGACATCATGTATAATACATGTAACACCTCCAACACAGGTACACAGGCTTGTGTTGAGTTCAACAAAATGGATGTAAAATACTCAAAAGAACTTAGAATCAGTACTCCTGTGTTTCTCTCCTCTTGTCTGTAGGAGAGGTGTTGGCCTCCACCATCGTACAGTACCTGCAGACCATGACGCATCAGAGTCCGGAGCAGGACAGACTGGCTGCCCTGCGACTGCTGCTTGACCCAGATTGTCAGGACCCACATGTGAGCAGAGAGACGTTTCATGTCAGCATGAGGGAGTGGATCGCACAGTGCAGTCAGGACAGGTGAGACCAAACCAGCATCACTCTGTATGTCATGTCTTATTCAGAAGGAAAGCTTTACTTTACAACATTTAATTAGGAGTTTTAGATACTAATGACCTTCAAATTCATTACAGGTTTTGAATCAATTTAATAATCTAACCATATATGAAGTTATGAATATTAGCTCCACCCAGACAACATTTCAATTGTCTACATTTCAAAGCATCATTAAATATCCTGAAATGACATAAGCAATAGAAGAAGCTCAACAGTGCAATTCTTATATCATAAGTACGTTCACTTTTCATACTTTTGTTATTCATAGTTATATGTATTCACTTAAGTGAAATTTTAAAATGGTGAACATTAACTTGTAATGTAGTACTTTCTGTAGTAGTACAATACAATCTTTAAGAAACTGCTGTTTTTTAAGAGTGAATCTTCATTTCCTTTAAAGCATTATATTTGTGCTGGGCGCACCTGAAGAAGCTACAGGTGAAACGCGTTGTTCGCGCACAATAAAAATATAGTGAAGTTATTTTCAGTGTGCCACGGACTTCTGTTTTTTCATTATATTTTATGTTTATAATTTTTTCTAAGATTTATTTTTGGGCTTTTGTGCCTTTAATGGAGAGATAGGACAGTGGATAGAGTCGGAAATCAGGGAGAGAGAGAGAGTGGGGAATGACATGCAGGAAGGAGGCCACGGCTGGGATGTGAACCCGGGCCACCTGCTTGAGACGACAGCCTCCATACATGGGGCGTGCGCACTAACCACTGCGCCACCAGCGCCCCTTTTATGTTTATAATTAAAGTAGTATATAACAAGTTGTGTACATTTTGTTGTATAGTTTGTTGTTGTTTTCTGTGAGCTGTGAGAACGAATGCCTCCTCCTGTGTTTCAGTTCTGATGTGGATAGCAGTCAAGTATCATGGCCAAACTCATCTAAAGTTCTTGTAAACGGTATGCGATCACTGCTTTGTTCAGACTTTTGAGAAATTGTCCAAATCACTTTCAAACAACAACTCATAAAACCTGATTTCTTTTTAGGGCTGGATTTTTCTGTCTATGAAACCAAAGCTGCTTCCTCTGATAGCCTTCAGTGTTCCTGGTCCGTTTTTTTTTTCTTTTTTAAAAAACTTTTTAACACTGAATTTGTTTACCTCCTTTATCAACATTTTTTTGTACTTAACCGCTAACTGTTTGTTTGGCTTCAGTGACAGAAAAGATTTATTAGGCACGGTGGCTGAGCTGAAGCACGCTCACCACAAGCTGAGTGAGCAGAACAGCAGCCTGTTGAGGACGGTGGCTCAGTGTGAAGACATCAACCTGCAGCTCACTCTGGAGATCACAGAGCTGAGAGCCAAGCTGGTCAGGTGAAGGAGACATTTAACACAAAATATGAAATGTATTCTGGAAAACATTAAACACTGTTAATGATCAAAAAGAAACAGAGAGAACAAAATTCAGGTGTTTACCATTCAGCTGAAAACAGATTTCATTAGTAGTCCCTTTGCCTGTGGTTGTTTGGTATCCTATAGAATAAGTAATAATACATCATGTACAATAATTCAAAACGTTCCTTTTTGGTAAACAGCATAAACAACACAATCACACAGAAGCAATTAAACAAACATTACCATTAGGTGAGCTGTGGTCCAGAATTAAGCCAGACATGAAACTGATCAGTCAGAACTGCTCCTCTATATATGAAAAAATGGCTACTCTTTTTTAGCGAATAATAACAATAATGTCCTGTTACTTCTAATTTCCTGGCCGCTTATCTTTGGTGATTTTAGTGCTCAGCGGTCAGCGGCAAGAGCCAGATCCTTGTCAGAAGAGCTTGAGGAGACCCGTCGGGCATATAAAGAGGCTCAGGAGAGAGGCAGCCGCACCCAAACCAGCTGCACCAAACTGGTACATTAGACACCCGTTGCAAATGAATTCATTTTTTTATGGCAACTATTTATTTTTGAACCCTTTATTTATCTTTAGAGCAATGAGGTGGAGTGCCTGAAGGTTCACATTCGCAGGCTTGAAGACAAGGTATTGTAGATCTTTAATGTTCACTCAGTTTCTATCCCCAAAAAAACAAGTTGTTTTTTAAATAAAAAATAATTTTCCCTCACAGAATGACAAACTCACCTTTGAGAGAACATGTTCTGAAGATGGCATCAATAAACTGAGGAAGGTCAACGCTGACTTGAGGGTAGGTACCGATCAGAGAAACACTCTTATGATTGTTTTTTTTTTACTTGCATAAACTGAGAAATAAATATCATAATGTTACAGGCTGAACTTGAGGAAACCCTGGTTATGTTGACGCTGAGGGACAGAGAAATCACAAAGGTTTGTCTTGGTCTTTATTTTCATTCGATACATTTTTTTTTTTTTAAATGGGTTCAAATATTTATATTTTCATTTTGCCTTTATATGTGCCCGTGTAGAAAGAGATTCTCATGGATAAGATGAAAAACTCTCATGTGGAGAATCACAACATGATCGAGGTACGTTGGACATCAAGCAGAGACACTTTGACTGTACAGAAGGCTTTGTGAGATGGATTAGGAATTAGGATTAGGAATTACTTAGTATAAAGTAGTTGTGTAGATACATTCCAATATTTTTCTATATAAACATAAACCAGTTTCCAGTGTGAAGTAATAAACTGATTGACATGTTTTGTACAACAATTAGAAAAACACATCAGTCCTTTTAAAACTATGTAAAGTCCCCCATTGTGTTCATTTTTTACTCAGTGGTTCTGAATGTACATGTAAGCTGTTATTTCACTAATTGACTCTGCTCTGGTGTTGCAGGGTCTGCAGTCAGAGCTGAGGAGGTTACAAGAACATTCACACCAAGTTCTTTTGAGGTCATTTGAATAAAGATAGAGAGATATTTGCAAGTTCATATGTGCTTTACTGAAATGTGTAGGAGCTGCTGAGCTCAGTTTGCGTTGTCTGTACTCTGTAGGTATGACAGACACTTTATTGGCCCTCAGAATCTCTACAGTCGAGATCCTCCTAACCACCGCTCTCTACAGAGTGAGATGCAGGATATGCAGCAGGTTGGAAATGCTCACTGTCAAAATATATATTGGTTTCTGTTTTAAATTGACTCTGACCACTCTGTCATCGCTGTCTATCTGTCTGTAGAGGCACCACAGAGCTCTGGACGATATAAACCTCCCATCCCTGCACAGTGATGATATTCAGAGCATCATCCACCGGATCAAGTCTGCAGAAATAGCTCATCTTATGCACAATAAGTATCCAGATAGGGTGAGGAGATAGTAGAGAGTGGATGACAACTATGGCATGCAATGACATGTTTGTGTGTAAATCTGTCTCGTGTCTTCTCTCACACTCAGGACTCTGCTCCTGTTGAATCACAGGAGAGGCCTTTTCCTCACCGCCAGCAGCAACAGGCAAGCATCAAGCAGCAGCTTGTCAATGTGTATGTGGGTTTTTTTTTTACCTCCCTTTCTCCTCTTATGGTAATGGATTGGATTGTTTGATGTTAGGCTCTGTTCAGAGGAGCTTCCTCTGGCCAGTAAAAGGGATGTCTGGTGTTGACATGAATTTATTGGCCTCACCATGACGTAACCTAAAGGAGTAACAATCTTCTGTGTTAAACCGTATCAGGGCTAAGTGCAGTTTTAGTGCCCCCTCAGTAACAACAGACATAACAGTGTGTAAAAGAGATGTTTATAAAGCTTTGGTGGTGGTTTCAGGCTGCAGGAGCTGGAGCTGCACAATTGTGTGTGGGAGGAGAGAGGGGAGAAGGTGGAGGAGCGGCAGAAGAGCTGGGAGCAAAAGGAGCAAAAGCAAAGCCAGAGTCCGACTCAGAGTCAAGAGGCCAAGAAAGTGGCTGTGGTGAACTGGTGGAAAGCACGCAGCTTAAAGGGGTCTAAGACCCAGACAATTGAAATCCAGCCAGTCCAGGAGCTCTCCGAAACACAAGCCAAGCTTCAGAAGGCAGAGCAGACTATCACTGATATGAGGGAGCAGGTCCTGCATCTGCAAACCTCTCTACGATCTGCTCAGGAGTGTGTTGCTGAAAAAGTTGCAATCAGAGATCTTTATATTGAAAAGGCAACCAACACTGAGAAAGAAGAACCAGAAGTTGCTGTGGTGGAGAAGGTTGTGAAGGATCAGAGGGATGCAGCAGTGGCCACAGACATTTCATGTGGAGCAGTCTCTGAGCAAGAGCAGACCCAGCCACGGGTGAGCGCAGACAGCCTTCTGGTGACCCTCCGGAGAATGGAGGCGATGGTGAACAGCGCCCTGGAGACGGCCGAGCTAGTGAGAGAGAGCGAGCAGAGGGTGAGCCAGGTGAGGCTGAGGATGGAGAGCATCACCCAGAGGGTGGAGGAGGCTCTGGGACGAGCAGCCGATACTGACCAGCAGCTCAACTTTATGGAGGCCAGGATCACAGAAAACACTCCAACTGAGGTTTGTGTTACAGGAGAGTCAAAGCTGTAGGTGCAAAATACTGGAGGTTGCTCTACTGGTCAACTTAAATTCATGTAATGTTAAAAAAGAATCAGGAAAAAGGCAAACTATATAAATCAAATGTGTTACTTGCATGGGTTTCCAAAAAATGTCCAAGAACATTAAGAAAGTAAGATTTCATCTTATTATGTAATACAGACAATCTAAACTGTTTCATGGAGAGAATATTAATATAAATAAATCATTTTGCATAAATTTCAGTACACAACTATGGGGATAAAAAGTGAAGTGAAAAAGGAATTAATCAGATTGGTATCAAAGGTTTTTAGTATGGCTGTTTCTATTCGCAATTAATCACTACATTTCAGTAGTTAATCGCAATACATCATACACTAAATCATATATCAATCACATGTTTGAAATTCCATTATTTCGCATTTAAAATACAATCTTTTATTTTGAATTTTCTTTACTGTCAGCAAGTTCTTTTTTTTAATTCAATTAAGCCATTATTTTGAAATAAAGATTAAGTTTGGACCTTCTGGTAGATGGAAGGATACGCCATTAACCTTACCACAAACAGCTCTCAAGGAACAGTGAAAAAGGGAAATGTTTGATGTCATAAGGTGGATATTACTTTTGACTGTCCAGAAGTTGTTGTTTTTTTAAGTGAAATGAGACGTTCAAAGGTGCAGCAGTGTTTTTCTTTTCAAACTGTGACTACATGTGCGCCAAAGGGACAAAATAGTAATTATAATTAATTAATCACAATGAACTACTCAATGCTGACAGCCCTGGGTTTAGTTAACATTATGAACTAATTTGCACTCTGCATAAACCGATTCGAAATTCCATTTTATTTTTACAACATCTGCAGGAAGAAACTTGACATGTGTACGGTAGAGGTTTCCAATTGAGCCATTAATACAATTCAATTTCTTCTTGACTTTTGTTTATTAATATGTACATTTTTATTTAGCAACATAATAATGAGAAAAGACAGACCTTATACAAACCTTACATCAAAAGTATAAAAAGAGAAAAAAAATGAAATTGAATCAAAACACAGGCAAAGAGAAGACAAGACAGCTTGACATAACATTAAACTAAATCATGTTTGGGCAGGACCAACACAGTCCAAGAGAGTGCACATACTCCCATCATTTTAAGAGTTACTTTATAATGGGACACAGATAATGGTTAAAAGGCTCCTTGCTATTTCTTATCATACGTAATTTATTAAAAATCAACAACATAGTGAGCAGGGCAGGCTGCTGATCATGTGTAGCCACATCGAATTGTTAACCAAATCTCTGATGGATTCCCATTGTCATCACTTTGCAACATTTCTGACACAATAACATTACCCAGCAGTCAGAAGGAGGGGCCCCAAATCTTTTCAAAGGTTTCACCTTCTCCTTTTCAGAATATAAGTTAACCTCTCAATAGCATAACCATTACTCGTTTCTCTCAACAGCTGGCCATCTGTGGCCCACTAGAGTTTTTTCATTTCACTCTTTTTCGTTTTTTACACCCTGATCAAATAAAATTTTAGTATTTAAATATTTTTAGATAAGATAACTAATTTATCAGAAAAGGAAACAAGGTGTACTGCAGATTTTAGATCTTCTTATTTCCTGTGCTGGTGATTATCTGATGATCCGGCAGAGGCAAATGATGACCTCTTGTGGTGATTGCAAAGATCAAATATCTACATTGAGCCGACAGCTCAACGCTAGTGCTAAGGTTAGCACAGAACTCTGAAAAGAGGTTGATGAACTTTTTTGTTTATTTTCCCTTTCTATTTTTATTTTCACCGTCACGTGAACTATTTTGTCTATTTCCCTTCTTCTAATTATTTTACCATTGGACCGGCAAGTTTTTTTTTGTTTGTTTGTGTTTTCTGTTTTGATTTACAAAGTGGTCGTTGGGCTGCTGTGGTGGATGCTGCTTTACTACTGTTTGCCGTAAAATGTGTCGCAAATGCCGTAAAACTGTGTAACACTAAAAGAGTTCGGCTATTTTAAGTTGATGGGAAGGGATAGACCATTACAATAATTTACTACAATCAGTGAAAACTCTGAATGATGAAGTAAATTAATTATGACGCATCTGAGGTTTCTATTATTTTATTATTTTCTAGTATGTCATCAGATGACTTCATAAAGGCCTACTATATCATTTAGTATTAATAAACTTACCTCTGTTTTTTTAATCTAATAATAACGAGCTATGCAGACTGAGCTATGAACATGAGCTATGTACCTATTCTTACTCTTATTATTTTATGTATGTGTGTGTGTGTGTGTGTGTGTGTGTGTGTGTGTGTGTGTGTGTGTGTGTGTGTTGCTCTCCTGCTTCTCTCTTCACCTGCCCCTGCTTATTACATATTGCTATTTGTGATGATGATCGGTGTGCATTTTTGCTGCCACCTTACTTGCATATTTATTTTCACATCATCTCGGAATAATGAACTCTATCAAAGGTATGCATGTTATTCACTTGAACATTAGGAGTTTGTCACCTAAAATTGACTTATTGAGAGCCTGGCTCACCTATAATAAACCTCATGTAATTACTCTTTCTGAAACCTGGTTAAACAGCAATATTTCTGATGATGAAGTCACAATTGATAACTATGTCCTTTATAGAAAAGACAGGGGCTCAATAGGAGGGGGTCTTTTGACATATGTATCCTCAAATTTGACTGCAGAACTTATTTTACCAACTGAGAATCCCTCGCGTTTTGATTGCCTTTTTGTTAAAATTATTTTACAAACGACTTATCATAGCAAATATTTATAAACCTCCCAATGCTCCTGCTGAAACAACTGAATGTATCCTATCAACCATTAATTCTTTAGACTGCACGAGTAAAAAAATCATATTAGGTGATTTCAACTCTAATTGGGCAGATCGCTCATCTCGTAATGATCGCAATCTCTTCAACACTATAAATTTAACCCAACTTATAAGTGAACCTACCAGAGTTGGTCCCAGTTCGTCTTCTCTACTTGATTGGATCCTAGTTTTTCCCCATAAACATGCTCCCTGGACAACAATTAAAGTCAAGGGTTGACACTTACCTTGGATAAAAGGAGATCTTATACACTTATTCAAACAAAGAGACAAGGCTTGGAAAAAATACCCTGCAACAAATAATTCTTCTGACTGGAATGCTTATAAAGAGCTGAGGAATAAATGTAAAACCAATACTAGAAATGCTAAGTCAAATTATTACAAAGACTGTCTGTCAACTGATTTTAAGAACCCAAAGCAATTTTGGAAGAGAATCAATAGTATAACCAATAAACCCACAAAAATCCTACTACTCGTATCAGAATAAACAATGAAACTGTCAGTGAACCATCATTAATTGCAGAGGCATTTAGCCAACACTTCTCTACAATTGGTAGCTCCCTGTCTGGTTATTCTGACTTTACCCCGACTCAGAACAGATGTGGCAGTTCCTTTTCCTTCAGAACTATCACACCAACTGATGTCCAACAGGTCACTGATGGTCTAAGCCAGGGGTGGGCAACTGGCGGCCCGGGGGCCACATGCGGCCCCCATCAACTCTCAATGTGGCCCTCAGGTCAATTTTTACATATCAATTATTTGGAAACATGAAGAAAACATGACAAAATCAGCCATAAAATCATGAAAACCAGAAATATGTCCATAATAATATTTGATCACTGGTATATGTTGAGTTAAATTTGAGACATAATCGACTGTTATTGTTTTTGTATCCTACAATGTGGCCCTCTGGCAGTGAGAATCAAATGAATGTGGCCCTTGCTGTGACCAAATTTGCCCATCCCTGGTCTAAGCTCTGGATGCAGTGCTGGTCCAGATGGTCTGGAGATTAAGTTCTTTAAACTTGCCTCTCATATTTTATCATTTCCCCTGGCTGATTTATTTAATTTATCTCTTGCAACTGGTAAAACTCCCTCATCCTGGAAATGTGCCAGAGTAACCCCTCTCCATAAAGGGGGTGACCCCACGGACATCAATAATTATAGACCTATCTCAGTTATTAATAGCATTGCACAAATATTTGAAAAACTCATCTTTAATCAATTATCTAAATATCTTAATGATCACAACTTATTATCAACACACCAATCTGGTTTTAGACCAAACCACTCAACCACCACTGCTCTACTAAAATTCACCAATGACATACAGTCAGCATCTGACAGCAATATGTCTACAGGTGCTATATTTATTGACCTTGCTAAAGCATTTGACATGGTTGATCACTATCTCCTTTTAGATAAACTACATGCTATTGGTCTCTCTACTGACTCTTTGTTGTTTTTCAACTCTTTTCTTCATTATAGAAGTCAGTGTGTTTTTTTTCAGGGCAGCCAGTCAGACTTCAAGATTATTGATAAAGGTGTGCCACAAGGTTCATCTTTAGGTCCTCTATTATTCTCCATCTTCATCAGTGACCTCTCACAAGTCTGTTCTGACTGTCAAATTCATTTATATGCAGATGACACTGTAATATACTCCTCCAGTTCGGACATTTCACAAATTCAATACTCAATACAATTTGATTTTAATCTAGTCCAAAAATGGTTCTCTGTCAATAAACTTCTTCTGAATAAGAAAAAAATCATATTTTATGTTGTTCTGCACTCGACCAGATTCTTTGCCCTTAACAAAAAACTGGCATATTAATTTCCTGGATGGAACAGCATTAGAAAAAGTAGATGAATTTAAATATTTGGGCCTTTGGCTAGATTCCCAGTTATCTTTCAAACCTCATATCAACTCAATTTCTAAAAAATATATGCCCGTCTAAAATCACTTTATCGTTCTGGAGAAGAATCATGACACAATTGGTGCTGCCAATCCTTGATTATGCTGATGTTATCTATGGGAACACCTCAGAGACAAATCTTCGACCTCTCACTATCTTATATAACAGTCTCTGTAGATTTGTTCTGAGGTGTCCATATAGGACCCATCACTGCCTAATGTATGAGTCCTTGAATTGGCTGGCTCCCAAGTCCAGAAGGACATTTCATTGGTCGCTATTTACTTTTAAATGTATCTATTTTAATTTTCCTCCGTACTTGAAACAATTTCTAATCCCTTTCAGTTCACAGTATAGCCTAAGGCATACTGATCATCTATTTTTCCTCACACCAAGAATCAGGAAAGAAATTGGTCGCCGTGCATTTAAATTTAAAGCTCCATCAGACTGGAATAACCTACCTCGCTCACTTAGATCTATCACCTCTTTCCATATCTTTAAATCATCTCTACTTACTCATTGTCAAACATCCTGCTCTTGCTTTTGATTTTCTTTCTCTGTTGGACTTAGTTTGTCTGGACCTGCTCTCCTCTTGCTTGCGCTCGTGTACCTCATATCTACATGTATGTACTGTTCTGTACCTTGTGCCTTAATGTTGCGTATACTATGTGTGTAAGTACTGTATAGTGTGTACTCATTTATATATGCAGAGGTTTTCCTTTCTTTTTCTCTTTTTTTTAGTATTATTATTATTATATATATATATATATTTTTTTTCCCTCTTCAGATTTTTTTCTGATTGTGTAATACTGGCTGGTTGGTGGGTGGCTAGGCTTGGGGGAGCATTAAATGTGAGTGAATGTGAGTGCGTGTGTGTTTGTGGTGTGGGTGTCTCTGTGTTTAAATGTTTGGTATTATGTTTTGGATTTACCTTTTATTTTGATTTTGTATTATGATGATTAATTTATGTTTTGTAAGGACCCCCTTGAAAATGAGATGATGCATCTCAAGGGGCTATCCTTGAAATAAATTACAAATTACAAATTACACAGTAGAGCAGTCATCTGTATGTTATACCATATGATTACTTTAAATAAATATTTCTTCCCTAACCCCTTTCTTTATTTAAAATTATTCTTACATGTTTGGGCAGTGTTATCTAGAGAAAGTTCATAGCTTTTGAGGTTGTTTTTTTTGTTCACATGAAGGGACTTAACCAACATTAACTCAAGTTTTATATTAGGAGTTAAAATAAAATAATAGGGATTACACATTTAGACACAAAAAGTTAATCAGTTGTCTTTTTTGACTTCTTATGTGGAAGTCTCCAGGCCCCGCTCTGCAGGCTGATCCTGGAACAGACACAGCAGGCTTTATGGATGAGTCCCATGTGGAGCCTGAAGACGGACACCAAACCCTGAGTCCTCCTCCATCTCCTCTTCCCCCAGAAGTCAGCAGCAAGCCCCCACAGCTTCCCATGAATGGTATGATGGCTGCAGCCTCTGTGTTATCATGTTTATGGGGTACACGTGAGACGCAGATAAATGAAAGCTGTTTCCTTCTCTGCTGGTAATCCCAGAGGATCTCTGAAAATAGACGCAGAAGATGTTTACATTGAAACAACAGCTGGTTCAGTGAGGAGGAAGCCAGAATCCGCTCTGAGGGAGTGCATGTTAACTATGAAAGGGGCTGTGGGGGAAATAAGGGGAGGTCAAAATGATTAATTTTATATAAACACAAAAGAGGGTGAAGTATTTTTAGCTACATGTAAAATCAACACATTTTGAATCGGGGCTTAAATCATCATTTTAGTGGGAACCAGTCTCAATACCATATTTAGAACATTTTACATTTTGCGTGGAAGCTGACAGAAACCACAATGCAGTTCTTTGGGTGCTTTACTGCTGGAGTTTACTGTGACAGAAGAGGAACTCTACAGACCTGTGTGAAAGAAATATACTTTTTATTTTAAAGAAATGAAAGCTTGAGGCAAATCTATTATTTACAGCAATGGAGAAGTCGTTCAACATTATGAGAAATGCATTTCTGATTTGTTTATGAGAGTTGGAGAAGGTGATTAATATCACTCTTTTGTCTCTATAGTAAAATAAGCTAACAGCTAGCTAGCTTAGCTTAGTAGAAAAACTGGAAACATGGGGAAAGAGCAAGGTGGTTGTGTCAAAAGTTTAAAAGCAGCATTGAGCAGCTCTCACTAACACAGTATATCTGGTTTATATAATCCATACATGTAAGCATACAAAAAGCTTGAAACTGTGAGTCACATCTTGTTTTTGTTTTTTTACACTTTAACAATTGAGATTATAAGTATGTGAACCTTTTTGTAACCTTCTGAGAGAGCTATGCTAGCTGTTTCCACCTGTTTACAGGCGTAATGCTATTATAAAGGGCAAAGAAGGTAAAGGATAAGCTAACAGGTTGTTTACATCTGCCTCATGTACTGTATAGAAATGAGAGTGTGATCCATCTTCTCACCTCTTAACAAAAAAAACTGAATGCATTTCTCTAAATGACACATCAAATGTGACTTTACTTTATAGAATAAAACCTTTTTAGCTAAAATAACAGCGCAAACAAATGATTGTATGTGTCTATTATGATACTTTTTGGGCAAGGCAAGGGCAACTATTTTGTCTAGGCCTTGACAAATCTATTTCCAAACTCCCTCCGTGAGATAGAGTCCCTTGATGTCTCGCAAGGACAAGTGTTTTGTTCAGTTGTTTATTGGCGATGCAAAAGGGAGCTTTGGAGCATGTTAATTACACATTTCTGGAACTAGTTTGTCTCTCCCCTCAAAGGGGACAAACAGTAGTCGCCTTTCTGTCCACTAGTTTTGTTTATTTTATAAGCCTTTCAATCTAAAGTTTGAATTACCCAGAGTCATGTTGGCATAATGATACCTTTGCAAATGAAGCTGCATCCAAACCTAAACAGCTGCAGCAGGATGGACAATAAACTTTTTATGGTGGGCTTTGCCGGGATAAAGGTTGAAACGTGTGTTGCTAGTTTGATGTTGCTAGTTGAAGATGTTAATGGTTAATAAAACAATCCAGTGTGACGAGAGTTTTAATTTATCCAGAGCTAGATGTGAATGTTCCCTAAAGTGAGTGAGATGTGTAGATTAAACTTTTACTGAGGGTGCCAAACAGGGGCCAGTTGTTGTGTCAGAGTGGATCATTAAACCCAGGTCAAAAATAGACAAAGATGATCGCTTTAAAAAATATATAAATATTATGCAAAATAATAGCGCACATCATAAAATACCACAACATCAAATACCATGATTTATATTTGTTTCAGTAAGAGTATTTAATACTAGATTGTGAGTCCGGTTGTTGAGTCAAATACTGTGTTTTGAGGGGGGCTCTTCCTTTTGTAGGGGTGGCCACAGGGGGGGCCAAGCTCAGTGTTACAGGGGCACTGGCCCCTGTTGGCCCCTGCCTAGAACCGCCCATGGCTTTATCTGCGTGTATTTGCTGGTAAAACAACAATAAAGAGTATGTATTTAAAACAACAGAGCAGATAGAAATGGTAGAAAAAAAGTAGCACACAAAGCAAGCGCGTATCTCTGTTAGTTAAAGAGTTTATGCTGTTCAAGTTGTGGAATTGTGAAACAGAAACCACTGGCACACTTGAAATTTGGTGGAAGAGTGTAACATTGGCCAAAGAAGAACAAATTAAGTTTTGGTGTGACAGGGGATGCTGATGGCCTAGTGGTTGTGTGTGTGGAGGCTGTGGTCCTCTGGACTGGCAGTCCGGGTTTCTGGTCCGGCCTGTGACTCTTTTCCTGCGTGTCATTCACCACTCTTCTCTCACAGATTTCTGATTCTATTCACTGTCTTGTCTCTAGATGGGAGCATAGAAAGCACAAGAATTAAAACAAAGTTTATGGTGTGACAGACCAAATTTTTTCATATAATTTAAGACTGAATTATTGTCTTTGCTGAGCCTGTGCTCACCTCCCAATGGTGACGGAAAAGAGATACAGTACATCCTCTGGGAAACATTAATAGCTGTACACATTTTCATGAAAAACCATCTTGCTGCTTTTCAGATAAATCATTTAAAACCAAAGTGAAGAACTAACTAACAGGCCCAGAGCCTTTGCTCTAAATCACAATCCAAACTTTATCTTTGTACCAAAGGCCACTATAAACAATGTCTGTACAGTGCGGTTCTTCTACTGGTGTTTTTTAAATTTCTGATACCATCAAGTGTTCAAAGCAGTGCTCTGTCTCCATTAAGGCTTTTAAAAGGACTTTATATTCTTGTTTTATCTTCCTTACACTCATAAAATATAAATATTAGAAATCAAACCAACTTATGGTGATGCATAGCTGCAACAAAGCAAAGGAATAAAACCTGTTTTTATGTGTTATGCTGCTGTTCAAAGCAAGACACAGTCAGGTGGTGTGATGATGAACAAAGATCCAGTGGAGACGAAGTGTAAATAATTTAGAAAAGCAGTAGATCTGTAAAGCTCTGTGTGTGGCGGCTGTAAACTGTGTGCTCTTTGGTGAGAGAAAGGTGTAAATACCAAAATCACTTCAGTTGGAATGTAAAAGAGTTTTTCAGGTTATGTCGAATGAATCCAGTAAAGAGAAGAAAAAACATGAACTAGAGAGAAAAAACAACAGAAGCTGACAGTGACATGAGGCTAAATGAGGACAAATGTGTCATATTTCACCATCACCTAGTTTTCCACCTTTTTTCGAGGTCAAATCTGGCTATGACATTTTGCATCTCTCTGTTAATTTATGAGTCTGATTTTCATCTTCTGAGGGTAAAATGATCAGAAGTGGCACCATCGATCAGCAACATAAAAGCATTTCATTGTTTTTTTTAAAACCGTATCCGTATGCTCATTTGCAGTTCTCTTATTGCGTTAAGTAGCATTTTGCTGTTGAGCCTTAATAGTGCTCTTCATGTTAAGCCGTTCGCCTGGTATCACAACATTACAAACCTTTTTCTGAGAGCACCTGAAGCAGACCACACAATAGCCTACACCCGACCCGAGAGCTGTCAACTAGCGGATCAAGCAGCTCATGTACTCAGAATGGTTGCCAAGTGATTGTTGCCCATGGTGATAGAGGTAGAGGGTGAGGGGAGCGAGATACTTCCTGAAAAAAAAAAGAGTTACTGTAGTTTTCTACCTATCAGAGGAATATCACGCTGCCAGCATCAGCCTCAGAGGATAGAAAACTCCATTTGATACTTCATTATTTGTTTTCTCTTTGTGTTTCTGCTCTACACACACAAACACACACACACAAAGAGACACACACACATTGACTTCTCTTTTTCATCTGTCTCACTACATTTGCATTGCACATGCTTTCCTGTTAGATGCAAATCATTTGTGTTTGTGCTCTGTTCGTTCACTGTGTTTGTGCTCTGACTCCAGCAGGTGACTCGGGACGAGGGAGCTGCAGCAAGGTAAGATTCCCTCCTGCTCTAGCACAGTATTCATGATTTTATTTCTGTAGAAGCAGAAGTACAAGACTAATATGTTGTCTTTGGTGTTTTTTCTCTTACTGACATATTTCACATGACCACTATTCTAATAGAATACTTTACTAATAGCTTGATAATTTAATATTTGAGTATAATTTGACTTGAAAGTCACTATTGAGTAAAGATATTTCTCAAGAATAGTAACATTACTTTTGCCATTTTTTCAATATATTTCTTTTTTTTTTATCTTTCATTTGATGTGCTTATAAAATACCTTTCCTACAATAGAAATTTAAATCAGTGGTTCCCAACCTCTAATCTTGGCTTGACCTTTAAGATAAGATAGTACTGAGTTCAGCTCAAAAAGTAATTTCCCTTTGAACCTTTTTAGATCAGTCAAATAATAACTATTCAACTTATAAGCAAAGGCATTTATATTTAAGTTCCCTAAGAATGAAGTCTTTATATCTATGGAGGTAGCTGGTCCTGTTTCACAGAGCCTGATTCACAGAGAGAAACCAATCACTCACTGGCTAAGGTTTTTTGGCTCATCTGTTAAGGGAGAGATGTTTGATGTTTGACGTTTTGATGCAATCTCAAACCTCACCACTAGATGTCCCCATATCATACACACGGCTACCTTTAATGTAATAGTGTTAATAGGATAATAATGCTATTCATAATGATTTGTGAGTCACAGCGGGGGACATTTTACCAAGGGGTGATTCAGTATTTTCCTCGTAAGAATGATTTTTTTTTATATTGTACAGCTATGTTTATAGAGTAACTCATCCAAACATATCTTTCCCTAACGGCTTGGTGTAAAAATACATAACCTAAGTACCTAAAAGATCTTCAATGGTGTTAAATTAAAAAAGAAGAACAGCTGACTTTTACCACAAAGCGCTCCTCTGATGATTACCAGTTTTCTTAACAATGTAACACTTAAGATCATCTGCTCACATTAATTCAAACTGTGATGCTGTAATTTGCTGTGAAAGTCAGCTGGGTTCCCACAAGCAATGTGACTTCTTTGCTTCTTTTTTACCCTCCCAAAAAAATACTCGGGGATAATAATAATTGCAATCGCAGCCTTTAAAAAACTTCAATCTCATGCAGCTATAATGGTGCAAGGTTTGACAGAGCACTTTACCAAACAATAATGAAGTCCAAGAGCTCGGAAATGGATGCAGGGTATTCCTCTCTGGCTGAAAAGTAAACACAGATCGGGACGGACACAATCTATCTATCTCAATCTACAATAAACATACCCCTTGCATACAACAACACTAAGAAAAAAAAATCAGCTACTGCTCCTAAACTACGATTAGAGAAACAAAACAAACCCTGCAGAAAAAAATAACACGCTTCTCCAACTTGTTTCAGTTTCTTTTTCTTTTTTTTTTGTGGTATGATCACTGGAGCAGCAGCAGAAAACACACACACCCCGACACACACACACACACACACACACACACACACACACACATACTCCACAGCAGTCTAAAGAGGCATTCGGAGCCCTTCTCCTTAAATGGTCAAAGCTCCCAGGGAGTGAAAGAGAGGCTGCTGCTGCTGCTGCTGCTGAAAAAAGAAAGGGAACAGAGGGGACGGGAGAAGGAAGGAGAAACTTAGAGGATAGAGGAATTCTCTGAGAAAAAGCCTGAAAGTGACAGTTAGGCTGTGGGGAAGTCGGTTTGCATTGGAGAGATCAGCTGGAGTTTGTGCGTGTGTGTGTGTGTGTGTGTGTGTGTGTGTGTGTGTGTGTGTGTGTGTGTGTGTGTGTGTGTGTGTGTGTGTGTGTGTGTGTGTGTGTGTGTGTGTGTGTGTGTGTGTATGTGTGTGTGTGTGTTTCGTCGCAGCTCTAGGGCTGGAGTCAGGTAATGTGTGTAATCTCTGTGAACAGGTTCAGAGGATTGGCTGTGTGGAACTGTGGGGTCTTAGGGGTAGATAGTTTTAGGTGGACACATGCAGCAGGTGTTACAGCTCTGTCGTGTCCGTGAGAGTGTCTACAGCTGTATCAGACTTGTGCACGAGGTCGTGTTTTTGTACTCTATGACAGTTTTCGACCTGATGCCAAACATCCAGGGTGAGTTAACATAATGTAGTGTTTCTTTGGAAGTAAAACATCTCTCTTTCTTTCTTTCTTTCTTTCTTTTTGCTGTGCGATCAGATAATCTTGTAATTCAGTTCATTTATCTATCCCCTCACTTGATCTATTTTCTTTTCCGCCTCGCACTTCCTCTGCCCTGTAATCTTTGTCTGTGGCACTTCCTCTGCAGCCCTGTACTCTGTGCTTCATACAACCAAATTTCAAACAAATCTGGCAAGAGGGAGCAGACTTATGCAACAGAGGAGGGGAGGAGGGTCGCCTTGTCGTCCCCTGAGGAAAGAGACAGCTTAGTGCAGTAAGAACTTCATTTTGACTCTGATGGAAAATAAGTTCCTATCAGAAGAAGTGTGTGTACTGCAATATTTCTGTGTCCTTGAGGAGCTGTGGTGTGGAGACTGACTGAGTTCATGCTTGCTTGTATGTTCTGTCCTGTTCTCCCACTACAGGAAATATTCTGAGTGATTCAATTACTCTGCAATATTTATCTCAGTCTCATGCTCTGCAGGGAAACAGTCTGCACCATCAAGCCTCCTGCAGGGCAGGTTGGCAGCTTTGTTTTGTCTGGGGTTATTTTTTTTAGATGCTAATTGTTGTTGTTTTTTTTTGTTGCTTAAATTGAGGATTGAGTAATCAAAAGGAAACATTAACCTGTTAAGCTGCCTTTTCAAGTTTGTTTGGGATTTCTTATGAGGAAGTTATTATATTTGGGATAAAGCAGGTGACAGATACAAAAAAAATATCTATCGATAGTGATTTTTTAAGTCTTTTCATGTCTTTTATGTCACACTTTTGTAAAACCTGTGGCAAGAACAGTTCTGATCAGAGAATAAAATTGGGGTTATATAAAAAGAATTTAAAATTCTAATGTTTTCAGTTGCATAAAATGCAGGTGGTTGTTACCAAAGCCACTCTCATATTTATTTATGCAGTAGAACCAAAATTAGGAGATTTAAAATTGTGTTCTATTATGCTACTCTCTGCATTAATAGAGAAGTGATCTTAATCCTGTCTGATTGTTTTCTCATCGTCAGGAAATATCCTTGCAGCTCACTGGGATTAAGTTAAACAACCCATTTCCTCCCTCATGACTCACAGCCTTTCTGTGGCCTTATGTTCCCAGGAAGATGTCATCTTCCGTGATGACACTTAACAGCACACTTTGTGGCTCCACTTTCTGGCTAAAATCACTTTAAGATCAAAAATGACTCGTCCTGAAGACAAAAATTTGAACAAGACCACTCTTAATCACTCATTACTTGCTTGCTAGTGAATGACTACAAGCTACAGAAGTGAAGACAATAGCCACACCTGTGACGCTCATGCATATGTTAATATTTCTATTTCTGGGGCAACCAAATGAATGGGAACTACATTAGCTACCCTTGGAAATAGTGCGTGCATAGTCTGAGCTCTCTGTGCTCCTTCAGAGGATAAAATCTGCTCTGCACTTGGATTTGCATACATTTGTTTCCTAAAAGGAAAGAGCACTGAGTTCAAACATTGGATCAAACTAGCTCCATCCGTATAATTTCACTAAATAATTGTGTTTGTTTTAAGTGAGCCAGGAATGTACACAAAACATCTCTTAAAATCAAATAGAGATAAATAATAACAATATTTAAGGAAATGATTATTATTATTTTATAGATCAACAAAACCAACATTTGGTATTTTTCTGTGCAAAAATAAGTACTTCACTTATTCCTGCTTCACATATGGGATGTTTGTTTTGTCTTTGTGACAGACTTCTTTTAGATGTGTTTTTTTCTGATACTGTAATTGTAAAGAGGTTTTCTTTCCCCTCACACCTCAGATTCTGCAGGGTTTTGTGTTTCCGCTGGCTTTCCTCTGAGAATTCTCATATTTTGTTGTCTTATCTGCCAGTTGTATTGTATCATATCCTTCCAACTTTAAACTTGAACTTTCACCTAAATAAAAATCAGGTTAAAAAAGAGTCACACTGTTGATTAGCTTTAAGTGAAAAGAAACAAAACCCACTAATGTTGAGTAATTAAATTCCTCTCAGTAATCTTGAATGTTTTCCCCCCACAGCCTCTCTGTTTGTTTGACACTGTCTGTCAGGAGTTCAGTGCTTCAGTCTGTGAGAGCAGGATATATATAACATCTAGTGCAGGCCAGTCTGTGCGTTTCCTCTAAAAATGAAGCCTTCCTAATGAAAGTCACTACATGGCGAGAGATCACATCAAACACTCTTAACACCTTGAAATTTGAATGCCTTTCTTCACGGTCCATTTCATCATTGAAGGAAATAAAGTACAAACTTACTCAAGAGCTTTAAAGTAATCTGCGGGGTTTCTTTGAAACTATTTCCTCAAAACAGCAGGATGGTAATTATGTTGCTGCATTCTTGCATAAGGATATCGGCACTCTTGTCCTCGTCCACAATGCAAACACTCTTTTCCTTTTTGCCACTAGTGGTCAAAAACTTCAAAGGATACCTTCAAGCTAATATTTGCTTCAAATTGGAATAAATAAAGCTCAATTTTTTTTTAGGTTTTTTTTTTAATTTCACTAATCTACCTTATTGATAATTTGGTGCACAAACAGTGGAGGACACTCTACTCTTGTAAGGGGGTAAGAAGGCTTCAAATATAGTCATTGCAACATTCACAGACTGTTTATAGGTTGAATTTCTGTTTTTGATCAAACAGTTTGTGGGAACATTTGCTAACGTCGCTGTTCAAGAGGATGTGGAATGAAGCTATTTTGGGCTACTTTTTTTTTTAGTCGTGCGATAGATTTGATAGTTCTGCTTTGTCTTATTTTAAGCTGTGGTTAGCCAGAAGACTTCATTTAAAATATCACCATTCATGCATAATACATTTTTCTCGAACTACTCCTGCATAACCTACACATTTGTTTGTGTCTTCATGTGATCTTTTAGGTCCAGGAAGAGGAGAAAAACTTGCTGCTGGAATCTCCTTTTGAACAAAGCTGTCAGTCTGTTAAAGAGCCCTGTGACGTCCCCTGTGCTGCTGAAGAACCTTTTGTTTTCCCTCACACCCGTTCACGCCCCTCGCTGCCCCCCAGCATGCCAACACTGCCTGAGGAAGAGGAGGACTCACCCGAGGAGCTGGACAGTTCCTCCAGCTCTCCCAGTACAGTGAGTGTAACTTTATTTTGTGTATTTGAAGTATTTGAGGTCGTAAAAGCTGACGCTGAGTTTTCTGTTTGACCATGTTGGGGAAATTCCATCCATGTTGCTCCTGAAGTCTGTCCCTAAATAAAAGTCTTCTCTTTGCCTACAAACTGCTGCTTACAATGAGTAATTATTTTACTCTTGTCAAATGCTCCTGTACTGTTCAGAAAACTAAAAACTGTTTTAGCAGCAAATTCAAACACCCTCCTGATATTTGACACATATGAACTTATTTGGTTTTGATATCATATGTCTGTGGGTGAGTGTTGTGGGAATGTCTTTTCCCACATCATGTTTACAAAGTAATCTGTAATTCCTCTGATTCCTGGATGTTTTATGACTCCATGAAATCTACATTTAGCTTGTTGTTGCAACTAAATCATCCAAAGTGGAGCCACTGCTGAGGTTTTTAAAATCACGTGTGGAATTCGCAGAAGAGCTCGCTCAAATGCTCTTGAATGTAACATTTCACATTATGAATTTCTTGATGATCATCAGGTTTGATCTAAAAGGACCTGGAAACTTTGTCAACGCAAGCTGTAGCAAGTTCTCCATTGGACATTTTGAGGGTCATTTCAAACTGCATTCAAAAGATTTACATTTTTACAAGTTGCATCATTTAGCCAGAACACTAAAAAAGCTCTGTTCTATTTCATTCTTCCTGACCGCCAGAGGCAGTTCTGAACACCGGATAATATCTGGCTTGTACACGCGCAGGTCAAGTATTTAATATCAACAAAGCCATATGTGACCTGAGATGGCGCGTGACGTAGCTTAAATGGCCTGCGTCATCAGGAGAGACGTCCTTATAGAATCTTCTCGCTAAGATTCAGACTGACAGAGAACTCTGGCAGTTAATGCAATTTCGTTTGTGCAGCTTTAAGCTTTTAAAAAAAAAACTACATAAAAAAAACAACAACTTTATTTTAGAATGATTTCTTCTCTAAATTGTTCGAGCTTAAAAGGACACTTTCTACGGAAAGTTAAATTGCTGCTGAGGTTTTTTAATGTCATGTTTTGATTATTTCAATGCAGAAACATTTTTTCCAAGTTTACTTACACCGTAGAACAGGGGTGGGCAAACTTTTTGACTCGCGGGCCACAATGGGTTCTAAAATTTGACAGAGGGGCCGGGCCAGGAACAGATGGATGGAGTGTTTGTGTGAACTAATATAAATGACATGTAAAAGCCATTACATGAAAGGATTTGGCCTTTAACAGGTAGCAATGCATGAATATGCAAGGCTCATTGTACAAATTGATTTCCAAATGCATTCATTTAATTACACTCATTCATGTGTGAAAATATGTCCACAGCAAATGCAAAGTCACAAAGCCAGTTCTTGTCGCTTAGCTCAGGAAATTCGTCGGATTTCCCCATTAACTCCAAAAATGCGCCGATCTCCTCTTTCAGCTCCCACACTCGTTGAAACACTTTGCCCAAACTTAACCAGCGGACACGAGAGTGGTACAGTAAGTCCTGATGATCTGCATCAGTTTCCTCCAGGAACGTAATAAACTGACGATGCTGAAGTCCCCTTGCTCGTATAAAGTTAACAAGTTTTACAACTGGATTCATGACATGATTAAGCTGCAATACAGACTTACACAGAGATTCCTGATGGATGATGCAGTGAAGGAAAATAACATCCTGGTCAGGGTTTTCCTCTTTCACTTTATACTGGATTCTTTTCAGCAGCCCAACATATTTTCCAGTTAAATTTGGCGATCCATCCGTTGTGACATTGGCAAGTTTACTCCAAGGTAGCTTCATTCTCTCGATGACAGCAGACACCTGGTTATACAATTCCTCTCCTCGCGTTTTTCCTTTCAGGGACTCCATGGTCAAAAACTCCTCCGTTATCTCAAAACGGTTAAAAATGAGGAGCTGAGCAGTGTCTTTTACGTCATTACTTTCATCCAGCGCTAGTGAATATAACTTACAGGACTCAGCCTTTTTGTTTAATTCGCTGGCTATATCTTCGTCAATCAGTTCCACATGGCGAGTCACAGTCCTGCGTGATAAACTGATTTTTTCAAACTGGCCTTGGCTCTCCGGACACAAGAGACCTGCTGTCTCTACCACGCATTCTTTTAAAAACTCGCCTTCGGAGAAAGGCTTGCTAGCCTTTGCTAATTTGAATGCCAGCAAAAAACTTGCCTGCAGTTTGTTGGTGAAAAAAATGTTGCTGAGTCTGTAAATTATCCTTCAACCTCTGAGTTGTAGCCGCCCGTTCTTGCGTGGACTGCTTGCTAGCGTAGTTAGCATGCTTTGTAGCAAAGTGACGGCTGATACTGTACTCTTTGAAAACTGCGACAGTTTCTTGGCATATCAGGCATACAGCCGTTGATCGGACTTCAGTGAAAAAATATTTAGTTGTCCACTCCGTATTAAACACTCGGCATTCACTGTCCACTTTCTTTGATCCGCTCATTTTTACAGAAGGGCTCATATGGGTTCACAGGGCAAAGTGAAAAAGTGAAGAAGGGAATAATACACCACACTCTGAAGTGCGCCATCTATTGGGGAAACGCGGGCATTACAGGGGAAAACGAACAAGGTTTAATTATAATAAAATTTTATTTAATAATAATATAATTTGGACAAGTTCGGCGGGCCGGATTAAAAAGCCCAACGGGCCGTATATGGCCCGCGGGCCGTAGTTTGCCCACGCCTTCCGTAGAAGAATGATCACAACAAATATTTGTAGGACTAGGAGGAAGTAGAAATAAATGGATTTGAAATCTTTTTGACATTTGGGTGAAATGCCTTTCTAAATCATGACCATACTAAAAGTTAGAGTTCACAACACTATAAAGAACTCTGAATAAAAGAGTAAAATGGTAGACAGTCTCCAGAGAACGTCTTCCTTGGTAAGCTCTCATTACCAAACAGGCTAGATCAGACATCTCTGCAAGATGTAATGAAGCTGAGTGATCTAATTTTCAGGACATATGCCAACACTATAACAAAGTCTGTGTTTATTACAGCACAGCCGTGGCCTCTCGAGTGCAAAGATAAGACGTGAGAGGAGCTCTTAGAGAACCAGTGTTTGATTTCAGTCTGTGCTAGCATGCTTGACTTATGATGGTTGGGATTTTATGATAGAGAAATTTGAATAACTGTCTTTGTTTTCAAAATGCAACATAAGAGTCCATGTTTGGGACAGTGGCATGGTTTATGAAGTTCAGTTTTCTTTTTTCAGTTTTTGTGGCCTTAATATTTCAATATCTCTTGTGAGTGCCTCAATTAAATGGAAACTCAACCATGAATTTCTGAATTGCTCTTTCTTAAAGATTTTTGGCAATGTTCATGTGCTGAATATTATTCAGCATCATTTGCATTTCTTCTTCTCCTTGTTTTGAGTTGCTGCTAAAAAAATAAACGTTTTATGGCTGCCCTAACAAAACACAACAATTAACTAATCAAATAAATTCAAGAGTTATTTTCATGTGTAAAGCTGTTATTGGTTACCTGTTTAGAAATTGCATCACATAATGCACATCCTCCATGATGCCGTTGTCCAAAACTGTAGCTAAGGCTAACGTCTCTTAGCCATCCCCAAGGCATCAGGGTTCTTGCCTTGTTTGGAAAGATGTACACTTAAAGTACAATGGAAACATAGTTTTTGCCAACTGGTTTGGCTGTGTAGCTTTTTGTATTCCTAATGCTTCCACTGGTTGGACTGTGGTGCTCTGAACCTCCAGTCTATCTGGAGCTGTTTGATGAGAATAAAACATCTCTTCCATGTATGCCAGTTTTGCTTGAATCTTGTCATATCTCTTGACATTTGCTTTTATTGTGTGTTTTGCAAAGTCTAACCCGGGTGAAAATCGACCTGTCACCATGACTGCCCCCACTATTGTCTACCCGCAGCAGGCCACTATAGTCCAGCCAGATGGAGGTCCACTAGAGCTGTCCAGGTAACTGTTTACTATCTTCAACACTAAGAAAGAGCGCTTTATTTTAGCTGACTACAAGATTGATGCGTCTGAATCTTTCCTTTTTCTTTCCTCAGACCACACAGTCCAAGAGCTCGCCTGGCAAGAAAATCGTCTGCTGGACCCATCACCACTGTTGGTGGGTTAAACCTGAACACACACAAGCTGTTTTTTTTAACATATGCACTCCTGAACATTTCTAGAAATATTTCAGGACTGTCCCTGGAATTTTCCAAAAACTATTCAAACTTGTCCCGAGACATGACATAATGTCAACAAGACGTTTTACCAAGCTTGCAGGCAAAGCAAATTCTGATGTTTTAATTACATTTTTCCCTTTATATCAATGCTCTGTGTTATTGGACATATCCACAGTATTAACTAAAAAGCCACGAAGAACATTCTGGGGAGCTTTTACTGTGTTGCTTCTTCACAAATCTAAGTTTGGTCAAACATGTCCTGAGACTTGAAACTATCCGTGTGTCCTCCCTCATGCCTGCAATGTTTTTCTGCTTTGATTAACTTCCATGTGGATGGTTGCTTTTTTTAGAGGAGAGGGGGAGATAAAAACATCCATCACTTGGCCAGCCCTCATCACCTGATCTATTGGCTCTCATGCATCTGTGAATAACATCTTGGTCTGAGACTTTATACCAAGAAATCCCACTTAAATGTCTTCTTCAAAGGACTCTGACCAAAGGAAAATAATGAACTTCTTGTGCTTGAAATATTTATGTTTCTAAAGCCTTATCGTCAAATGTTTTGCCAAAATAGCAGCACAAGTCTACTTATTGAGATCACTGTGCCTATAGCTGTTTTTGTGTGCTCCATTTTGACACGTAAATACAATGATATGTCCAAGCATCAATATGGAGAGTCATAGGAAATCTAACAAGTGTTCATGTGTGATCTGTTGTGTGTGTGTGTGTGTGTGTACACATGTGCATTGTCCGTCACAGACAGCACAGGTAATGTGATCGACTTGGTGAAAGATCCGCTACCTGAGCTGCAGCTCTCTGAGGAAGATCGACAGAAGAACCTGGACCTGCTCGAGCAGGCCAAGAAGGTCAGCGACCGCTTCCTGACTCGCCGTGGCCGCCGCTCCACCGGCAGCCTCTCAGAATCCCCCACAGGTAGTGAACACACACACACACAAACAGACACTAAGACTAGACATGTGGATCATATTTAAGCATTAGTTTACAGGTAGGAACTATTTCTTACATTAGGACCTTTTTTTGGTATGTTTTTGTGACGGCTTCTGAGTAATTTATGGTAATTATGACGCACATATCTTGATTTAGTTTGTTATTTTGACTTGAACTGGATAAGGTATTTAATTAAACACAAATATTTTTCTTCTCCTCAGCTCTTTCTCCAACTCCAACCCCGTCGTCCTCACCATGTCAATCTAGAAGCAGCTCACTGACTGTGGCTCCTCAACCAGGTTATTCACTTTTGCCTAGCTTGTTTAAATCTATTCAAACAACTTATATCTTTTTATTTCAACCAGTTTCACCATTTTTGGTTGCTGGAGTCTGCAACAATACATTCTGATGGTTGTTTTCTTTTATGTTTCCCACAGAGGCGACCCATGTCAACTCACAGTCAGCTGGGCAGGTAAAGAAAATGTTTTTATTAAAACAATACTCATATTAGGGCAATTGACTGGCGACCAGTCCAGGGTTTATCCTGCCTGTTGCCCAATGACAGCTGGGATCGGCTCCAGCCCCCCACGACCCTGAAAGGGAAAAGTGGAATAGATAATGGATGGATGGACTGGGGGAGCTGTTCAGCAGATATTTTTCACATTTTAATTTTAAAAGCTGGCTTTGTTTCTTTCATTATACCTCTGGGATGGCACCAGGGTGTCTGCACCATTCTTGTGAACATGTTATCTTAGATCTGCCCTTTAGGGACTGCCTAACATATAAATAAACATTTCTCCCACAAAATGTGTATGCCACGTGTAACACTACTAAACCAAATAGTATAGATATTTGATATAATAAATCACGAGGTGACTTTTCATACACAAAAGCTCAAAGTTCAGCTACACAATTTCTCTTGTCCCATTTTTGTGTATGTGAAAATTCAGGAGCCCCTGGTGGAACGTTTATTTACGTGTTACATCCTTTCGAGAAACTCTCAGTGGTCTCATAGGTCATTCTGTGGGAAGTAAACTACAACATGGCTGGTTAGAAGAGGCTAACAATAACAACAGGCGTTTATCATAGTTTTCCTTTCTGTTGGGTTTCTAATAATGCTCAACTATTTGTGTCTGATTTTAATTAACCAGAAATTCTCTGTACTTTTCAGTTACTGTAATATTATATCACAAATGTGTCATCTTTTCCTTTCTTGCAGCACCTTGGGGTGCCTCCAGGGCGAGAACAGCATGACTTTACATCACAGGATAAAGAGGTCAGATTGACAGATTCACTCACTCCGACCATTACTGACTAAAAGGCTTGTAGAAGAGGGATGTTGTCCTTCACTCAGTCAGCCCCATGTTTACAGAGGAAGGGAGTCAAGAGACATCACTCGAAGGCCTCAACAGGCTTCAACTCACAAAATGAAAACACATTTTCTAACCTGTGTCTTAAGTATTCAGATGTTTTTCTTCATGGCAGTTGAAGGGTGACTTAATTGTTTTTTAAGTGTTCGCACATCCAGTTGTCCGTGGTGATGCTGGGCAAGAGTAGTGTATGTGTCAACGATTGTTTGATGTGTTGCCATGACATTTTGTGCAAACGTTTATTTTTCCTTGTTACCAGGATTTTGATTTGTCCAATACATAAACATTGTAATCTAAAGCCAAGTGCTTGACTTGTCAACATATTCCCATGCTAGCATTTAGCTCATATCACTGCTGGGCCTCATTACAGCCACAAAAAGCTTGCAGCTTGTGTGGCTGCAGGTTTTGTTTTAATATCTTTGAGATTAATGTCTGATGAAGGGGCTGAAGTATTTTACATTCTTTGTCAATACAAACATCGAATTGTAATTGAAACACTCCTAGTTTGTGATCACAACAGGTCCCTAATGGTGATTTATATCTTGCTAGTTTCAGGGAAACAGACTGTTGATGGACTGGAAGCCAGCTGAGAAGCGGAAAGTGTCCTCTGGGACTCTAACGCCCCGTTTTGCTGTTCAGAAGGAGAACTGTGATCCTTCTCTACCTAAGAGTCCTTCAGCTTTTAGTAAAGCAGACGAAGGAGCTGGTCCAGGGCTTAACCTCAACCAGGCCCCAGCCACAGGGGTGGCCAAGCCCGTCCCTCGACCCCCTACTCAACTGGCCCCCTGTACAGCAGAGATCAAGACAATTGGGGCATTCCCTCCTCTAATGAGGGCTGTTTCCTGGGATGCTGTAGGCAGCCTTAACTCTAGAAATGGAGCCCCAAGTTTTCCTCCGACATTGGAGGAAACCTTCTTGGAAAAGCCCAGGGAAGCTGTGTTTAAGTCATCAGGGTACAAGGACCTCCCCAGCCAGTCCGGGAGTGTACATAAACTCTCTAAACTCAAAGAGGTTGAGTATTTGTGCTTTTGTAGTCAAATGCCCCTAATGTGAAAGATGTCAGAAGTTCTCATGTGTGACTTTTTTTGGTAACAGGAGCACAAGCTGATGCGTACCCCAAGCATTCTGGGATCAAAGTTACCAGACTTGAGTGAGGCTGCTGAACAGGAAAAAGGTAACAGTCCTCTTGTTTGCCCTCTTTTTCTCCAGCGAGGCAGAGAGTACATTCAGCAGAACATTAAGCAACGCTTTCAGGGTGTGCACTTCCTGAATCTCAAGGAAAATCTGTTCCAGTCACAAAATCATAATGATATGTCCTTTCTTTTCCTCTGCCACACATTTACTGGCAACCACTTAACAGAAAAATGGATGTTGTTTTTCTTTTCCATCAGAAGGTGGCATGATTGTTAAGGCCTGAAGCCAAAGACCACCTATGGGACATTATATCAGGAAATGTGTTCATATTTTTGAAGAAGAGCTGTAGACCGGAGACTGAAGTCATTTTAACAAGGACTTCAGTCTTAACTTGGACTTTCTTTAAAACCTGACTTGTTCTGCTGCTGTGCAACATTTCTCTTTTAATTATTTTAAGGAAAAGTTACACATTTTTCACTTTGATGAAAAGGGAGTCACAGAGTTGCTTTACATAACATTTAAAAAATAAAGGCAGCTCTTTCATGAACACCTTTGCACTAAAAGATAGCCAGACATTACTGATAATGCTAATGCTGCTAATTATGATGATATTGTGGATGGTGTTGATGAGGACATTCATGATGAAGATGACACTGATGACATTGATGTTGATTTAAAAAACAAAATGTCCCATACACTCTGTACATTACCTCTGTGCCCTGCCTTTCATCACATGTGTCTGATCAGAGTTGAGACTGTTTGTTGGCACTTACTGATGTTGTTTCCTTCAGTCTAGATACTTGCTTGTGTTGTATTTACTCTCAGCTATACAGTATGTTGCTTTGAACAAAAGTGTCTGATGAAATTAAATCGTTACTTAAAGATGTGTTGTTAATGAAGACCTCAAATGCCTTTTTAGATATGGCATTTATTTTCACGTCTGATAATGCAACAATGTTTCAGCAGGTCCTTCATCTTCAACAAACTCAGAGGAAGCAAAACAGAAGTCTGAAGCCATGCCAAACATTTCTGATGTGATGCTGAGAAAACTCAAACTTCACCGAGGTCTACCAGGCTGGTGTGTAATATAACTGCTGTGTCTTTTATTAACTTTCAACCTTTTCTTTCTTATCTAATCTCTTGAAGAAAAAAACAACAATAACCCTCCCTGCATCTAACTTTACTGTTTACAAATCTTGTATGTATAGTACTGACATACTAACAGCTCATCTTTGGTTTCATTCCAGTGCACCCCCACTCACTGAAAAAGAAGTCGAGGTTTGTATTTCTTTTAAATGCCATTCGCGATCATCAATGTCTGTGAAATGACTTTGCTTGTGCATGCTTTGGTGATTTGTTTTGATTTGGTGCTTTGCTTGTGCTGGTCTGCAGATCAAGGGAAAAGTTTGACAGTTAAGGAAAAACACTTCTGTGCTGTGTTATAGAGAGTTAAAGGAGAAGATTGATCTCCTTTACATGAGCGGTATCAAACTTCTCAAGTCATTCTTGAAAAGACGGCAAAAAAGTATTTCATGAAATGTCATGCTGTAGTTGTAATTAACAACATTAGGAAAAAATATGTAAGAGAAAGTTTGAAGGACTGCATGAAATACTTTTGTATACACAGTAATTTAATTAAACTTAAACCCTTAAACACAACTGAAATTGTTAAATAACAATAGAATGGCTTCCTACCATGCACTGCCTCCTAAAAAATATATTCAATTTGATATTCTCATTTCCACCTTCACTCCACTATCCATTAATAACCTGTTTGCAGGAGTCATCACCCATCATAATGGGTTATAAAACAGACTACCAACAGTAACCCCATGCACAATAAATTGTGTTCAAACATTAACGGCAGATTTATTGTTCCACTCCGTGCTGAACATTTTGCCACGCATAGACCGGCACAGACCTGTGTGTATAATAACCTGTTTAATCACAATTGCACAGTCATAAAAACTATGTTTTGTTCCTGATCAGACTGAAGAGTCTCTGAGCAATTTCCTGTGGAAAAAAAAGGTAGACATTAGTGACGTTGTCGGGCTCCAGCTGAAGCCACTCTTGCTGCTCCCTGGGGTGTGTGTGTGTGTGTATCAGGACAGTCAGAGAGGTCATATATTTCCTCTGAGCTGCGGCCATGTATGTCAGAAAATTGCGCAGGCTGGCTTTGATCATCACAGCACAACATCAGGAGGTCAGAACCACAGCTTGTTCCCAGGGCTGCCTGATTCTCTGTCACGTGTTATCAAATTAAAGTTATCATTTTAGTATTACATAATTAGTCAAGTGTGTCTATGTGTATGTGCACTACAGTGGGAGTGTTTACCATGGACTCCTCTAAGTTGGTGTGCTGCCATCTCCAGCAATTCATCGGTATTTAATGTGCTGTGTAGTGTGCCATTTTGTGTTTCATATTGTGGTACTTTCCTCCCCACAGAATGCATTCGTGCAGCTGTCTCTGGCATTCCGTAATGACAACTACACCCTGGAGATGCGGCTCAAACAGGCAGAGAGGGAGAGGAACCTGACTGAGGAAGACACGGAGAAAGAGCTCGAGGAGTTCAAAGGAGCCCTGAAGGTCAGTCCTGGAAAACATCATCCTGTAAGGAGATTTACTCACTTGAAACAGAGAACTCCCTCTGGCTCTTTAGTACTCGGTCATCTGCTCAATGTTTCCTGAAAGTGTCCCAACAGTAAATATTTATCTTGTCTGACTCCACTCCCAGGTGCAATGGGAACATGCATGTCCACGTTGTCTTCCTGAGAGAGCTCTAAGAAGTTGTTGTTTGTTGACGTTTGCAGATTACTGCGCCACAGTGGCAGAACCTGGAGCAGCGTGAGTCGTACCAGCGCCTCATAGAGACTCTGACCGTGCTGCATCGACTGGCCACACGGCTCTCCAGCAGAGCAGAGATAGTTGGAGCAGTCCGACAGGTACAGTTACACAAATAAGAATGTAAAGGAAAGACAATGACAGAAAAAGGAGAGTGCTGCATTGTGGGACTGGTTGTTTAAAAAGCTACTGCTTGTTTTGTCAGTTTCTAAAAATCATGATCTTTTCTGGTATTTTATCTGATGTCACAGCTGACCTCATGTGGACCAAAGCAAACATCAGTTAGTGGGCACATTTATTGTTTTTGCAGCACAGACATTTGTTATTTGTACTCCCAAGCTACTTATATGAATTACTTAGTGATCGTTGTACTGCTGCCAATCTATGTATAACCCATTCATTATGAGTCTCCTTAAAGTTGAAATAACTGATGAACCTCTATAACATGGCCCTTTCGGTTCAGTTCCCAGTTGCATTAATATGGCATACAGATGGTTTAAAGTTAATGCTGCATTTCCAGCCGCAAGAGCATAAATAGTGTTTTCACTGTAGAGGACTTTTGAGAGGAGTCCCTGAGACTTTATTCAGCAAGACATACAGCCTTGATCTCCCTCCGCTGCAGTTCTTAAAATTGCCCAAAAATCCCACTCAGCTAAAACCTTGTAAAGTTGAACTGTTTCTGTGCCGGTATCTGTTGTTATGCAGCCCTGTATTGACTGACCTATCATTGTGCAACAGGAGAAACGTATGAACAAGGCCACTGAGGTCATGATGCAGTATGTAGAAAACCTGAAGAGGACATATGAGAAGGACCACGCAGAGTTGACGGAGTTTAAGAAGCTGGCCAACCAGAACTCAACTCGCTGTTATGGAGGATCTGTAGACACAGGAGGTAAGACTGCACTCAGGTGACTGCTTTAAAATCAAGCCCAGAGAACACACAGAATGAAACGGAGCCAAACTGATTGGATTTTCTTGTCGGTCTTTTATAGATGATGGCGTTCCACGGCCGTCAAGATCAATGTCACTCACACTTGGAAAGGTAAGCATTCATTTTCAGAGGGAGGTTTTGTAGTGCTAAAATAAAAGAGTTATCAATTAGATTTTGATAATGGGAAATTCAATAAATCCTTTTGGCAAAATACCAAAAATTAAAACCTAAAGATTGGCAGCCTTTTTTGTTTCCTTGATTGAAAATGAAATGTCTTTGGATTTCATGTCATTATAGCAGAAATTAAAGTGCTAGGCTAAAGCTAGAGTATAACATTTTCCATGTTTACATTCTTGCTTTATTTTGTTAGCCTACTAAAAAAATGCAAATAAAGTACCACACAGTAAGTTGGCCATGTATTTCATTTTATAATTTAACTTAATGATCTTACTAGACAAAATCTTTGGGACTTGTTTCAGGCTAGTTTTTTTTGCTCTACTGGTTTTGTTGTGTTTGTTTTGACTCTAATGCACCACTCAGAAGCATCTTCCTCCTCTCTAGGCATTGCCCAGGCGTAGGGTGAGCGTAGCTGTGGTGCCTAAGTTTAACCTCCTGAACATCCCAGGTCAGACCCCGGCCATAGCCGGCCCGGGCCCCATCACAGGACCAAACATAGGACCAAACGCAGGACCAAACGCAGGACCAATCACAGGACCAAACATAGGACCCACAGCTGGTGCTGCTCTTCCTGTCCTGGTAGGTCTTCCTGTCAGGAAATAATGGGGGATACAAAATTGTACATTTACTGAATCGCCATTCAACTCAGGACACTTGTAAATGAAAACGTTCACTATTAGGACATCAGGTTAGTGTTTTCAAATGTTGTCAACCCTCTGTTTCACACTGCTGTGAATTACTGGTTATGATATTCGAATCCTGCCTAAGTTCTATTAATTGTCTGTAGAAGAATAACTGAATGCATTCAATGAAGTCACAACGTTCTGGAAGAGAAACTTCCCAAAAGTCTGCCCATTTGTATGCTTTGTAGAAAAGTGATTAAGTACAACGACAAAGTAAAGAATCTCCCCTGTTGTGAAAGTGAAACATGTGCTAGATACAAAAGTCACACATTGTACAATTCTGGAATCCCTACACGGAAAGACATCAATAAAATAAATTATCCAACTTCCCATGGTAACGGGTTAATTTCAGTTATTTTCACAATATCTTGACTCCTTATTTGGGACTTGGGTTGTTTGAGTATAATAGATAATTGAATCACATTATCTCAGAAAAAACTGTTGTTTTCTCTTAATGCGATAGTTTTATGGATACCTACAAAATGAAACAATAGTCTGCTGCGATAGGCCAGACCATGACATGACATCATGCCATTGCCTACACTAATGAGGCAAGTTAAGCCTATTTCTGTGTTTGTTTGTGCTTTTGAACTCCAAGGATACCAGATGAAAAAGAAAAGAAAAAAGTCGAGCTCTCGACAACATTTAGGAATTACTTGTTGTTGGAAAGAAATTAAAGAAAATGTATGGCTGCATGTCCGCTTAGAGGTTCCTTGATATAGATTCTTAGTGTTCTCTCGATTATCCTCTCAACCCCCTATGATCCGTTATGCGACTGTTTGGAAGGACCTGAGCTCAATATTGAGAAACACTGAAAAAACATAATATAAAGTAGTTATAAATAAGTATCTCCACTTTGAGTATCTTTAACAGTTCAATGCTGCTTGAAAACACATCCGTAGCTCCAACAATCTGATAATGCCAGGATTATCAGATTGGTACTTTGTCTCAAGTAAATGATGTGAATACTGCTTTTTAATTAAAATGTTTCAACATTCTTCTCATTAGTGTGAAGCAAGTGATGTGAAAGGCACTACTCCAACAGCGGCAGCACAACCTGCAGTAGAAAGGTATGGTTTCATGCATGTTGTTTGTTTTGCCCACCCCACACGCGCACACACACACACACACACACACACACACACACACACACACAGGACTACATGTACAGCATGCATGCATACCATTACTTGATTTCGAAGGTCACCCCACAGTCCTTGAAACAATGGACAGAGACCAGCCTGAACCTCCATTCATGCTTATCAAAAGTGTTTCGTGCTGCAGTGTGACCTTCATGTTGTTTGTTTGACCTTCAGGATGTGTTTTACAGTGCAAAGAAAGCCCCAGTGAGATGGAAATAACCCTGAAAGCATAAGAAATAATCAAGCCCTGCTGCAGTGGATGGATATGTTAACCACGGTCGGAATCTAAACATTTGTGCAAGAGTTTGACAAAGTCCAGAGACACAGTGCTCCAATCATATACTGGTTATAAAGTGATCTAGAGTGGAGATCTCGAGGGTCTGTGCTTTATGTTCCGTGTGGAGACGAGAATAGAAGTTACAAAAAAAAGCAAAGTGCAAGCTCCATTTTTTCTCTGTTTTGAAATGCCTGGTCCGTGACTGTGATTTTAATGCTGGATGTTGTCTGTGAGAGGACAAGGCCACTGTGTTGTGATGGAATAAAACCACTCGGTTTTATAAATTCTGCTTTGATAGTGGTGGTGTCCAAGGCTGACTGTTCTTTCCCATCTGAAACAATGCAGTGGAAAGAGTGTGTCGGAGCAGGAAAGTGAGCCAGCCAAACCTGCAGTCAACTTAGAGGAGATCAGAGCCGAGATCAGAGCTGAGCTAAAGGCTAAGATCGAGGAGGAGTCATATAATAAAGGGTGAGGCCTTCTCTCCTATTCCTTAACTACACACAAACATAACCTGTATTATGATTTCAGTTATGTGGTTGTTATTGGGGAACATTTTCTAAGCTGCACGATGTTAAAGTATACAGAGATTTTACACATAATCATTAGTAAGTCTACATAATTAGTTATCGTCTGATGGTAGTCATGCAGGTTAATTTGAACATTTTAATATGCAGCTACCAAGAGGGACTGAAGCAAAGTAAAGTGCTACAGGAGGAGAAAGGTGAAGAAGAAAACCCTGCAGAGAAATTGCTGGATATGAAAAATAAGGATGAAGAGAGTGGGAAGAAGATAAAGACGAGCAGGTAAAGTGAATCTGTGGAGCAGGTTTCTGTTAGTTGAACTCTGAAAGTATAAGCAGACCACATGCCACTGAATCTCATCTACACCACAAGAATACACCCGACAAGTCCTGTATGTATGTTGCTAATCTTTAAATTTCAGTTAACTGCATTAAGGTCGTTTCAAATACATCAAGCGGCCGTCCAACAAAACAAATGAAGCCGTAGAAATGAATACTGTCAGAAGTCCATCAGCTTTTGTATAGACACTCTGTACCTATTCTTATTGAACATTTTGTTTCTATAGCATTAAAAAACAAAAGACAGGAAAATGTTATTGCCTGGCACTGACAGTGATGTGACAAACACTGAATAAAGAAAATCAAGCAACGAAAAGATCAAATGAAAGAAAGTCAAGATGAATGGGACCACTCTGAATGCAGATACAGAGACGTACTGTATGTCTGCCATTCAAGGAAATTATTTTCTCCTTTATTAACAGAAACAACTCCAACTCTTCTTTATTTATAAAGCACTGTGCATACATAAAAAGTATGCAGACAGACAGTATATAAAAACAGAAAATGACAAATAGATCAAAGACTAAAACAGGAATGACAGTGGTTGATAATTAAAATATTAAAATAATAGAAAATAGAAGTGAATACAGTTAGAAATAATAACATTTGTACAAATTAATCAATTTAAAGCAAATCAAATGTAAACACAATGATACAAATGTTGGCCAAGGCTATAAAATGACTCAAAATCAAAAGCCAGATAATAAAGGTAGGTTTTTAGTTTAAACAAACATTTCAAATCCTTTATTATGAAATCATCAGATCTTTACTCGATGATGTCATGATCTCCACAGGAGGATGCAGGAAGTCATATTTCTTCTTGGACGGGTTTGTCCGAAGATTCCAGTGAGTCGGAGGCTTCTCTGGATCGCCCTCACGCTGTTCGTGGTGATGTGTCTGGTTATCAGTATTTTTACCTTCTTCAGCGACAAATACAGCAGACGTGAGGACACGTAAGCGAATGAGGAGTTTGTGCGAGGGGAGAGATGAAGACGTTTGGACTGAAGTGTAAAACCTCAAAAAACCACAATAACAGAGACAACAGGAACCACCTGTCTGTCAGTTTACCAGATCGCCACCCTCGGACTGACTTGAATCTGTGACCCCGACTCTTCAGGGTTGAAGACTTTCTTTGGAGGTTTTATGAAATGTTGCCTTTGTAAGTTTAACAGCAATAATGATGATGATGATGATGATGATGATGATCTTGTTTGAACAGGAACATTTGAAGATTGTTTGCTACAGCTTGGAAAAAAAACCCATTTTTGTTTAGGGACCAAAACTTTCCATTTAAAACCACAATAGAAACGTGTATTTTAATCTGCACTCGATTGTGAAAATATAATCTCTCAGGTCCAATAGAAGCTAAAGCCTAACTAAAGATACTGAAGTCATATTTAAAGATATAGAAAATAAATGTGTCATTTCTATCATGTGTATTTATATATTTTAAAATATAGCACATTCCAAAGTAGTGCAATATTTTGCAGTCGATGGTTGTAGTTTGTGTTATTTTGGATTGTGTCTTCAGAGCACTGAGAGATTTTCTGTATGAATGAGAGCACTGTTAAAATGGCCTTTTTTAAACCTTCTAAGCACGTGTGCATGTGTGCCTTCCTGTGTTATTTGTTCTCTGTAGATTGTATGCTCTGCCACTTCACCTTTTAATAAAGGTGCCTGAAAACACATTGTTGTCATTTACATTGGAATAACCTGCCCGACGATACGATGATAAAATCCCTCCCATGGGTTCTGTAAACCTGCTACAGTCACACATGTTTTGGTCACCTGGCAGGAGACAAGACGCAGAAAACATTGAAAGAAGTTTTGCGTGCAGCATTGACAAATTATTGTGTTATGAAATGTTATGGTTAACTTTATGTATTTTTACCTGTTTGATATGAAGTAGTGGCCAGAGTGTCCTGGCCATGACAGGCAGCAGCACAGTTAACAGTTTCAGACAAACATCGACCTTACTGTTGCTAATCTTCACATCTCGCATTTACTGAGCAACGTTTGATCAATTTGGAGTCATGAATGTGACCACAACATGAATATAAGTCCTGTATTTCCCCCGCTGAGGGAGATATCTGGCTCTGAAGCTGTGAAAAGCTCCATTATGTTCCCCAACCAGTCTCTAATTTTGTATTTCTGTTGTTTATTGCTGAGCAGGCAGTGTATGGTTGAATAAAAGCAGCTACTGCTTTAAAACAATGCATTGACAGCAGTGAGATTTAACCAAACAATGATGTTTTGGGATGTACAGGAAAACAATCAGCTGAAACTCTATATGACACTTCATTAACCTATTGATTATTCTGTGCTGGAGCAAAAGAACCCCCCCCCCCTACATTGTTAATCCGTCATTTGAAACAGTGTTATCATAAAAGTTACACATTCCTCAAAGGAAAAGATCAATGTGTTCTAGGTCATTGATTCCATTGTCTTTAATGACACAGACATGAAGGCTTTCCTTATAATGACAAGCATAATTCACTGAAATTAATTTTTTTTAATTATAAAAAAAATCAAGAGGTTTCTTTGTTTCTTTGTTTCTTTGGATCCCCGTTAGCCACCACCTGGCAACTACTCTCCCTTGAGTCCACTCATACAAACATGAAGGAAATCTTTCTCGGGAAACATTTCACAGAAGGAATAGCCTTGGTATAAGTTTTACGATTTACAGGCATTGAATCAGTAACCCCTGTGCTTTTCCTTCCATCACAAAGTCTGCTTCCGTCAAAACCTGGCAAAAAACATTGTTGTTCATAACCACAACTTCTCTAGCCCAACATATTATCATTAGAATTGCTCAATTAAGTCATGAGAACATTACATTAAACATAACATTGGTTTCACCCAATGGGGTATACAACCAACACTCAAACCAATAGAAGTGAAATACCTGTTCTTTTCCCGTAGCTCCTGATGGTCATTTATTATCGTGCCACAGACCTCATTGACGCCTCACATCTGCGTGTTGGTCAGCACTTTTTGCGTCATTTCCTGCCTGCAGGGATTGTGCAGAGATGTTTTTGTGGAAGTGGGATGTGGTCGTGTGCCAGAGGCTCATCAGAGGATACCAGAGATCATAAGCACAGTCATGATTGAATAATGTCCCTCGGGAGGAAGTCATTTGGACAGAGAGCCCAGAGTCAGATGTCAGTAGCAGTGCAAATCGCTGAAGACAGCTTTTAAATCAACGTGTATTATTTTACAGGTCTAGAGTTTGAAAGTACACCAGTCAGGATAAAAAAAAAAAAAACACCTATTTTAACACAAATCCTGTGAAAGTGTTCAATAGAATAGATAGATAGATAACCTTGATTGTCATAGCACATAGGGAAACACAACTTACAGTACATCTCTAAAAATGAAAATGACATTCAGGTTATGGCAAATGCATTTAACCACACACACATTCACTTAATAATAGAAATAATACAGGAAGATAAAATATTATATTAAAAAAACAGGTGGGTTTACTTACGTCTAAGATGTTTCTAAACTTTCTTTACTGTGATGAAAAATATCCTGCACATTATAAAACAACTTAGAAAGCAATTTAGAAAGTAACCCAGTACACAGCTGAGTACACAGGGGAGTCCATTCCACAGATACTTTGACATGTTTGGATTGATATTTGACTCTCAGAGACACTTGTAGTAGTTGCCTGCATGGACATGGGTGAAGATCTATATTTTGACTAGTAGACAAAGAAGGGAATATGTCGAAGGAAGAAGTGATGTATAACTGACAGGTGTGTGTCATTTCGGTGACTGTGTATGAAAAGCAGGCTCAAGAAAGACCCTGTGCGCATTCAGCCAGAGCACTCTGTGCCTGACTGGTGTGGCCAATTCCATCTGAAATTGTTACTTAACGCACAAAAAAATCTGTTGATGTGTCTCCTGGTGTTTCTTACTTTTGTTACAGAAAACATCACAACACATAATATTATTACGTTTTTTTGGGAACACTTCTGTGTAAGAAAACCAAAACCTTATCATTCCTGCGTTTTGCTCTAGCTGTGTCTCCTGTCCATGTCAAATGGGTTTTATCTCTTTTCCTCCTGGGACCTGCTTCTAGCACATATGATCGCTCTTGATCTGACCTGTGAGCAGTACTTCCCTCTTCCTTTTCCTCTACTCTCTGGCAACGACAGAGTGCACACACCCCAGTGGACAGAATCACCTCTATTTAACCCTGGCATTTTGGCTCTCAGACGCACAATCTGTGCAGCTCTCGCCCGCAGCATTCATCATTCATCTGTCTTCTGACCAGTCATGACTATGATCTGCCATTGCATTGCATTGCTGATGTCGATTGCTTCAGTCACCTCTGATCAAAATATCAACACAAGCCACATCAGAGGTACGTTATTCCAAGTGTTTTAAACTTATTTTTCATACAATGTTTTTGTGTTGTTGTTGGTCCTGAATCTGAAATGATTTTGTATGCTTTTTCCCCCCAGTTTTTCCAGGAAAAAATCAAAGTGTTGCAGGAGTATTCCAGGTTAGTTTCTTAAACAAACTCAACCAACCTGACTACGCTTACAATGCCTCTGAAGCTCGACAGCTCTGCTCGAGCCTCGGAGTGAAACTGGCCTCTAAATCTGAAGTGCGGACAGCTCTCTCCAGAGGTTTCGAAACATGCAGGTAAGACCAGAGAAGAAGACACACCACCACCACCATCATCATCATCATCATAACTTACCATGGCATAGAGTGATGATAAGTGTCCTTATGTGATGTTTGAATCCTGTGTAGGTATGGATGGATCGATGAACATTTTGCAGTGATTCCCCGCAGTAAAGCCCTTTCTAACTGTGGCCAAAACCAGACAGGCTTGGTGACGTGGAGGACCTCTGTTACTAAAAAGTTTGATGTGTTTTGCTTCAATGAATCAGGTATGATTATTTTTACATGCATTGCTTTAACATCTACACTTTAAGAGCAACAGTTGAAGGTATGCATGGATGATTTTCTTTCAACTGGTCTTATAATCAGTATTATCTTCTATGTGAAGAGAGGCTGTGCTAAAAACTTTTTGCACTTACATTTAAACTGATCTAGTATTTGGTGTCATATATCTCTTATATTAAAATGTCAACAAAAATTGATCTGATTAATCTAATATTTTATGTTAATTTAGTTGTTTTTTGTTATTTAAGACAAATGTGTATGTCAAAACAGTTGTACAAGGACATTAAAATCAGTACTAATGGAATGTGGAATGTTATAGAAAATAAAAAAGTGGATAATGCAAGCCTACATTCATCAATTGGCATCTATCTAATCTTTTGTGGCCTTTTCCCCAGATGCAGCCATACAATTGAGGGATACAACAACTGATAGCAGTTTAAGGTACTCCACACAGACCCTGCTCTCTTTGTCCTCCTCCACCTCTCCTCCTTCTTCCTCCTCTACTCCTGAAACCTCAGAAAGTGAGGAGAAACCAGTCCTGTTTGTCGGCAGGGCACAAGGCTCCTCTGGGGGTATGAGTTTTTTTTTTTATAACAGGATCAATAATCAACAAATTAAAAAATATTTTTCATGTGACCTTTTTTTGTACGACTGAAGTCTTCATGAATTGTATGTTTTGTTTTAGGAAAGGCTATTCTCATCATCACAACTTGTGCCCTTTTCCTGATTGCAGTAATCATCCTGGCATACTTAAAACTGTAAGTGAATTTCCATATAAGAAAACAACTCAAAATAAAACAGTCTAGAAGCTGATAGTTTAATATACAAATGATGCATATTGTGCTTTATTGATGCATACTGAAGCATATTTCTCCTTTTTGTTCTCTGGTTCAACTATCGAAGCTTAACAAGATTTGTCCTTTGTGTTTGTAAAAAAGGCGGAACAGTCACACTGACGTGAAGCAGCAGCCGGAAGAATACATTGAGACCGAGGAGTGGACGAGTGTGAAGGTTATAAAGGAAACACAGACAGCTGCTCAGGAAGATGAGAGGATAGAAGTGGACGACGATACAAGTTAAACATTCTTCCAATATGAGGTTCTACAGATACAATCTACAGAGAAGTTGTGATGAGTATTCATTTTAAGAAAGAAGGTGTGCCTTTTGTTGTGTCTTGAAAGCAATGTAACATAAGGGTGGTAAAGTACATTTATTTTTGTATATTACATGTTTTTTTTTAAATAATATTTTCAGTTACATGATGCAATTTGGCCACTAGATGGCAGTGTTGGCGATACAATCTTTGTAAGGACGGAATACTTTTTTACTGACACCATTTGCTGCTTTGTTTAGTGTAAATACAATGGGTTTTTTTTCAATTTAAAATACTTTTGTAAAAGGCACGTTTCATCACGAACATAGAATTCTCCCAGATCACTAAAGAAATGGACGTATGTAGCCATAACTCACTAAAACCTCATTAAAACAAGCTATTTTATGGAGAAACGCTATATTAATTTCTTATTAGAACTGTCTGACTTAACATTGTGCATAACTTTGTCAACCATGTGTTCATATGTCTGATGTAAGTGACTGAAAACATCAAGTTTTTTAACGGACTCCTTACCGATGGAGTGTAATGTACAGCTGTGAATAAATAAAGAGTTTCTGTAATAAGCCTGACTTGACACATACAGTCAGTAATCTTTGTGTGAGAAAGTGACAGCAGTCATCAAGGTCTTCACTCCATGAAACTTGCCTGTTGTTGGGGTTGTATCAAGTCAACTTTGGTTATATTCTTTAATAATTATATTTAATTATTAATAATATAAATAAAATATCATTAAACTATGTTTAATCTCGTTTTGGGGCACCACCCTGTACTCAGGAAAATATAACCAAAATATCACTCAAATCTGTCTCGAATCAGTTATTTAATTACTAATATTATTAATAATTAATAACTATATTTAATAAATTGAAGGCGTGAAATCCATACACAAAGCCTTCGCACCCAGCTTATATCACAATGCAAATACACCAGTAATCACAACAACTGCTCTCTTAAATTATAACAGAATTTATTTAAACAAAGCAACACCAATAAAAATCAATGAACTTAATCAAACAAATAACTATTATAAACTAATCTAAGCCAAATCTCTGAGGCGTCTGGATGGCCGCGAGTGTACAGATCTGTGTGTGTGTGTGTGTGTGTGTGTGTGCGTGTGTGTGTTAGTCAAAGGGGAAGAAAAGAGGATAGAAGAGGAGCGTAGAGGTGGAGAGAAATGCGTGCCTGAAGAGGCCGGATCACAGTCTGAATCCCGCGCCACAACTCAGAGTAATTCCCTTCATTCACAGAAACAAACCAATGGCCGAATTCAAGTTAATACGGCTTACACTGGCCTTTCTGATCAGAAGAATAATACCCGGTTATAATGCTGTTATGCTAAACACATATAGGACGCAGCGGTCCGAAACGGAAACAACAACAAGAGTTTTAAACAGGTAAAACTCAGGACGCGACGGTCCAACAAAGATAAAAATTACAGTTTCTGCTTCAATCAAACAATTGTTAAAAACACTCTCTAAAGCTAATTCTGCCCAGACCTAATTAAGCCTCACTTGTGAATCGCTTTGCCTGCGATCGGTGAAGGAAAAAGGAGTCCAGCGATAAAATAGATCTTCTGTCCGTCCTGGTGTAGAGGCGTCTGATGGCAGCGAGGGTCCCTCACGGCAAGAGCGGCTTCGTTGGTTCTCCGTCGAGTGGAAAGATGTCCGTTGATGTCCTTTCGTTACAGGACGGAATAAGACCGTTATCTTTCTGATAATCTGTTATAGTCTGACGCTCTCTGAGAAACTGAGATGCGTTCACTGGACAATCCGAGCTCGGGATTTAGAACACTGCCGGCCGCGGATTATCTGCGCGCCAAAACTTAAAACAAAGGAAGATTGTTGCAGGAAACAGGAGGTGAGCTTGGGTCTCCGAGCACTTGAAGTCAGCGCGTGGAAAGAGAGCGAACGAGGGGAGTCTCAGAGTTTTGTCACCTGGCCGCCCTCCTGTGGGGTCTCCCTCAGGTTCCGGTCCCCCCTTTACGTCACACGTAGGTGTGAAGTACCGCAGGGGATTCTGGGATAAAGAGTCCTTTTAGGGCTCTTTGTGATCTCAGTAAATAACTCAAAGGCACAGAGGTGCAGGCCCAAGTCCATGGTTTGACTGTCCTAAGCCTGCGTGGCCCAACATCCCCCCTTTGTCCTGAAGAATGGGATTGCGGGTCACAGTCTTTAGGGCAAATAGGGCCAACAGTCCATGTGTTCAAATAGTTAGTGAGTAACAGTCCATACATTTTGAGAGGCATTCGGTCTGGACAGACACTGAGGCAAAGTCTGGGCAGACTGTCTAATTATGTCTAAAGCTAGGCATAAAACATAACCAGGCATTAGCAAAGCTTTGCTACTCAAGGTGCATTCTTTAACAAAACAAATGAAACAAACAGACAAGAGGAGGAGAGAAAGAGAAGAGTATCAGGTGTAGATTTGTGGGCTAACTCCTAGCCTGGGCAGGAGTAAGCCTGTGGGAAGGTGTGTAAATGTACATGTACATTATGTGTCTCCCTACCAATGTCAAAACACAAAACAGGGACTAGGAAACATTCATGTCGGTAGAGTGACATTGTTGTGTTTCCGGAATGGAGGCTACACCCCCACTCCTATGTGGAGTCAGAATCGGGTTCTCTGTAAGCGAGGGAGACCCACTGACCACCTCTTTCATGCGCTCCAACTCCCTGGCAGAACTGTCGGGAACTTGCTTCCTTAGGGAGCTCGTAGGAACTCCGGTTATACCTACCCTTCTGTCTCAGGCTACGGACATCCCGAGAGTTCCGTTCGGATCTGGTAGTTCTCAGTTCTCCAGGCTGGAACCTACTCTGTGGTTCAGTCCCACCTTCACCCCCCTGGCTCTGTTCTCTATTCTGCCAGTGATGTGGTCTCTTGTTGCCCTCACGTGTCACGTGACGTAAGCGTGTCTGCCAAACTGCCTGTGCGAATCTCTTGATCTCTTTCATACTAAGCTGATGTGTACGACTATGCAGGGTGACATCTGACCGCACGCAGCCATGCAGATTGTGCATGAAGATGGACTTGAAAGTTTGGTTCTCTTCCAAACCTGGAGCCTCACATCCCTGGAAATATGCAGATCTTAGGCGCCAGTAATAATCTTTGGGGGCCTCGTGCTTCTGGTGCAAGACACTGAAAGCACTAAGAAGGGCAGATGCAGGGTCAATATAGGTGGAGTATTCCTGGCGCAAAGCATTGCAGAGCGCAGAGTACTGGTATCTGATCTCAGGCTGAAGGGTAGTCGTGAAGTTACGGACACTCTTGGAAGTTGTCTTCCAGATCAGCCTGATTTTTTCTCTTGTGGATGCATCAGGTACATCACTGAGACACAGGTTAATCGCTCCGAGGTAATCATCGACACAGTGGTCTGAGTTATCTGGGTCAAACCGCTCTACATCCTGTGCCATAGATTCAATGAGCCTTATGCGCATTCTTTGATCTCTGGGTAAAAGGGAGCCATCCGAGTCATCTGAGGGTTGGATATTCCTCAGCTGTGAATCCTGCGATGGGAACCTACAGGTAGCAGGAGGGGGCCTGGTGTTATCTCTGCCTCTGGGGGCTGAGAAGTCACCCCCCTTCCTATGTGGTGATTCAAACCTGTGAAGGTGTGAAAGGGTGTCACAGCTGTCAGGGAACTGGGGCGTTTCCCCAAGGAGCGGGGCTCCACAGTCAAAATCAGGGAAAAATAGACTTATTTCCTCAGTCCTTGGGTTGTCCTGGCTGCTCGGTTCTTTACTGAGCTTTTTCAGCAGGGTTGTTTGATCTCTTGAGGGGCTTGGTCCAGGATCGGAGTCATATCCTGACGATATGTCTTGCTCCATGCTTACCTGTGCTCCCTGAATTAATTCAAACATGTCCAACACTTTCTGCTTGGCAGTTTGTAAGTGCTGACTAACAGATTTGTTTCCTTTCTGCAAGGATCGGACCTTTGGTGGGAGTGTCCCCATGAAAGCACGGACACTCCTAGCCGTAGTCTTCCAGATCCGTTTCAGTTTTTCATGTGAGGACGCATGAGGCAGGTCAAGGAGACAATGGTCGACTTCTCTAAGGTAGTCGTTAATACTTGAATCTGGGCTATCTGGGTCAAAACGCTTCAGATCTTTGGCCTGAGGTTCTATCTGCCTGGTTCGCAGACCCTGACCCGAAGGCTGGCGAGGGCCGTCCGAGTCGTCTGACGAATCGTAAGCCCTGTGGTTGTCACGGTAGTACGGTTGCAACCGTGGTGGGGTTTGTGTTCGGCTCAGACGTGGCCGTCTATCATGGGACAGGTAATATTCAGTGCCCGATTGGACCCGTGCCTCCTCCCTGTCTCTAGGGGGCGTGAAGTCCCTCTTCCTGCGGGGTGAGGGTTCTCTTGGCTCAAAGCGTATTGCAGAACGCGGGGGCCATGGGGCGTTTCCCCATGACGGTGCTTCATGGTCTGGGGAGGCGTGGCGCCCTTCATCTTTACTCACCCAGCTCTTTACCGGGTAGTCTGAGGACGTGTGCGCTTTTGTGCCTGGGTCGACCCGGCGGTATCTTCCCCTCTCCTCCAGATCCTTCAACATGTCTGTCTCCCTCCTCCATGGGCTTGGTTCAGTCTCCCATCCTTCGTCTGAGGTTTCCTCAGCTGACATGGGGGCTACAGTACTTATCTGCCTATCCTGAAATCTGGGAACCGTGTCATTTCGTTTCTTCTGTTCGGCCAGTTTGCTGCTTTCATGCAGTGTTTTATTCTCCTCCTGCAGGGCCATGCAATTTTCCTGCAAGGTCTTTAGTTTATCCTGCATTCTTTCGAAGTCGTCCCGCAGGATCTGTCCTTCTTCTTGTACCCGGGCTAGCTGTGCCCAGTGTATCTCATTCTGCACATTTGATTTGCGCTGATAAATGAGGAGAATTTCGCCTAGAACATCTGAAGTTGTGCGTGTTGGCTTCCCAGTTGGTTGATTTGCATATTCAACCAAGCCCTTTAGTTTCTCTTCACATGTGCTGAGGCTGTAGGAGTTCAGACTGTCGAGCTGCTCTATAGGGAGGTGGATAAGATTAGCAACTACGTCTTGAAGGGGTGGATCGTCTGATCCACAGCGAGCCTTGGCCCATGGTTGATGTATGTCTTCTGCATACATTCTGTCTTTATTAGGGGTGATCCTGGCTCGGTGGTTGACCAGATCAACTAGCTCCTCTAATTTCTTATCACTAATGCTAATTGAATAGCTATATAGGTTGGCACTCTCCTCTGAGGAGAGGTTCGTCAGACCGGCAGCAGTTTCTTGCAGTGCTGCGTCGTCTGATCCAAAAGGAGTCTCAGCTCCCAGCTCACCTAGGGTCTTGGTACACATTTTCGTGATAAAATGGAACCACAGTGGATTACTGTTAAAAAACGCTAAGCTAAACAAAGCTAGATCAACACCAGAGCAAATCTTATCTAGGTTTCCCAACTGATCACTGCAGTCTATTCTGGAAGCTAGGAGAGGGGATTCACACCTCAAGTCCTCAAAGGAAGGGAGGAACTCACACCTCTCAGACAGCTGGCTATGCGACAATGATGAGGTTACACTCTCATCTGGCCAAATGGCTCTCAAACAACAAGGAGCACCACAATCCTTTAGTAGAATACTTCAGGATCAAAATCTGGATTAATGCAACAAATCAAGTTCATTGAGAACGTCACACTAGCTGCATCCTTATGTCCAATTGTTGTATAGACACAAAGGGGACAACAGTTATTGCTTTAACCGTTAACCAACAACATACAACACAACTAAGCCACAGCTTGATGTCTGCTTTGCTTAAACAACAAAAATTTAAAGAAAATATAATTTTCTTCAGAAAGATCCCTTTTAGGATTTAAGTTCGGATTACTGTACATTTACAGTGCAATAAAGCTGGTTTATTGAAGGCCTCACACGGGGCACCATTTGTTGGGGTTGTATCAAGTCAACTTTGGTTATATTCTTTAATAATTATATTTAATTATTAATAATATAAATAAAATATCATTAAACTATGTTTAATCTCGTTTTGGGGCACCACCCTGTACTCAGGAAAATATAACCAAAATATCACTCAAATCTGTCTCGAATCAGTTATTTAATTACTAATATTATTAATAATTAATAACTATATTTAATAAATTGAAGGCGTGAAATCCATACACAAAGCCTTCGCACCCAGCTTATATCACAATGCAAATACACCAGTAATCACAACAACTGCTCTCTTAAATTATAACAGAATTTATTTAAACAAAGCAACACCAATAAAAATCAATGAACTTAATCAAACAAATAACTAATATAAACTAATCTAAGCAACAAACATTATCAAGCAAGGCTTGTGGATGAGGTGTGAATGTGTGTGTGTGTGTGTGTGTGTCTGTGGATGAAAGAGAGATAGAGAAGGGGAAGAGGGGGGAGATTGCTTCGTCCCACGTGGTCGCCCTTCCGATGGCACAAACCTAACAAAAACCTAATGTGGCGTTAATGTCTAAAAGAGACCGAGTTCGGCCCTACACGATCTGTGTCTCTGAGGCGTCTGGATGGCCGCGAGTGTACAGATCTGTGTGTGTGTGTGTGTGTGTGTGTGTGTGTGTGTGTGTGTGTGTGTGTGTGTGTGTGCGTGTGTGTGTTAGTCAAAGGGGAAGAAAAGAGGATAGAAGAGGAGCGTAGAGGTGGAGAGAAATGCGTGCCTGAAGAGGCCGGATCACAGTCCGAATCCCGCGCCACAACTCAGAGTAATTCCCTTCATTCACAGAAACAAACCAATGGCCAAATTCAAGTTAATACGGCTTACACTGGCCTTTCTGATCAGAAGAATAATACCCGGTTATAATGCTGTTATGCTAAACACATATAGGACGCAGCGGTCCGAAACGGAAACAACAAGAGTTTTAAACAGGTAAAACTCAGGACGCGACGGTCCAACAAAGATAAAAATTACAGTTTCTGCTTCAATCAAACAATTGTTAAAAACACTCTCTAAAGCTAATTCTGCCCAGACCTAATTAAGCCTCACTTGTGAATCGCTTTGCCTGCGATCGGTGAAGGAAAAAGGAGTCCAGCGATAAAATAGATCTTCTGTCCGTCCTGGTGTAGAGGCGTCTGATGGCGGCGAGGGTCCCTTACGGCAAGAGCGGCTTCGTTGGTTCTCCGTCGAGTGGAAAGATGTCCGTTGATGTCCTTTCGTTGCAGGACGGAATAAGACCGTTATCTTTCTGATAATCTGTTATAGTCTGACGCTCTCTGAGAAACTGAGATGCGTTTACTGGACAATCCGAGCTCGGGATTTAGAACACTGCCGGCCGCGGATTATCTGCGCGCCAAAACTTAAAACAAAGGAAGATTGTTGCAGGAAACAGGAGATGAGCTTGGGTCTCCGAGCACTTGAAGTCAGCGCGTGGAAAGAGAGCGAACGAGGGGAGTCTCAGAGTTTTGTCACCTGGCCGCCTTCCTGTGGGGTCTCCCTCAGGTTCCGGTCCCCCCTTTACGTCACACGTAGGTGTGAAGTACCGCAGGGGATTCTGGGATAAAGAGTCCTTTTAGGGCTCTTTGTGATCTCAGTAAATAACTCAAAGGCACAGAGGTGCAGGCCCAAGTCCATGGTTTGACTGTCCTAAGCCTGCGTGGCCCAACACTGTTATCAGCTTGTTAACAGCTTAAAACGACATTCACATTGTTGATGAATCATATAATCATCATAGCATTTCAAAATGAAGCTTAACGGTGATTACCGAGATCTCTGCTTGCCTGGATTCTGATAAAAGACGATCCACTTTATTCATAGATTGAACCCATGGCTTCAGACTTCACTGCATCCACTATAAAGCTAAGTTCATTACACAGCGTCTCATGCCTGTAGGCCATACGGATCTGTGCCACATCGGTCCGACAGATATCGTTCCCTTCAGGTCCGTCTTTGAGATAGTTTACACCGAGGAAGTGTTTCTTGTCCTGTTAAAAAAAACAACAGAGCATACAGACGGATGAGAACAAATGGGATGGAGATTTTTTGCCATTCCTAGCACAGCCGAGTAAAAGTTACAAGGAGAGGAGAGAGTTTCTCTGTACCTGATGAGACAGTCCGCTTTGCAGCACGCTGTTCCTGGCTATTTCACACACATCACAGGTGCTGAGCTTCCAGAGCTGAGCTGCAATGGCATACTCTTCCATTAATGGTTCCTAGAACAAGGACACACAAACAATTGATCATTTCTATTAATAAGTATGTTTAGTGTGATTGTTCTGAATGATTCTGATGTACTGATGAAGTGCCTCATAGAAACAGTATTTAACCTGTATATTTCCTGTGCGTTTACCTTGGTGTAGTGGAATTGCATGGGATCATCTGTGGACAGAGACACACACAGGCCTTTGCGTAGGAACTCTCTGAGAGGATTTTTGGAGTACTCCAGAAACAGACTGTTGTTGCTGAGTGGTGACATTGCAATCGGAACCTGGGCCAGGTAGTACAGGTACTGCAGCACAGGACTCTGAGAGAAAGATGGAAAAAAAAAAACCATATTTTACAGCCAGACAAACGCATACAGCATGCAGATGTTGAAAAAAGTTCTGCTTCTTGATGTCCAAGCTTCCTTATGTCACGTTCTATCTAAATATATAAGTGAGTCATCTTCTAGTAATCTTTGTAGTGAGCTGTGTTTATTCTGCAGCTCCACCTGGTGGCACACAGGGACTTACAAGTATTACATTGTTAAAACTAAAACATAACATTTTGTTTGAGTTTCAAATAATGAACACAATCTGATCCAATATTATAATTTGTAAACCTTGACTGACGTCCTAACTTACAATCAGAAACTTGTGAAATAAAAATACCCTTCTATATTATTGAACAAAATCACTAAAAAACTAATTATCTTTGCAGTTTGGGTTGTAGATCGATATCAGCGCTATTGTTTTTCTTCAGAGCACGCGTTCTCCCCTGTTTCTGAAGCATACTGTCAAATATCTAGAAACTAAAAACATCCAATCTCTCCTCTCTCACCTCCAGCTCAAACTGTTCCCTGATAAAGTCATTTCATTGTTGATAATGTAGTTATTGTCCCAAAGTCAAAGTATTATAGAAACTAATCCTTTATTGAGTTTCACATTTTTGGTTGCTGTAATGTATTTTCAAAAAGAACAAAGCATGAGAGAATCAAATAACTGATCTGTAGCATGCAAAGCAGCAGTTATGTTACTCCTTGTCTGCTCTGGTGTGTTTTCGGACCAAACAGTTCTGCTGACTTTTTGAAGAGGATCTCTCCACTATCAATCAATCAATCAATCAATCAATCAATTTTTATTTGTATAGCGTCAACTCATAACAAGTGTTATCTCGAGACACTTTACAAGAAGCAGGTAAAATACCTTACTCATTGTCTGTTAACATTACAAAAGAGCAAGTAAAAAGACCTTACTCATTGTCTGTTAACATTACAAAAGAGCAAGTAAAAAGACCTTACTCATTGTCTGTTAACATTACAAAAGAGCAAGTAAAAAGACCTTACTCATTGTTATGTTACAAAAAGCAGTTAAAAGACCTTACTTATTGCTATGTTACAAAGATCCGGCCTATCCATCATGAGCACTTTAACAAAGCAGCAAAAGTTACAGTGGTAAGAAAAAACTGCCTTATTAAAAGGCAGAAATCTTTGGCCGGATCCCCGGCTCATGACGAAACAGCCTTCACAGGCCTAGACTGCACCGGGCTTGGAAAGGGATAGGGGGAGAGATGGGATAAGATGCAGGAAGAGGGATAGAGAGCAAGGGGGTGGGGGGAGGTAGACCGTCCATCAGTAATCCGGTGGGGAGGGGAGGGGGTGTGTGTGTGTGTGTGTGTGTGTGTGTGGGGGGGGGGTTGTTCTGGCAAGCCGTCAACCGACGATCTTGAGGAGCCTAGGAGAGCTCAAGAACTCCCAGGAAAGTAGGTGGTTAGTGACTGAGATTTATAGAGAGATACATGCAGTAAAATGATGTACTGTATATGCACAGAGAGAGAGAGAGAGAGAGAGAGAGAGAGGAGCTCAGGGTGCCAGTTCCCCCGGTAGTCTAAGCCTATAGCAGCATAACTAAGAGCTGGTCTACACCAGCACCAGCCCTAACTATAAGATTTATCAAAAAGGAAAGTTTTAAGTCTATTCTTAAAAATACAGACTGTGTCTGCCTCCTGGACCTCGGCTGGAAGGCGGTTCCAGAGGAGAGGAGCCCAATAACTGAAGGCTTTACCCCCCATAGTACACTTGGAGACTGTAGGTACCACCAGCAGGCCTGCACTCCGGGACCGTAACGCTCTCGAGAGACAGTACGGCACTAGTAGCTCTTTCAGGTAAGATGGTGCCTGGCCATTTAGAGCTTTGTAGGTGAGAAGATGGATCTTGAATTCTATTCTAGACTGTATTAGGGAGCCAGTGCAGAGAAGCCAGGACAGGAGTGATGTGGTCCCATTTCCTGGTTCTGGTCAGTACACGAGCTGCAGCATTCTGGGCCAGTTGAAGAGTCTTTAGAGATTTGCCAGAGGAACTAGGAAGTTCCCTGATAACTACACACCATAGGAACTTTTTTTCTGTCTGCATTCGCACCGCCATGGTATCTACACTGAAGTAGGAGCTAAAAAGGTTCCTCTTAACCGGGTTCTATGACCGGAGATAGTTCATAGTTCCTGCGCATGAATAAAGAAGGAGGAGAGTTTTAACAGTTCCCAGAGCTATGAGGAAGTTCCTGCGGTGTGAAAACGCCTTTAGATTCTGTAGAAAGTATCTGAATCCCGAACCTTTATCATTTTAAAATAAGGATCAAACATGGCAGCTTTAGCAAGTCTGAAGTACCTTTTTCAAGTTGAGTCCATGTGAGATGTTGTCAGATGTCAGGAAGGCAGAGACTAAATGTGTGATTGAGCCCGTTTCTCCACAGTGGGGACGGAACTGGAAGGTGCTCAATCCACGCTCTCTGAAGAGGATAGGAAAGAACAGAATGAAGAAGTCAGTAAACATGTCAATATTTAATATTTAATATGTATTCTCCTTAGCTGTGAGAGTTCAGAACAAGAAAGGTTTAAGCAAAGCAATGTCCTTTAATAATAGTGCATGTTGTGACCCATCAGGAAGGCTGCAGGTCTTACTTCCTGAGGTTGTTGAGGACCATGATGTTTGCGTACATGTGGAAGATGTAGTAACTGTATGGAGGGTTCTCATCTGCAGTCCACTGCTCTGGCTTTGGGCTCCTGAAGGAGAACATGTGATCGCTGTGTTTGGACTCGTCGTCCACACTGTCAAAACCTGACACCTGCACACACAAGCATTATTTACCACTGTGATGGAAGAACTATTTTTTGCATGAACTACAAGGTTAATAAGCACACTAGTTATATAATTTTACTCCAAATGGTTATGTTTTGTTTAAAGGCTTTATATGCAATTTTTCACACTTAAATATAATAGAAATCAAGTATATCCTCTGAAAATAACTCTGTGAGTCATGACTGTCTACAATGGGTGTAACACCTGAGTCCCGCTGTCTGTGATGCTTTCCGAATATCCTATCTTCAGTTTGTTCACATCGCCCGGACGGCCGGCCAGCTCATCCCCTTGCGAATAAAAGTTGTTTAATTGAGGGACTAGAGAAAAGAAGAATAACATACTGTACTCACTGCTTCACTGAATGTCACGTAAGCATTTTTAGATCACGGTCCTTTCAGGTAATTTACATGCAGTGTGAAGATACGGGCATAATAAAGATTGCTAGCATGAATGCTAACACAACAATGCAGTGCAAGATGTTTTGGTTTCATGTTGGTGCTCAAGGGCGACATCTGGATCAAAAAATCACATATAAAGCCTTTACGTAAGATGAAACCTAAAATAATCAATCTTACATATTTTAGGAAGACATGGAGTTCTTTGTGTTTCTGGGGATTGACCGTTGCCTCAAACAGAGGGAGGAAAATGTTCTCCAGCATCTTGGCAAAATTATGAACCAGCTTCTTGGACTTGAAAATATCACTGAAACCCATAAAAAAATTAGATTCAAACAAAAATTCTGAGATGTATGATTCTGGAAAATAAAAAAGTGAATAGTTGTTTAGTTAGTCAGACTCACTATATTCTGGGCACTTGGATAATCCACCTCATATTTGGTGAGTGGACTTTCTGATGAATAAACCACTTAGACAGACTGTCCCATTCCTCAGGAGAGCGCCCATAGATGGAGAGACGTGGCTCTGCATGCTGATACTTACTCTCCTCCAGGTCATGGGAAACTTCCTGTAAATGGAAGAAGAAGAATGTGGTAAACTGTCCCTGCATCAGCTCTGACTTCAAATGCGAGATTACCTAGTACTCTACCTTTATGATGCTGGCAAAGTACTCTCCATTGATGAGGTTATCTGTCTTCAGGAAGATCTCTCGAAGTTCACTCGCTCCCACTGGGTTATACTTGGAATTAAATTTATCAAACCGGTGGAAGGTTTGTCTCCCCTGTAGAGATTAATCACAGAATGGTCAGTAAAAAGAAATACAACTGATCGAAATGCTATTTACCTGCACTGGCAGTGAAATGAATTGGTGTTAAGGGGCAGAGACAGCAACAGTAACAGAGTATTTTATTACATGACATTTTTATATAATCTCAGTTCTGAAAAAACTCTTTTTTAAAAACACTGATTAAATGTGGTGGCATTTTCTACTGTACTTACAGCATGCACATCCAGAGAGTCCACGGTGAGGTCATAGGGATCCTTATTGATGCTGTGGAAAACCTGCTGCAGGGTCATCTTTTGTCCCACCTTTTCCAACACCACGCGGTCAGAATCGGTCTCGTATGTTTTCTGGATGAAGGTCAGCAGCTGTTTCTGAGACATGCAGGCTGCTGCATGAATGTGTGTGTCCACCTGAGGGGAGAAACCATGTCTATGTAACATAGACTAGACAACTGAGTGTTAAAACACACACACACCTAGTTTTTCTATATCTTTATTTTGTGAAAAAGTATTCAACTTAATGGAGAAAAAATTAAAATAAAAAATGATATTAAAGGGCTTTAAATAGGCACCATTTTTGATATCTGACCTTTCTAACATTGTAGAAATCTCTGTGAGGCACACTCTTCAGCTCCTTTAGCTCAGCCATCTCATTTAGCATCTCATGGAGGTAGAACTTTGAACTTAAGAAGTTTAGTCGTCTATGACAGTAGGTCTTCCTGAAGAATCAGAGTGGGCCTCAGTTTTAACATGTGTAATTAGGTGCCACGTAATAGGCATGAACTGGATTGACAGGGAAGCATTGTTTATTCAACCATCGTATCTGTATAGTGCTCTTTTGTTTTGGCAACTTACGTGGGTCCGTCTGCGATCATTGACAGCACGTGACTAAGGTCTATAGCAAAGGTCTCCAAGTCTGGGTAAGGAAGGTCATGTGGTTTGTTTTCTTCCAGAGCCTCAACACTGTCATACACGCACACTATCCCGTCCTTCATCTTCAGCTCATAGTTCAGGTTCTCAGGGATGTTCTCCATGCTGTAGGGATCCTCTCCATGTTTTGGATGAGGGCACATATCTTTAGGACAAAACAGTGTTCTGTTACTACCTTATGAACCAGAATAAACCCAAAGAGTGTGCAGCTCTTATAACAGTACAATGCAAACCTGGCATAAATTCATCATCTTCGCTCCATCTCGTGTTCACGGCACTGCGCAGGAACTGAGCCGTCGTTCTGCAGAATCTGTGATAGGCTAGCTTTGAGTATTTCTCCCGAATAAGTAGAGCTTTAAACAGACTTTTGGCTGCCTGCTCATAGTTCTCCACTGTGATCTGAATGGAGAATGGACATGACATTAAAACAATATTCTTTTAAAATGAAAATTATACAACTGGTACAGTAAAACACACAAAAGGCAAAGCTCTGAAATAATTCATTTTCTCTGCCCATGATGGTCAGGCTTTAGTTCAGTAATAAAGTGTGCTTTGCAGCCCCCTATTGGGTCCTCGAGGTACTGTTGGTGGGCCACAACAAGTCAGTTACAACAAATAGTTTCAGGTTTTGATTTTGCAATAGTCAATAAGCACATGTTACCTTGTGTACACAATTGTTTATATTAGAACCATAATACAAGAAATACATTCACATGCATTTATATATGATTTGTGATCAACACTAAAGTGCAAAAACAAATAAAAAAACGATTTTATTTGTTTATTATAAATGATGTCCAGCGGCCCACCATCAGGCCGTGATCAGATCAGTCTGTTGCATTCTTGTTGTAATTAGTCTGTTGTACTTACTCCAGCACAGTAATCACCACTGATTGTGACCCTCTGGTAATCAGGACAGTTTTCTGGCAATGAGGAGCAGGTGGAGCTGGGGGACATAAATGATGTCACTGACCGCGTACGGTCGGTATTCACTGGGATCTGCAGGTACATTGACTGCGATCGAATCCTCTTCAAGCTTTTCCTTCTGCAAGATTTGCAATAAGATTAGTGTATGCACACATACCTTTGCCGCAAGTCCCAAAACAATCATTTTAAAGTTCTTGAGGGGGGCATACCTCTTGGTGCTCTCCGCTGACTGCTGCTCTGCCAGCTCCTTAAGCAGTTCATGATCCTTTGCTTGTTGGAGGCCGATCGGGCAGTCCTCTGGCACTGTGAACATCGACAAGGCATCCTTGTTGTCTTCTTCTTTAAGCGCTGATGCATATACTTTCTCTGCTCGAAGCTGTGTCTCCTTCTCCTTCTCACTCAGAGTAACTTTTGGGAATTGCCGAGGCATGTCTGCAGGAAGGTAGAAGAAATAGGGCTGGTGGCAGTGAATGTAATCAAAGCATAGAGAGAGGCTCCTTCTTATGAGAACTCTGCTTGTTTTGGCCAGTTTGTGCTGTTTGGTAAACAAGCTTATCTGTGTGAGCAGATGTGTGTGGGCCCCATTTTGCGCAAGTATGTGCAGTATTCTCTGCAAACGCGCAAAGGACGCGCATCGCTGCCGTGAGGCGCGCGTAGAGCACCAAGTCAAGCCCGAGGCAGGAGAGGAAAAAAAAAGAGACGAGTAATGTGACACCGCGGACCAATCAGCGGTCAGATGCGCCGACAGGCAGTTGGCCTCCAAACAAAAGCAAAAGAAAGAGAAAGTCAAAACAAGAGGAGGCTCGTGCTTCACTTGAAGGTATGTTGTTGAAATAAAAAAGAAAAACTTTGTGGCATAAACACCCCAGCTGCTAGCCTGCTAATCATTTATATAAATAAAGTTATTATTATTATGAGACAGAAGAGAGGATCATTCTGTCTAGATGTGGACTGGAGATTAAATTTTCCAGCGGCCCTGATTATCATTTATTGAATGTCTTGTTAACTGCATATACATTCACCTCTGTTGAAAAAGGAGTGGTTAATTGACCAGTTGGTGGTCACATGTTGGCTCAGGTTTGTAGCCTATCAATCTATGCTATCAATAGAAGTTTTGGGCTATATTAATGGAGGTAAAATGTTGCCATCTCTTGGTGAATTTAATTCATAACAGACATATAAGATTAGATAAAATAAGATAAATTAAGGTAATATTTTATTTGACCCACAATGGAGAAATGTAAAGCGTTGCAGCAGCAAACAGCAGTGTAGGAATATAGAACCTAAGTATAAAAATAAGTATATAAAAATATTTAAATATAGAAATATCATCAAATCATAATGAATATTATTATTAGTTGTAGTCGTATTTGCATTAATTGCATTTTAATCTTTGTGAGGCTAGTATTTACATTAATTTCATTGTGTAATTTACCATTAAGACCAAAACAAATCTTAATAATCTGCTTGTATGATGGATTTCTTGTCATAACGGGGTCAATGCTGAAGTTTGTTACTAAGGGTGACACGGAGCCAGCGCCCAGTACGTCACAAGGGCCATCAAGCACCATGTCAACAGGTATGTCACTTAATGATGATGGTTTCGATATCATTGATATCATTGATGATGATGAGCTCTCAAGAACTGCCGTCAATGTTGTGCTTTGCCTCTGGTCACTTCCTGTCAGCACCTGTGTGTCCAATCAGACTCAAAGCTGATCGTTTGCTCTTACTGACATTGTTCCCTTTTTTCTAGATCCTTGCTTGTGTTGTTCTTACTCTCTGATGTACGTCGCTTTGGATAAAAGCGTCTGCTAAGTGAATTGTAGAATTGTAGGTACAAATGCAGCAGCACCCAGCACGTCACCAGGGCCATCAAGCAACATCTCTTCAGCTACAGATGCTACTATCACTACTCCAAGTGCACAACCAGTTGATCCTGCTCTGTGGCCAGCACACCTATCAGATGTCGATCGGGTTGAATTTGTGCGCCGAGGGCCTTTTAAGGCACAGCAGCTGTCATATGATGACCTCATTGATGACTTTGCATCAAATGCAGACGTGTGCATCTGTAAAAGACTTGTTCCATTGTTGATAGAGGCTGCTCATTTGATTTGTTCCTACTAATAAAGGTTGTAAACCTAAATGGCATTTCGTGATACAGTCATTTTGTAGGGGGGGCCTCAAAATAAAATTCTGCGTAGGGCCCCAATTTGGCCAGGGGCGGCCCTGTGTGTGAGGGTTGGTTTTGGGACATTCAAGAACAGCTGCACAGTATCACCGCCCGCAGAGCACTGTGTGAAGTGTTCCCTTTGGCTCAACAATATGTTCAAATGCTTTAGTTGCTCTTGTCTTGCAAGATCACGTTTATATGTGTTGTCACAAACTTGAGATTTTTAGGGTGGCATTGTAATGTAACCATGTTACGTCAGTCTAAACCAGTTAGCATCCCTTCACAACCCATCTTACTGTGTATATCCGTATTTAAAACATTAGCTTTGTTAACGTCCATATTTATCTTTTATTTCATCATCATTTCCTGTTTACTGCATTTCTTTTTACATTATTTGCTATACTTCTCTCTTTAACAAATGAGTTCTAAAACCAAAAGTTGTATTATTATCAGCTTATGCCAGCAGTGCCATAGACACTAACATGAAAACTATAATGTGTGTTATTTATTTACCACTGTATTTTTATCTGTATTCATGACACCTTTAGAGGTGAACATTCTTTCAAACTGATTTAGAAACACAATCTTTTTAGAACAGATTAAATCTGGATGTGCTACATCTGTTTACAGTCACTCTCCTTGTTAAAGTACAGGAGCTATGTTTGTGTCTGCGGGTAGATAACCTGGCTGAACTGACAGTGTCATGTTGATATCTGTAGAAGTAAAGAGTCTGCTTATCAGGGTACTACAGCAATAACAGAGAAAGGCCATGATGCATAATGTGATACAGTTTTAGCCACTTTTAAACCATGCCAGGATGCTTCAAGGAATATTATCATTCCAGACACACAACACTATCCTGACATCAGCTGTGTGTGTATCACTGCTTAAAGGCTCTTAAAGTGGTATTGATCTGAAATAATGGCCTTATTAATTATTTAGTCTAATGCCACCAGTGATTTAATCTCTGACACAAAAACATTCACGTCTTCTTCGTAAACTACTGTTTCATCCACACAAATAAACGCACATTAAAGGATGGATATTGTTTTTACCTGTAGCCTATACAGCCTATACAAAACTGGACAGGAAAAGGCTAATAACTAAAAACATCATAATAAAGAGAGGAGACACTCTTGTTGTAAATCCTTAATACATTTTACTACGAAAATAACAATAGCCTAAATAAAAAAAAGTACACTAATCATTCAAAAAAAAAAAACTAACATGAGGATATAAAGTCTCACAAATTCTTAAAGTCAGTCCACAGATAACGTTAGCTCTGGTGAATCTAATCAACTTTTATCTGACTTTGATGACTTAAAGCAATACTTGCCAACTTTACGAGGCCTCCGTTGTAAAGGAACAGTTTGCAGAAAAGTTATTTCTATCACGTTTTATCTTGTTTTGATGTGCCCTGCACTGTTTACAGCCCGAGTAGGGAGTAGAGACGCTATGTGAGATCTGTAACATGGACTTTAATATACAAGTTAAAACAAAGAAGATACATTAATGAGCTCAATCGTCAGAATTTGTAGATTAGCCTTGGTGTAGCAAAATAATTTTCTTCATTGTCTTTTGGAAGTGTAGCTAATTGATTTTATGACTTTGTTCTATTTTAGGATATTTCATTCAGTTTTATTCATTACACCCTGCCATGAATATTTAGGTCATAGAGTCAGAGAAACCTACAGTGGACTAACATTGATGCTGAGCCTCTCAGACTCCTTTGAGTTGTCTGTTTGAAACAGTGAAGTAGAAAATAGCCTATAAGTAACATGATTCCACAGACATTTTGACGATTATTGTTATATCAATGCCTCTCATCAGTTCTGCTCTTACCTTCGGTGCTGCTCATATCCGGGGTAGTTGTAAGGTTCATTGCTAACTTCTGTCTGAATGTTTGTTCAGTCTCAGGCAGGCTATGATTTGAGGGTGACACACACCTACAGTGTTGTTTCTCAGACTGCCTATCTCTCTATTTTCAGGGGGGCAGTGTCATCATGTTGACAGAGCTTCTAATCCTGACAATATGTCAAAACTGACTGTCAACAAAGAGAAGGCCACACTCACAAGCAGGCCTATAGTATGCTGTCTAGTATTTATATCTGTGTCTGTCTGTGTGTCCCTCTCAGACACAAACACTCAAGCACTTTGTGGCATAAATGGTGTCACTGATCGCGTCCAGTCTGTATTCACTGGGATCTGCAGGTACATTGACTGCGATCGAATCATCTTCAAACTTTTCCTTCTGCAAGATTTGCAATAAGATTAGTGTATGCACACATACCTTTGCCGCAAGTCCCAAAACAATCATTTTAAAGTTCTTAAGGGGGGCATACCTCTTGGTGCTCTCCTCTGACTGCTGCTCTGCCCGCTCCATAAGCAGTTCATGATCCTTTGCTTGTTGGAGGCCGATCGGGCAGTCCTCTGGCCCTGTGAACATCGACAAGGCATCCTTGTTGTCTTCTTCTTTAAGCGCTGATGCATATACTTTCTCTGCTCAAAGCTGTGCTCCGTCTCCTTCTCACTCAGAGTAACTTTTGGGAATTGCCGAGGCATGTCTACAGGAAGGTAGAAGAAATAGAGCTGGTGGCAGTGAATGTAATCAAAGCATAGAGAGAGGCTCCTTCTTATGAGAACTCTGCTTGTTTTGACCAGTTTGTGCTGTTTGGTAAACAAGCTTATCTGTGTGAGCAGATGTGTGTGGGGCCCCATTTTGCGTAAGGGTATGGAAGCGATTAGTGATCAGAATTCAAATGATAAAGCTAATTTGAAAATTCAAATGCATTAACAGAAATTATTTTTAACTTTCAGAATATGAGTGTATTATTTGACTCAAAAATAAAATTATGATTAATTTATCTAATTTGAATTTTAGTTTTCAACTTTAAAAATGCACATTCTTGACTAAATTAAAATGAGGAAGAAAATGACATTTGCTTTATCATTTTCAAAAAATGCCCCGCTTAATCTGTATCATAATTCAAATGAAAAAGCTAATTTTAAAATGAAAATGCAGTAACAGAAACATGTTTTAATTTTCAGAATATAGGTGCATTATTTGACCTATATTTAAAATGAATATTCAGTCATCCAGTTTGCATTATACTTTTACTCTGCTCGGCTTTTCGTTTTCAAACTTGCCGTGCTAAAAAGTGATCATAATTCAAACTCGAAAACGAATTGGCGCAGGAAAGTGACGTCAGACTCCAGCTCCCACGCAGGTGAACGTAATATTTACAGTCTATGAGGGGAGTGAGCAGAACGCGCAGTACGATGGGTGGCGAGGTGAATCTTTAACACTAGGGCAGACTTTAGTTCACACTGTGATACAGGTGGTGATCGGAGTGTTTTTTTCAGTGCACACTGAACTTTCAGCGAGCATGACGCAGCAGCTTTATAACCAGAGCTGAGAAAGTCTCACACGTGACACCATGCCCACTATCTCTGACCGTGAGAGTCACTCAGCATCTGCACGCTGTGAAATTCACACATACGTGTCCTAAAACCGGTTTATTGATAGATTATAGATCACTCTCTTCTCTGCTTAACTTAATTACATTAAAAAAAGATTATCGATTGAATTTTCTGTTTCAAATAATCTCTCCAGCTCTGTGCACAAAGTGTCTCATCCTCTGTGCGTAATGGCACACACTCTCCCTCTCGACCGACTGTATGAGCTCTCTCTCCCTTTCAGAGGTTGTTTTGTAGTTATTAAAAGAATAATCAACTACAAGGCCAAAACTGAATCAAAATCAGGGCAACATCTAGTTTGGAGCTTGTAACAGCGTTAAAGATTCACCCCGCCACCCATCGTAGTGCGCGTTCTGCCCGCTCGCCTCATAGACTGTAAATATTACGTTCACCTGCCTGAGAGCTGGAGTCTGACGTCACTTTCCTGCGTCGTCCACTTTGCCAATTCGTTTTCGAGTTGGTTTGAATTATGATCACTTTTTAGCACGGCAAGTTTGAAAACGAAAAGCCAAAGACCTTTTCGTTTTCATTTGAATGATGTCATACAATATGCATACATAGAGAGTAAAAGTATAATGCAAACTGGATGACTGAATATTCATTTTAAATATAGGTCAAATAATGCACCTATAATCTGAAAATTAAAACATGTTTCTTTTACTGTATTTTCATTTTAAAATTAGCTTTTTCATTTGAATTATGATACAGATTAAGCGGGGCATTTTTTGAAAATGATAAAGCAAATGCCATTTTCTTCCTCATTTTAATTTAGTCAAAGAATGTGCATTTTTAAAGTTGAAAACTAAAATTAAAATTAGATGAATTAATCATCATTTTATTTTTGAGTCAAATAATTCACTCGTATTCTGAAAATTAAAAAGAATCTCTGTTAATGCATTTGAATTTTCAAATTAGCTTTATCATTTGAATTCTGATCACTAATCGCTTCCATAAGATGCAGCCATAGAATTGAGGGATACAACAACTGATAGCAGTTCAAGGTACTCCACACAGACCCTGCTCTCTTTGTCCTCCTCCACCTCTCCTCCTTCTTCCTCCTCTACTCCTGAAACCTCCGAAAGTGAGGAGAAACCAGTCCTGTTTGTCGGCAGGGCACAAGGCTCCTCTGGGGGTATGAGGTTTTTTTTTTATAACAGGATCAATAATCAACAAATTAAAAAATATTTTTCATGTGACCTTTTTTTGTACGACTGAAGTCTTCATGAATTGTATGTTTTGTTTTAGGAAAGGCTATTCTCATCATCACAACTTGTGCCCTTTTCCTGATTGCAGTAATCATCCTGGCATACTTAAAACTGTAAGTGAATTTCCATATAAGAAAACAACTCAAAATAAAACAGTCTAGAAGCTGATAGTTTAATATACAAATGATGCATATTGTGCTTTATTGATGCATACTGAAGCATATTTCTCCTTTTTGTTCTCTGGTTCAACTATCGAAGCTTAACAAGATTTGTCCTTTGTGTTTGTAAAAAAGGCGGAACAGTCACACTGACGTGAAGCAGCAGCCGGAAGAATACATTGAGACCGAGGAGTGCACGAGTGTGAAGGTTATAAAGGAAACACAGACAGCTGCTCAGGAAGATGAGAGGATAGAAGTGGACGACGATACAAGTTAAACATTCTTCCAATATGAGGTTCTACAGATACAATCTACAGAGAAGTTGTGATTAGTATTCATTTTAAGAAAGAAGGTGTGCCTTTTGTTGTGTCTTGAAAGCAATGTAACATAAGGGTGGTAAAGTACATTTATTTTTGTATATTACATGTTTTTTTTTAAATAATATTTTCAGTTACATGATGCAATTTGGCCACTAGATGGCAGTGTTGGCGATACAATCTTTGTAAGGACGGAATACTTTTTTACTGACACCATTTGCTGCTTTGTTTAGTGTAAATACAATGGGGTTTTTTTCAATTTAAAATACTTTTGTAAAAGGCACGTTTCATCACGAACATAGAATTCTCCCAGATCACTAAAGAAATGGACGTATGTAGCCATAACTCACTAAAACCTCATTAAAACAAGCTATTTTATGGAGAAACGCTATATTAATTTCTTATTAGAACTGTCTGACTTAACATTGTGCATAACTTTGTCAACCATGTGTTCATATGTCTGATGTAAGTGACTGAAAACCTCATGTTTTTTAACGGACTCCTTACCGATGGAGTGTAATGTACAGCTGTGAATAAATAAAGAGTTTCTGTAATAAGCCTGACTTGACACATACAGTCAGTAATCTTTGTGTGAGAAAGTGACAGCAGTCATCAAGGTCTTCACTCCATGAAACTTGCCTGTTATCAGCTTGTTAACAGCTTAAAACGACATTCACATTGTTGATGAATCATATAATCATCATAGCATTTCAAAATTAAGCTTAACGGTGATTACCGAGATCTCAGCTTGCCTGGATTCTGATAAAAGACGATCCACTTTATTCATAGATTGAACCCATGGCTTCAGACTTCACTGCATCCACTATAAAGCTAAGTTCATTACACAGCGTCTCATGCCTGTAGGCCATGCGGATCTGTGCCACATTGGTCCGACAGATATCGTTCCCTTCAGGTCCGTCTTTGAGATAGTTTACACCGAGGAAGTGTTTCTTGTCCTGTTAAAAAAAACAACAGAGCATACAGACGGATGAGAACAAATGGGATGGAGATTTTTTGCCATTCCTAGCACGGCCGAGTAAAAGTTACAAGGAGAGGAGAGAGTTTCTCTGTACCTGATGAGACAGTCCGCTTTGCAGCACGCTGTTCCTGGCTATTTCACACACATCACAGGTGCTGAGCTTCCAGAGCTGAGCTGCGATGGCATACTCTTCCATTAATGGTTCCTAGAACAAGGACACACAAACAATTGACCATTTCTATTAATAAGTATGTTTAGTGTGATTGTTCTGAATGATTCTGATGTACTGATGAAGTGCCTCATAGAAACAGTATTTAACCTGTATATTTCCTGTGCGTTTACCTTGGTGTAGTGGAATTGCATGGGATCATCTGTGGACAGAGACACACACAGGCCTTTGTGTAGGAACTCTCTGAGAGGATTTTTGGAGTACTCCAGAAACAGACTGTTGTTGCTGAGTGGTGACATTGCAATCGGAACCTGGGCCAGGTAGTACAGGTACTGCAGCACAGGACTCTGAGAGAAAGATGGAAAAAAAAAAAAACATATTTTACAGCCAGACAAACGCATACAGCATGCAGATGTTGAAAAAAGTTCTGCTTCTTGATGTCCAAGCTTCCTTATGTCACGTTCTATCTAAATATATAAGTGAGTCATCTTCTAGTAATCTTTGTAGTGAGCTGTGTTTATTCTGCAGCTCCACCTGGTGGCACACAGGGACTTACAAGTACTACATTGTTAAAACTAAAACATAACATTTTGTTTGAGTTTCAAATAATGAACACAATCTGATCCAATATTATAATTTGTAAACCTTGACTGACGTCCTAACTTACAACCAGAAACTTGTGAAATAAAAATACCCTTCTATATTATTGAACAAAATCACTAAAAAACTAATTATCTTTGCAGTTTGGGTTGTAGATCGATATCAGCGAGTCATTGCTATTGTTTTTCTTCAGAGCACGCCTTCTCCCCTGTTTCTGAAGCATACTGTCAAATATCTAGAAACTAAAAACATCCAATCTCTCCTCTCTCACCTACAGCTCAAACTGTTCCCTGATAAAGTCATTTCATTGTTGATAATGTAGTTATTGTCCCAAAGTTAAAGTATTATAGAAACTAATCCTTTACTGAGTTTCACATTTTTGGTTGCTGTAATGTATTTTCAAAAAGAACAAAGCATGAGAGAATCAAATAACTGATCTGTAGCATGCAAAGCAGCAGTTATGTTACTCCTTGTCTGCTCTGGTGTGTTTTCGGACCAAACAGTTCTGCTGACTTTTTGAAGAGGATCTCTCCACTAGGAAGTTCCCTGATAACTACACACCATAGGAACTTTTTTTCTGTCTGCATTCACACCGCCATGGTATCTACACTGAAGTAGGAGCTAAAAAGGTTCCTCTCCGGGTTCTATGACCGGAGATAGTTCATAGTTCCTGCGCATGAATAAAGAAGGAGGAGAGTTTTAACAGTTCCCAGAGCTATGAGGAAGTTCCTGCGGTGTGAAAATGCCTTTAGATTCTGTAGAAAGTATCTGAATCCCGAACCTTTATCATTTTAAAATAAGGATCAAACATGGCAGCTTTAGCAAGTCTGAAGTACCTTTTTCAAGTTGAGTCCATGTGAGATGTTGTCAGATGTCAGGAAGGCAGAGACTAAATGTGTGATTGAGCCCGCTTCTCCACAGTGGGGACGGAACTGGAAGGTGCTCAATCCACGCTCTCTGAAGAGGATAGGAAAGAACAGAATGAAGAAGTCAGTAAACATGTCAATATTTAATATGTATTCTCATTAGCTGTGAGAGTTCAGAACAAGAAAGGTTTAAGCAAAGCAATGTCCTTTAATAATAGTGCATGTTGTGACCCATCAGGAAGGCTGCAGGTCTTACTTCCTGAGGTTGTTGAGGACCATGATGTTTGCGTACATGTGGAAGATGTAGTAACTGTATGGAGGGTTCTCATCTGCAGTCCACTGCTCTGGCTTTGGGCTCCTGAAGGAGAACATGTGATCGCTGTGTTTGGACTCGTCGTCCACACTGTCAAAACCTGACACCTGCACACACAAGCATTATTTACCACTGTGATGGAAGAACTATTTTTTGCATGAACTACAAGGTTAATAAGCACACTAGTTATAGAATTTTACTCCAAATGGTTATGTTTTGTTTAAAGGCTTTATATGCAATTTTTCACACTTAAATATAATAGAAATCAAGTATATCCTCTGAAAATAACTCTGTGAGTCATGACTGTCTACAATAGGTGTAACACCCGAGTCCCGCTGTCTGTGATGTTTTCCGAGTTTTCCGAGTCTTATCTTCAGTTTGTTCACATCGCCCGGACGGCCGGCTGGCTCATCCCCTCACGTATAAAAGTTGTTTAATTGAGGGACTAGAGAAAAGAAGAATAACATACTGTACTGCTTAATTTAATGTCACGAAAGCGTTTTTAGATCACGCTCATTTCAGGTAAATTTACATGCAGTGTGAAGATACGAACATAATAAAGATCGCTAGCATTAGCATGCTAACACAACAATGCAGTGAGAGTTGTTTTGGTTTCATGCTGGTGCTCAAGGGCGACATCTGGATCAAAAAAATCGCATATAAAGCCTTTACGTAAGATGAAACCTAAAATAATCAATCTTACATATTTTAGGAAGACATGGAGTTCTTTGTGTTTCTGGGGATTGACCGTTGCCTCAAACAGAGGGAGGAAAATGTTCTCCAGCATCTTGGCAAAATTATGAACCAGCTTCTTGGACTTGAAAATATCACTGAAACCCATAAAAAAAATTAGATTCAAACAAAAATTCTGAGATGTATAATTCTGGAAAATAAAAAAGTGAATAGTTGTTTAGTTAGTCAGACTCACTATATTCTGGGCACTTGGATAATCCACCTCATATTTGGTGAGTGGACTTTCTGATGAATAAACCACTTAGACAGACTGTCCCATTCCTCAGGAGAGCGCCCATAGATGGAGAGACGTGGCTCTGCATGCTGATACTTACTCTCCTCCAGGTCATGGGAAACTTCCTGTAAATGGAAGAAGAAGAATGTGGTAAACTGTCCCTGCATCAGCTCTGACTTCAAATGTGAGATTACCTAGTACTCTACCTTTATGATGCTGGCAAAGTACTCTCCATTGATGAGGTTATCTGTCTTCAGGAAGATCTCTCGAAGTTCACTCGCTCCCACTGGGTTATACTTGGAATTAAATTTATCAAACCGGTGGAAGGTTTGTCTCCCCTGTAGAGATTAATCACAGAATGGTCAGTAAAAAGAAATAAAACTGATCGAAATGCTATTTACCTGCACTGACAGTGAAATTAATTGGTGTTAAGGGGCAGAGACAGCAACAGTAACAGAGTATTTTATTGCATGACATTTTTATATAATCTCAGTTCTGAAAAAACTCTTTTTTAAAAACACTGATTAAATGTGGTGGCATTTTCTACTGTACTTACAGCATGCACATCCAGAGAGTCCACGGTGAGGTCATAGGGATCCTTATTGATGCTGTGGAAAACCTGCTGCAGGGTCATCTTTTGTCCCACCTTTTCCAACACCACGCGGTCAGAATCGGTCTCGTATGTTTTCTGGATGAAGGTCAGCAGGTGTTTCTGAGACATGCAGGCTGCTGCATGAATGTGTGTGTCCACCTGAGGGGAAGAAACCATGTCTATGTAACATAGACTAGACAACTGAGTGTTAAAACACACACACACCTAGTTTTTCTATATCTTTATTTTGTGAAAAAGTATTCAACTTAATGGAGAAAAAATTAAAATAAAAAATGATATTAAAGGGCTTTAAATAGGCACCATTTTTGATATCTGACCTTTCTAACATTGTAGAAATCTCTGTGAGGCACACTCTTCAGCTCCTTTAGCTCAGCCATCTCATTTAGCATCTCATGGAGGTAGAACTTTGAACTTAAGAAGTTTAGTCGTCTATGACAGTAGGTCTTCCTGAAGAATCAGAGTGGACCTCAGTTTTAACATGTGTAATTAGGTGCCACGTAATAGGCATGAACTGGATTGACAGGGAAGCATTGTTTATTCAACCATCATATCTGTGTAGTGCTCTTTTGTTTTGGCAACTTACGTGGGTCCGTCTGCGATCATTGACAGCACGTGACTAAGGTCTATAGCAAAGGTCTCCAAGTCTGGGTAAGGAAGGTCATGTGGTTTGTTTTCTTCCAGAGCCTCAACACTGTCATACACGCACACTATCCCGTCCTTCATCTTCAGCTCGTAGTTCAGGTTCTCAGGGATGTTCTCCATGCTGTAGGGATCCTCTCCATGTTTTGGATGAGGGCACATATCTTTAGGACAAAACAGTGTTCTGTTACTACCTTATGAACCAGAATAAACCCAAAGAGTGTGCAGCTCTTATAACAGTACAATGCAAACCTGGCATAACTTCATCATCTTCGCTCCATCTCGTGTTCACGGCACTGCGCAGGAACTGAGCCGTCGTTCTGCAGAATCTGTGATAGGCTAGCTTTGAGTATTTCTCCCGAATAAGTAGAGCTTTAAACAGACTTTTGGCTGCCTGCTCATAGTCCTCCACTGTGATCTGAATGGAGAATGGACATGACATTAAAACAATATTCTTTTAAAATGAAAATTATACAACTGGTACAGTAAAACACACAAAAGGCAAAGCTCTGAAATAATTCATTTTCTCTGCCCGTGATGGTCAGGCTTTAGTTCAGTAATAAAGTGTGCTTTGCAGCCCCCTATTGGGTCCTCGAGGTACTGTTGGTGGGCCACAACAAGTCAGTTACAACAAATAGTTTCAGGTTTTGATTTTGCAATATTCAATAAGCACATGTTTCCTTGTGTACACAATTGTTTATATTAGAACCATAATACAAGAAATACATTCACATGCATTTATATATGATTTGTGATCAACACTAAAGTGCAAAAACAAATAAAAAAATGATTTCATTTGTTTATTATAAATGATGTCCAGCGGCCCACCATCAGGCCGTGATCAGATCAGTCTGTTGCATTCTTGTTGTAATTAGTCTGTTGTACTTACTCCAGCACAGTAATCACCACTGATTGTGACCCTCTGGTAATCAGGACAGTTTTCTGGCAATGAGGAGCAGGTGGAGCTGGGGGACATAAATGGTGTCACTGACCGCGTCCAGTCTGTATTCACTGGGATCTGCAGGTACATTGACTGCGATCGAATCATCTTCAAACTTTTCCTTCTGCAAGATTTGCAATAAGATTAGTGTATGCACACATACCTTTCCCGCAAGTCCCAAAACAATCATTTTAAAGTTCTTGAGGGGGGCATACCTCTTGGTGCTCTCCTCTGACTGCTGCTCTGCCAGCTCCTTAAGCAGTTCATGATCCTTTGCTTGTTGGAGGCCGATCGGGCAGTCCTCTGGCACTGTGAACATCGACAAGGCATCCTTGTTGTCTTCTTCTTTAAGCGCTGATGCATATACTTTCTCTGCTCGAAGCTGTGTCTCCTTCTCCTTCTCACTCAGAGTAACTTTTGGGAATTGCCGAGGCATGTCTGCAGGAAGGTAGAAGAAATAGGGCTGGTGGCAGTGAATGTAATCAAAGCATAGAGAGAAGCTCCTTCTTATGAGAACTCTGCTTGTTTTGACCAGTTTGTGCTGTTTGGTAAACAGTGAGCAGATGTGTGTGGGGCCCCATTTTGCGCAAGGGGACGCATTCTCTGCAAATGCGCAAAGGATGCGCATCGCTGCCGTGAGGCGCGCGTAGAGCACGAAGTCAAGCCCGAAGCAGGAGAGGAAAAAAAAGAGACGAGTAATGTGACACCGTGGACCAATCAGCGGTCAGATGCGCAGACAGGCAGTTGGCCTCCAAACAAAAGCAAAAGAAAGAGAAAGTCAAAACAAGAGGAGGCTCGTGCTTCACTTGAAGGTATGTTGTTGAAATAAAAAAGAAAAACTTTGTGGCATAAACACCCCAGCTGCTAGCCTGCTAATCATTTATATAAATAAAGTTATTATTATTATGAGACAGAAGAGAGGATCATTCTGTCTAGATGTGGACTGGAGATTAAATTTTCCAGCGGCCCTGATTATCATTTATTGAATGTCTTGTTAACTGCATATACATTCACCTCTGTTGAAAAAGGAGTGGTTAATTGACCAGTTGGTGGTCACATGTTGGCTCAGGTTTGTAGCCTATCAATCTATGCTATCAATAGAAGTTTTGGGCTATATTAATGGAGGTAAAATGTTGCCATCTCTTGGTGAATTTAATTCATAACAGACATATAAGATTAGATAAAATAAGATAAATTAAGGTAATATTTTATTTGACCCACAATGGAGAAATGTAAAGCGTTGCAGCAGCAAACAGCAGTGTAGGAATATAGAACCTAAGTATAAAAATAAGTATATAAAAATATTTAAATATAGAAATGTCATCAAATCATAATGAATATTATTATTAGTTGTAGTCGTATTTGCATTAATTGCATTTTAATCTTTGTGAGGCTTGTATTTACATTAATTTCATTGTGTAATTTACCATTAAGACCAAAACAAATCTTAATAATCTGCTTGTATGATGGATTTCTTGTCATAACGGGGTCAATGCTGAAGTTTGTTACTAAGGGTGACACGGAGCCAGCGCCCAGTACGTCACAAGGGCCATCAAGCACCATGTCAACAGGTATGTCACTTAATGATGATGGTTTCGATATCATTGATATCATTGATGATGATGAGCTCTCAAGAACTGCAGTCAATGTTGTGCTTTGCCTCTGGTCACTTCCTGTCAGCACCTGTGTGTCCAATCAGACTCAAAGCTGATCGTTTGCTCTTACTGACATTGTTCCCTTTTTTCTAGATCCTTGCTTGTGTTGTTCTTACTCTCTGATGTACGTCGCTTTGGATAAAAGCGTCTGCTAAGTGAATTGTAGAATTGTAGGTACAAATGCAGCAGCACCCAGCACGTCACCAGGGCCATCAAGCAACATCTCTTCAGCTACAGATGCTACTATCACTACTCCAAGTGCACAACCAGTTGATCCTGCTCTGTGGCCAGCACACCTATCAGACGTCGATCGGGTTAAATTTGTGCGCCGAGGGCCTTTTAAGGCACAGCAGCTGTCATATGATGACCTCATTGATGACTTTGCATCAAATGCAGACGTGTGCATCTGTAAAAGACTTGTTCCATTGTTGATAGAGGCTGCTCATTTGATTTGTTCCTACTAATAAAGGTTGTAAACCTAAATGGCATTTCGTGATACAGTCATTTTGTACCCTACGCAAAATAAAATTCTGCGTAGGGCCCCAATTTGGCCAGGGGCGGCCCTGTGTGTGAGGGTTGGTTTTGGGACATTCAAGAACAGCTGCACAGTATCACCGCCCGCAGAGCACTGTGTGAAGTGTTCCCTTTGGCTCAACAATATGTTCAAATGCTTTAGTTGCTCTTGTCTTGCAAGATCACCTTTATATGTGTTGTCACAAACTTGAGATTTTCAGGGTTGCATTGTAATGTAACCATGTTACGTCAGTCTAAACCAGTTAGCATCCCTTCACAACCCATCTTACTGTGTATATCCGTATTTAAAACATTAGCTTTGTTAACGTCCATATTTATCTTTTATTTCATCATCATTTCCTGTTTACTGCATTTCTTTTTACATTATTTGCTATACTTCTCTCTTTAACAAATGAGTTCTAAAACCAAAAGTTGTATTATTATCAGCTTATGCCAGCAGTGCCATAGACACTAACATGAAAACTATAATGTGTGTTATTTATTTACCACTGTATTTTTATCTGTATTCATGACACCTTTAGAGGTGAACATTCTTTCAAACTGATTTAGAAACACAATCTTTTTAGAACAGATTAAATCTGGATGTGCTACATCTGTTTACAGTCACTCTCCTTGTTAAAGTACAGGAGCTATGTTTGTGTCTGCGGGTAGATAACCTGGCTGAACTGACAGTGTCATGTTGATATCTGTAGAAGTAAAGAGTCTGCTTATCAGGGTACTACAGCAATAACAGAGAAAGGCCATGATGCATAATGTGATACAGTTTTAGCCACTTTTAAACCCTGCCAGGATGCTTCAAGGAATATTATCATTCCAGACACACAACACTATCCTGACATCAGCTGTGTGTGTATCACTGCTTAAAGGCTCTTAAAGCGGTATTGATCTGAAATAATGGCCTTATTAATTATTTAGTCTAATGCCACCAGTGATTTAATCTCTGACACAAAAACATTCACGTCTTCTTCGTAAACTACTGTTTCATCCACACAAATAAACGCACATTAAAGGATGGATATTGTTTTTACCTGTAGCCTATACAGCCTATACAAAACTGGACAGGAAAAGGCTAATAACTAAAAACATCATAATAAAGAGAGGAGACACTCTTGTTGTAAATCCTTAATACATTTTACTACGAAAATAACAATAGCCTAAATAAAAAAAAGTACACTAATCATTCAAAAAAAAAAAACTAACATGAGGATATAAAGTCTCACAAATTCTTAAAGTCAGTCCACAGATAACGTTAGCTCTGGTGAATCTAATCAACTTTTATCTGACTTTGATGACTTAAAGCAACACTTGCCAACTTTACGAGGCCTCCGTTGTAAAGGAACAGTTTGCAGAAAAGTTATTTCTATCACGTTTTATCTTGTTTTGATGTGCCCTGCACTGTTTACAGCCCGAGTAGGGAGTAGAGACGCTATGTGAGATCTGTAACATGGACTTTAATATACAAGTTAAAACAAAGAAGATACATTAATGAGCTCAATCGTCAGAATCTGTAGATTAGCCTTGGTGTAGCAAAATAATTTTCTTCATTGTCTTTTGGAAGTGTAGCTAATTGATTTTATGACTTTGTTCTATTTTAGGATATTTCATTCAGTTTTATTCATTACACCCTGCCATGAATATTTAGGTCATAGAGTCAGAGAAACCTACAGTGGACTAACATTGATGCTGAGCCTCTCAGACTCCTTTGAGTTGTCTGTTTGAAACAGTGAAGTAGAAAATAGCCTATAAGTAACATGATTCCACAGACATTTTGACGATTATTGTTATATCAATGCCTCTCATCAGTTCTGCTCTTACCTTCGGTGCTGCTCATATCCGGGGTAGTTGTAAGGTTCATTGCTAACTTCTGTCTGAATGTTTGTTCAGTCTCAGGCAGGCTATGATTTGAGGGTGACACACACCTACAGTGTTGTTTCTCAGACTGCCTATCTCTCTATTTTCAGGGGGCAGTGTCATCATGTTGACAGAGCTTCTAATCCTGACAATATGTCAAAACTGACTGTCAACAAAGAGAAGGCCACACTCACAAGCAGGCCTATAGTATGCTGTCTAGTATTTATATCTGTGTCTGTCTGTGTGTCCCTCTCAGACACAAACACTCAAGCACTTTGTGGCATAAATGGTGTCACTGATCGCGTCCAGTCTGTATTCACTGGGATCTGCAGGTACATTGACTGCGATCGAATCATCTTCAAACTTTTCCTTCTGCAAGATTTGCAATAAGATTAGTGTATGCACACATACCTTTGCCGCAAGTCCCAAAACAATCATTTTAAAGTTCTTAAGGGGGGCATACCTCTTGGTGCTCTCCTCTGACTGCTGCTCTGCCCGCTCCATAAGCAGTTCATGATCCTTTGCTTGTTGGAGGCCGATCGGGCAGTCCTCTGGCCCTGTGAACATCGACAAGGCATCCTTGTTGTCTTCTTCTTTAAGCGCTGATGCATATACTTTCTCTGCTCAAAGCTGTGCTCCGTCTCCTTCTCACTCAGAGTAACTTTTGGGAATTGCCGAGGCATGTCTACAGGAAGGTAGAAGAAATAGAGCTGGTGGCAGTGAATGTAATCAAAGCATAGAGAGAGGCTCCTTCTTATGAGAACTCTGCTTGTTTTGACCAGTTTGTGCTGTTTGGTAAACAAGCTTATCTGTGTGAGCAGATGTGTGTGGGGCCCCATTTTGCGTAAGGGTATGGAAGCGATTAGTGATCAGAGTTCAAATGATAAAGCTAATTTGAAAATTCAAATGCATTAACAGAAATTATTTTTAACTTTCAGAATATGTGTATTATTTGACTCAAAAATAAAATTATGATTAATTTATCTAATTTGAATTTTAGTTTTCAACTTTAAAAATGCACATTCTTTGACTAAATTAAAATGAGGAAGAAAATGACATTTGCTTTATCATTTTCAAAAAATACCCCGCTTAATCTGTATCATAATTCAAATGAAAAAGCTAATTTTAAAATGAAAATGCAGTAACAGAAACATGTTTTAATTTTCAGAATATAGGTGCATTATTTGACCTATATTTAAAATGAATATTCAGTCATCCAGTTTGCATTATACTTTTACTCTGCTCGGCTTTTCGTTTTCAAACTTGCCGTGCTAAAAAGTGATCATAATTCAAACTCGAAAACGAATTGGCAAAGTGGACGGCTTAGGAAAGTGACGTCAGACTCCAGCTCCCACGCAGGTGAACGTAATATTTACAGTCTATGAGGGGAGTGAGCAGAACGCGCAGCACGATGGGTGGCGAGGTGAATCTTTAACACTAGGGCAGACTTTAGTTCACACTGTGATACAGGTGGTGATCGGAGTGTTTTTTTCAGCGCACACTGAACTTTCAGCGAGCATGACGCAGCAGCTTTATAACCAGAGCTGCCAAGTCTCACGCGTGACACCATGCCCACTATCTCTGACCGTGAGAGTCACTCAGCATCTGCACGCTGTGAAATTCACACAGACGTGTCCTAAGACCAGTTTATTTATAGATTATAGATCACTCTCTTCTCTGCTTAACTTAATTACATTAAAAAAGATTATCGATTGAATTTTCTGTTTCAAATAATCTCTCCAGCTCTGTGCACAAAGTGTCTCTCATCCTCTGTGCGTAATGGCACACACTCTCCCTCTCGACCGACTGTATGAGCTCTCTCTCCCTTTCAGAGGTTGTTTTGTAGTTATTAAAAGAATAATCAACTACAAGGCCAAAACTGAATCAAAATCAGGGCAACATCTAGTTTGGAGCTTGTAACAGCGTTAAAGATTCACCCCGCCACCCATCGTAGTGCGCGTTCTGCCCGCTCGCCTCATAGACTGTAAATATTACGTTCACCTGCCTGAGAGCTGGAGTCTGACGTCACTTTCCTGCGTCGTCCACTTTGCCAATTCGTTTTCGAGTTGGTTTGAATTATGATCACTTTTTAGCACGGCAAGTTTGAAAACGAAAAGCCAAAGACCTTTTCGTTTTCATTTGAATGATGTCATACAATATGCATACATAGAGAGTAAAAGTATAATGCAAACTGGATGACTGAATATTCATTTTAAATATAGGTCAAATAATGCACCTATAATCTGAAAATTAAAACATGTTTCTTTTACTGTATTTTCATTTTAAAATTAGCTTTTTCATTTGAATTATGATACAGATTAAGCGGGGCATTTTTTGAAAATGATAAAGCAAATGCTATTTTCTTCCTCATTTTAATTTAGTCAAAGAATGTGCATTTTTAAAGTTGAAAACTAAAATTAAAATTAGGTAAATTAATCATCATTTTATTTTTGAGTCAAATAATACACTCATATTCTGAAAATTAAAAAGAATCTCTGTTAATGCATTTGAATTTTCAAATTAGCTTTATCATTTGAATTCTGATCACTAATCGCTTCCATAAGATGCAGCCATACAATTGAGGGATACAACAACTGATAGCAGTTTAAGGTACTCCACACAGACCCTGCTCTCTTTGTCCTCCTCCACCTCTCCTCCTTCTTCCTCCTCTACTCCTGAAACCTCAAAGTGAGGAGAAACCAGTCCTGTTTGTCGGCAGGGCACACGGCTCCTCTGGGGGTATGAGGTTTTTTTTATAACAGGATCAATAATCAACAAATTAAAAAATATTTTTCATGTGACCTTTTTTTGTACGACTGAAGTCTTCATGAATTGTATGTTTTGTTTTAGGAAAGGCTATTCTCATCATCACAACTTGTGCCCTTTTCCTGATTGCAGTAATCATCCTGGCATACTTAAAACTGTAAGTGAATTTCCATATAAGAAAACAACTCAAAATAAAACAGTCTAGAATCTGATAGTTTAATATACAAATGATGCATATTGTGCTTTATTGATGCATACTGAAGCATATTTCTCCTTTTTGTTCTCTGGTTCAACTATCGAAGCTTAACAAGATTTGTCCTTTGTGTTTGTAAAAAAGGCGGAACAGTCACACTGACGTGAAGCAGCAGCCGGAAGAATACATTGAGACCGAGGAGTGGACGAGTGTGAAGGTTATAAAGGAAACACAGACAGCTGCTCAGGAAGATGAGAGGATAGAAGTGGACGACGATACAAGTTAAACATTCTTCCAATATGAGGTTCTACAGATACAATCTACAGAGAAGTTGTGATGAGTATTCATTTTAAGAAAGAAGGTGTGCCTTTTGTTGTGTCTTGAAAGCAATGTAACATAAGGGTGGTAAAGTACATTTATTTTTGTATATTACATGTTTTTTTTTAAATAATATTTTCAGTTACATGATGCAATTTGGCCACTAGATGGCAGTGTTGGCGATACAATCTTTGTAAGGACGGAATACTTTTTTACTGACACCATTTGCTGCTTTGTTTAGTGTAAATACAATGGGGTTTTTTTCAATTTAAAATACTTTTGTAAAAGGCACGTTTCATCACGAACATAGAATTCTCTCAGATCACTAAAGAAATGGACGTATGTAGCCATAACTCACTAAAACCTCATTAAAACAAGCTATTTTATGGAGAAACGCTATATTAATTTCTTATTAGAACTGTCTGACTTAACATTGTGCATAACTTTGTCAACCATGTGTTCATATGTCTGATGTAAGTGACTGAAAACCTCAAGTTTTTTAACGGACTCCTTACCGATGGAGTGTAATGTACAGCTGTGAATAAATAAAGAGTTTCTGTAATAAGCCTGACTTGACACATACAGTCAGTAATCTTTGTGTGAGAAAGTGACAGCAGTCATCAAGGTCTTCACTCCATGAAACTTGCCTGTTATCAGCTTGTTAACAGCTTAAAACGACATTCACATTGTTGATGAATCATATAATCATCATAGCATTTCAAAATGAAGCTTAACGGTGATTACCGAGATCTCAGCTTGCCTGGATTCTGATAAAAGACGATCCACTTTATTCATAGATTGAACCCATGGCTTCAGACTTCACTGCATCCACTATAAAGCTAAGTTCATTACACAGCGTCTCATGCCTGTAGGCCATGCGGATCTGTGCCACATTGGTCCGACAGATATCGTTCCCTTCAGGTCCGTCTTTGAGATAGTTTACACCGAGGAAGTGTTTCTTGTCCTGTTAAAAAAAACAACAGAGCATACAGACGGATGAGAACAAACGGGATGGAGATTTTTTGCCATTCCTAGCACGGCCGAGTAAAAGTTACAAGGAGAGGAGAGAGTTTCTCTGTACCTGATGAGACAGTCCGCTTTGCAGCACGCTGTTCCTGGCTATTTCACACACATCACAGGTGCTGAGCTTCCAGAGCTGAGCTGCGATGGCATACTCTTCCATTAATGGTTCCTAGAACAAGGACACACAAACAATTGACCATTTCTATTAATAAGTATGTTTAGTGTGATTGTTCTGAATGATTCTGATGTACTGATGAAGTGCCTCATAGAAACAGTATTTAACCTGTATATTTCCTGTGCGTTTACCTTGGTGTAGTGGAATTGCATGGGATCATCTGTGGACAGAGACACACACAGGCCTTTGTGTAGGAACTCTCTGAGAGGATTTTTGGAGTACTCCAGAAACAGACTGTTGTTGCTGAGTGGTGACATTGCAATCGGAACCTGGGCCAGGTAGTACAGGTACTGCAGCACAGGACTCTGAGAGAAAGATGGAAAAAAAAAAAACATATTTTACAGCCAGACAAATGCATACAGCATGCAGATGTTGAAAAAAGTTCTGCTTCTTTATGTCCAAGCTTCCTTATGTCACGTTCTATCTAAATATATAAGTGAGTCATCTTCTAGTAATCTTTGTAGTGAGCTGTGTTTATTCTGCAGCTCCACCTGGTGGCACACAGGGACTTACAAGTACTACATTGTTAAAACTAAAACATAACATTTTGTTTGAGTTTCAAATAATGAACACAATCTGATCCAATATTATAATTTGTAAACCTTGACTGACGTCCTAACTTACAACCAGAAACTTGTGAAATAAAAATACCCTTCTATATTATTGAACAAAATCACTAAAAAACTAATTATCTTTGCAGTTTGGGTTGTAGATCGATATCAGCGAGTCATTGCTATTGTTTTTCTTCAGAGCACGCCTTCTCCCCTGTTTCTGAAGCATACTGTCAAATATCTAGAAACTAAAAACATCCAATCTCTCCTCTCTCACCTACAGCTCAAACTGTTCCCTGATAAAGTCATTTCATTGTTGATAATGTAGTTATTGTCCCAAAGTTAAAGTATTATAGAAACTAATCCTTTACTGAGTTTCACATTTTTGGTTGCTGTAATGTATTTTCAAAAAGAACAAAGCATGAGAGAATCAAATAACTGATCTGTAGCATGCAAAGCAGCAGTTATGTTACTCCTTGTCTGCTCTGGTGTGTTTTCGGACCAAACAGTTCTGCTGACTTTTTGAAGAGGATCTCTCCACTAGGAAGTTCCCTGATAACTACACACCATAGGAACTTTTTTTCTGTCTGCATTCACACCGCCATGGTATCTACACTGAAGTAGGAGCTAAAAAGGTTCCTCTCCGGGTTCTATGACCGGAGACAGTTCATAGTTCCTGCGCATGAATAAAGAAGGAGGAGAGTTTTAACAGTTCCCAGAGCTATGAGGAAGTTCCTGCGGTGTGAAAACGCCTTTAGATTCTGTAGAAAGTATCTGAATCCCGAACCTTTATCTTTATTTTAAAAGAAGGATCAAACATGGCAGCTTTAGCAAGTCTGAAGTACCTTTTTCAAGTTGAGTCCATGTGAGATGTTGTCAGATGTCAGGAAGGCAGAGACTAAATGTGTGATTGAGCCCGCTTCTCCACAGTGGGGACGGAACTGGAAGGTGCTCAATCCACACTCTCTGAAGAGGATAGGAAAGAACAGAATGAAGAAGTCAGTAAACATGTCAATATTTTATATTTAATATGTATTCTCATTAGCTGTGAGAGTTCAGAACAAGAAAGGTTTAAGCAAAGCAATGTCCTTTAATAATAGTGCATGTTGTGACCCATCAGGAAGGCTGCAGGTCTTACTTCCTGAGGTTGTTGAGGACCATGATGTTTGCATACATGTGGAAGATGTAGTAACTGTATGGAGGGTTCTCATCTGCAGTCCACTGCTCTGGCTTTGGGCTCCTGAAGGAGAACATGTGATCGCTGTGTTTGGACTCGTCGTCCACACTGTCAAAACCTGACACCTGCACACACAAGCATTATTTACCACTGTGATGGAAGAACTATTTTTTGCATGAACTACAAGGTTAATAAGCACACTAGTTATATAATTTTACTCCAAATGGTTATGTTTTGTTTAAAGGCTTTATATGCAATTTTTCACACTTAAATATAATAGAAATCAAGTATATCCTCTGAAAATAACTCTGTGAGTCATGACTGTCTACAATAGGTGTAACACCCGAGTCCCGCTGTCTGTGATGTTTTCCGAGTTTTCCGAGTCTTATCTTCAGTTTGTTCACATCGCCCGGACGGCCGGCTGGCTCATCCCCTCACGTATAAAAGTTGTTTAATTGAGGGACTAGAGAAAAGAAGAATAACATACTGTACTGCTTAATTTAATGCCACGTAAGCGTTTTTAGATCACGCTCATTTCAGGTAAATTTACATGCAGTGTGAAGATACGCACATAATAAAGATCGCTAGCATTAGCATGCTAACACAACAATGCAGTGAGAGTTGTTTTGGTTTCATGTTGGTGCTCAAGGGCGACATCTGGATCAAAAAAATCACATATAAAGCCTTTACGTAAGATGAAACCTAAAATACTCAATCTTACATATTTTAGGAAGACATGGAGTTCTTTGTGTTTCTGGGGATTGACCGTTGCCTCAAACAGAGGGAGGAAAATGTTCTCCAGCATCTTGGCAAAATTATGAACCAGCTTCTTGGACTTGAAAATATCACTGAAACCCATAAAAAAAATTAGATTCAAACAAAAATTCTGAGATGTATGATTCTGGAAAATAAAAAAGTGAATAGTTGTTTAGTTAGTCAGACTCACTATATTCTGGGCACTTGGATAATCCACCTCATATTTGGTGAGTGGACTTTCTGATGAATAAACCACTTAGACAGACTGTCCCATTCCTCAGGAGAGCGCCCATAGATGGAGAGACGTGGCTCTGCATGCTGATACTTACTCTCCTCCAGGTCATGGGAAACTTCCTGTAAATGGAAGAAGAAGAATGTGGTAAACTGTCCCTGCATCAGCTCTGACTTCAAATGTGAGATTACCTAGTACTCTACCTTTATGATGCTGGCAAAGTACTCTCCATTGATGAGGTTATCTGTCTTCAGGAAGATCTCTCGAAGTTCACTCGCTCCCACTGGGTTATACTTGGAATTAAATTTATCAAACCGGTGGAAGGTTTGTCTCCCCTGTAGAGATTAATCACAGAATGGTCAGTAAAAAGAAATAAAACTGATCGAAATGCTATTTACCTGCACTGACAGTGAAATGAATTGATGTTAAGGGGCAGAGACAGCAACAGTAACAGAGTATTTTATTACATTTTTATATAATCTCAGTTCTGAAAAAACTCTTTTTTAAAAACACTGATTAAATGTGGTGGCATTTTCTACTGTACTTACAGCATGCACATCCAGAGAGTCCACGGTGAGGTCATAGGGATCCTTATTGATGCTGTGGAAAACCTGCTGCAGGGTCATCTTTTGTCCCACCTTTTCCAACACCACGCGGTCAGAATCGGTCTCGTATGTTTTCTGGATGAAGGTCAGCAGGTGTTTCTGAGACATGCAGGCTGCTGCATGAATGTGTGTGTCCACCTGAGGGGAAGAAACCATGTCTATGTAACATAGACTAGACAACTGAGTGTTAAAACACACACACCTAGTTTTTCTATATCTTTATTTTGTGAAAAAGTATTCAACTTAATGGAGAAAAAATTAAAATAAAAAATGATATTAAAGGGCTTTAAATAGGCACCATTTTTGATATCTGACCTTTCTAACATTGTAGAAATCTCTGTGAGGCACACTCTTCAGCTCCTTTAGCTCAGCCATCTCATTTAGCATCTCATGGAGGTAGAACTTTGAACTTAAGAAGTTTAGTCGTCTATGACAGTAGGTCTTCCTGAAGAATCAGAGTGGACCTCAGTTTTAACATGTGTAATTAGGTGCCACGTAATAGGCATGAACTGGATTGACAGGGAAGCATTGTTTATTCAACCATCATATCTGTGTAGTGCTCTTTTGTTTTGGCAACTTACGTGGGTCCGTCTGCGATCATTGACAGCACGTGACTAAGGTCTATAGCAAAGGTCTCCAAGTCTGGGTAAGGAAGGTCATGTGGTTTGTTTTCTTCCAGAGCCTCAACACTGTCATACACGCACACTATCCCGTCCTTCATCTTCAGCTCGTAGTTCAGGTTCTCAGGGATGTTCTCCATGCTGTAGGGATCCTCTCCATGTTTTGGATGAGGGCACATATCTTTAGGACAAAACAGTGTTCTGTTACTACCTTATGAACCAGAATAAACCCAAAGAGTGTGCAGCTCTTATAACAGTACAATGCAAACCTGGCATAACTTCATCATCTTCGCTCCATCTCGTGTTCACGGCACTGCGCAGGAACTGAGCCGTCGTTCTGCAGAATCTGTGATAGGCTAGCTTTGAGTATTTCTCCCGAATAAGTAGAGCTTTAAACAGACTTTTGGCTGCCTGCTCATAGTCCTCCACTGTGATCTGAATGGAGAATGGACATGACATTAAAACAATATTCTTTTAAAATGAAAATTATACAACTGGTACAGTAAAACACACAAAAGGCAAAGCTCTGAAATAATTCATTTTCTCTGCCCATGATGGTCAGGCTTTAGTTCAGTAATAAAGTGTGCTTTGCAGCCCCCTATTGGGTCCTCGAGGTACTGTTGGTGGGCCACAACAAGTCAGTTACAACAAATAGTTTCAGGTTTTGATTTTGCAATAGTCAATAAGCACATGTTACCTTGTGTACACAATTGTTTATATTAGAACCATAATACAAGAAATACATTCACATGCATTTATATATGATTTGTGATCAACACTAAAGTGCAAAAACAAATAAAAAAATGATTTTATTTGTTTATTATAAATGATGTCCAGCGGCCCACCATCAGGCCGTGATCAGATCAGTCTGTTGCATTCTTGTTGTAATTAGTCCGTTGTACTTACTCCAGCACAGTAATCACCACTGATTGTGACCCTCTGGTAATCAGGACAGTTTTCTGGCAATGAGGAGCAGGTGGAGCTGGGGGACATAAATGGTGTCACTGACCGCGTCCAGTCTGTATTCACTGGGATCTGCAGGTACATTGACTGCGATCGAATCATCTTCAAACTTTTCCTTCTGCAAGATTTGCAATAAGATTAGTGTATGCACACATACCTTTCCCGCAAGTCCCAAAACAATCATTTTAAAGTTCTTGAGGGGGGCATACCTCTTGGTGCTCTCCTCTGACTGCTGCTCTGCCAGCTCCTTAAGCAGTTCATGATCCTTTGCTTGTTGGAGGCCGATCGGGCAGTCCTCTGGCACTGTGAACATCGACAAGGCATCCTTGTTGTCTTCTTCTTTAAGCGCTGATGCATATACTTTCTCTGCTCGAAGCTGTGTCTCCTTCTCCTTCTCACTCAGAGTAACTTTTGGGAATTGCCGAGGCATGTCTGCAGGAAGGTAGAAGAAATAGGGCTGGTGGCAGTGAATGTAATCAAAGCATAGAGAGAGGCTCCTTCTTATGAGAACTCTGCTTGTTTTGGCCAGTTTGTGCTGTTTGGTAAACAGTGAGCAGATGTGTGTGGGGCCCCATTTTGCGCAAGGGGACGCATTCTCTGCAAATGCGCAAAGGATGCGCATCGCTGCCGTGAGGCGCGCGTAGAGCACGAAGTCAAGCCCGAGGCAGGAGAGGAAAAAAAAGAGACGAGTAATGTGACACCGCGGACCAATCAGCGGTCAGATGCGCCGACAGGCAGTTGGCCTCCAAACAAAAGCAAAAGAAAGAGAAAGTCAAAACAAGAGGAGGCTCGAGCTTCACTTGAAGGTATGTTGTTGAAATAAAAAAGAAAAACTTTGTGGCATAAACACCCCAGCTGCTAGCCTGCTAATCATTTATATAAATAAAGTTATTATTATTATGAGACAGAAGAGAGGATCATTCTGTCTAGATGTGGACTGGAGATTAAATTTTCCAGCGGCCCTGATTATCATTTATTGAATGTCTTGTTAACTGCATATACATTCACCTCTGTTGAAAAAGGAGTGGTTAATTGACCAGTTGGTGGTCGCATGTTGGCTCAGGTTTGTAGCCTATCAATCTATGCTATCAATAGAAGTTTTGGGCTATATTAATGGAGGTAAAATGTTGCCATCTCTTGGTGAATTTAATTCATAACAGACATATAAGATTAGATAAAATAAGATAAATTAAGGTAATATTTTATTTGACCCACAATGGAGAAATGTAAAGCGTTGCAGCAGCAAACAGCAGTGTAGGAATATAGAACCTAAGTATAAAAATAAGTATATAAAAATATTTAAATATAGAAATGTCATCAAATCATAATGAATATTATCATTAGTTGTAGTCGTATTTGCATTAATTGCATTTTAATCTTTGTGAGGCTTGTATTTACATTAATTTCATTGTGTAATTTACCATTAAGACCAAAACAAATCTTAATAATCTGCTTGTAAGATGGATTTCTTGTCATAATGGGGTCAATGCTGAAGTTTGTTACTAAGGGTGACACGGAGCCAGCGCCCAGTACGTCACAAGGGCCATCAAGCACCATGTCAACAGGTTTGTCACTTAATGATGATGGTTTCGATATCACTGATATCATTGATGATGATGAGCTCTCAAGAACTGCCGTCAATGTTGTGCTTTGCCTCTGGTCACTTCCTGTCAGCACCTGTGTGTCCAATCAGACTCAAAGCTGATCGTTTGCTCTTACTGACATTGTTCCCTTTTTTCTAGATCCTTGCTTGTGTTGTTCTTACTCTCTGATGTACGTCGCTTTGGATAAAAGCGTCTGCTAAGTGAATTGTAGAATTGTAGGTACAAATGCAGCAGCACCCAGCACGTCACCAGGGCCATCAAGCAACATCTCTTCAGCTACAGATGCTACTATCACTACTCCAAGTGCACAACCAGTTGATCCTGCTCTGTGGCCAGCACACCTATCAGATGTCGATCGGGTTGAATTTGTGCGCCGAGGGCCTTTTAAGGCACAGCAGCTGTCATATGATGACCTCATTGATGACTTTGCATCAAATGCAGACGTGTGCATCTGTAAAAGACTTGTTCCATTGTTGATAGAGGCTGCTCATTTGATTTGTTCCTACTAATAAAGGTTGTAAACCTAAATGGCATTTCGTGATACAGTCATTTTGTACCCTACGCAAAATAAAATTCTGCGTAGGGCCCCAATTTGGCCAGGGGCGGCCCTGTGTGTGAGGGTTGGTTTTGGGACATTCAAGAACAGCTGCACAGTATCACCGCCCGCAGAGCACTGTGTGAAGTGTTCCCTTTGGCTCAACAATATGTTCAAATGCTTTAGTTGCTCTTGTCTTGCAAGATCACGTTTATATGTGTTGTCACAAACTTGAGATTTTTAGGGTTGCATTGTAATGTAACCATGTTACGTCAGTCTAAACCAGTTAGCATCCCTTCACAACCCATCTTACTGTGTATATCCGTATTTAAAACATTGGCTTTGTTAACGTCCATATTTATCTTTTATTTCATCATCATTTCCTGTTTACTGCATTTCTTTTTACATTATTTGCTATACTTCTCTCTTTAACAAATGAGTTCTAAAACCAAAAGTTGTATTATTATCAGCTTATGCCAGCAGTGCCATAGACACTAACATGAAAACTATAATGTGTGTTATTTATTTACCACTGTATTTTTATCTGTATTCATGACACCTTTAGAGGTGAACATTCTTTCAAACTGATTTAGAAACACAATCTTTTTAGAACAGATTAAATCTGGATGTGCTACATCTGTTTACAGTCACTCTCCTTGTTAAAGTACAGGAGCTATGTTTGTGTCTGCGGGTAGATAACCTGGCTGAACTGACAGTGTCATGTTCATATCTGTAGAAGTAAAGAGTCTGCTTATCAGGGTACTACAGCAATAACAGAGAAAGGCCATGATGCATAATGTGATACAGTTTTAGCCACTTTTAAACCCTGCCAGGATGCTTCAAGGAATATTATCATTCCAGACACACAACACTATCCTGACATCAGCTGTGTGTGTATCACTGCTTAAAGGCTCTTAAAGCGGTATTGAGGCTCTTAAAGCGGTATTGATCTGAAATAATGGCCTTATTAATTATTTAGTCTAATGCCACCAGTGATTTAATCTCTGACACAAAAACATTCACGTCTTCTTCGTAAACTACTGTTTCATCCACACAAATAAACGCACATTAAAGGATGGATATGGTTTTTACCTGTAGCCTATACAGCCTATACAAAACTGGACAGGAAAAGGCTAATAACTAAAAACATCATAATAAAGAGAGGAGACACTCTTGTTGTAAATCCTTAATACATTTTACTACGAAAATAACAATAGCCTAAATAAAAAAAAGTACACTAATCATTCAAAAAAAAAAAACATGAGGATATAAAGTCTCACAAATTCTTAAAGTCAGTCCACAGATAACGTTAGCTCTGGTGAATCTAATCAACTTTTATCTGACTTTGATGACTTAAAGCAACACTTGCCAACTTTACGAGGCCTCCGTTGTAAAGGAACGGTTTGCAGAAAAGTTATTTCTATCACGTTTTATCTTGTTTTGATGTGCCCTGCACTGTTTACAGCCCGAGTAGGGAGTAGAGACGCTATGTGAGATCTGTAACATGGACTTTAATATACAAGTTAAAACAAAGAAGATACATTAATGAGCTCAATCGTCAGAATCTGTAGATTAGCCTTGGTGTAGCAAAATAATTTTCTTCATTGTCTTTTGGAAGTGTAGCTAATTGATTTTATGACTTTGTTCTATTTGTTTTATTTTATTTCTTTTTGTTTTATTCATTACACCCTGCCATGAATATTTAGGTCAGAGAAACCTACAGTGGACTAACATTGATGCTGAGCCTCTCAGACTCCTTTGAGTTGTCTGTTTGAAACAGTGAAGTAGAAAATAGCCTATAAGTAACATGATTCCACAGACATTTTGACGATTATTGTTATATCAATGCCTCTCATCAGTTCTGCTCTTACCTTCGGTGCTGCTCATATCCGGGGTAGTTGTAAGGTTCATTGCTAACTTCTGTCTGAATGTTTGGTCAGTCTCAGGCAGGCTATGATTTGAGGGTGACACACACCTACAGTGTTGTTTCTCAGACTGCCTATCTCTCTATTTTCAGGGGGGCAGTGTCATCATGTTGACAGAGCTTCTAATCCTGACAATATGTCAAAACTGACTGTCAACAAAGACAAGGCCACACTCACAAGCAGGCCTATAGTATGCTGTCTAGTATTTATATCTGTGTCTGTCTGTGTGTCCCTCTCAGACACAAACACTCAAGCACTTTGTGGCTTACTCTTGCACTCACATTGAGTGCAAGCATGGAGAGGGAGTGAGGAAGAGAGACTCCTGACACTGATTTTGTGGCTAAACAGAATCACAACCAGATAGATGCCTTTTCAGTCTGAAAGTCTGAAAGCTGCTCAGATCATATTATTTAATACCACAAGCAGGCAGGGGAGTCTGGCAACAATTCAAGCGTTTCACTAATTAGTAATATTTATATCTGTGTTTACACGCACACACACGCACACAATCAAGATGTTTTTCCTGGAGAAGTAAGACACTCTCAGATCCCTACGCAGAATTCTGACTGACCAATTTTTCTGTATGACTAAAAGGCAGCATGATGCATTTGTATATATCTGTCACTGATATTTAAAACCAAGCAAACAGGCTGAACCTTAATCTCAATGGTGAGAACACGCTTCTAGCAGTCACTAATTATGTAAGATAATCATAACTACAGGTACAGAATATGGTTTTGGTGCTGTTTAACCAGCATATCAAATAATAATAGTAACTCTGCTTACCTGCTCTCACAGTGGCCCTGGACCAGTGGGTGCTGGGTGGACAAAATAAAATGAAATAAAATGAGTGCTTGCCATTGACTGATGTTACTTTTCAGCAATTTCCCTGAAACGATGAATTTGTTGACCCAAATGTGTTTTTTTTTTATCTGAAGAATCTGCAGAATGTTATGACGACTGTTTTTATTCAAGTTCTTCATCATAGTTACTCGCACAAATATATGGGAACAACTAACCTTGTGGATGTGGTGCATTGGATCATATATATGATTACTTATTGTTTATGCAACGCTCACAGTGATAACTGTGTGCCGCTCCTACCACGTTTGCTCTTAAAGAAAACTCTCTGCTCACATACATAACTTCATGTGATACATAGGTTCCAGAAGAAAGAGGCAAATTGGAGAGTCTAGAGAGAATACACCCGCTACATCTTGAAGTGTTTTAATTCCCCAGAGAGGTAAAGTACAAGTCATTCATTTTTATTTTATAGTTTTAAACAAACGTAATTGTTTACTTCCTCCATGTAGATTATTGCACAATTAACTTCTAAGAAATGAATCATTTGATGGCCATGATATTGACTCCAAAGTTTTTACTTTAGAGCAATTCAAGGGGCCTACCATAACCCCCCAGAGAAAATCCCTAAATGATTTTTTTTCTTCCATTTATTTTAACATAATAAGGAACCCCCAACTCAGCAATCCAAAAACACAGAAAAATGATACCAAGCATGAATATTTCACTGAGCATCACTGGAGCCTATTTCTTATTGATCCGACTGCCTTTTGTAGGAAACAACAGATTAGATGGCTGCTGTATCTCTCCAGAAAGCGCCATTAGAGACTAATGTGCAGAGAATCTTAATGGTGCTCACTCTGGACTGTACTGATGTAGATGTGTACGCCTTCTTAAATGTACTTTTAATGTGGGGAAAAATGGGAGTTGACCGTTTATCATCTTTACAGTTAATTTTGAGAACAAGATCATAATCGGTTATTTCCCATTCACTGTTTGAAACCCACTGAAAGCGTCCTAAGGCACTTACTCCAGCACTCAGTTATATTCCAGAGCCAGCTCACTACATCCTGCTGTCTTTAGCCTGATATCACACACCTCACAGCTTTTACTGGCTGAGCCCCCAATATGGCTCTCCCTGTCAAAGTCATATCTCAGAGAGAGGTCAACAACATTTGAGAGGGCTATTGAAAATATGGAAAGGGAGTAGGGAGGGAGAAAAAAAGCTCACTCTTTCCCAAGCAAGGACCTGAATGCTGCTTTTTAAGAGGTGAGTCTCCTCTGCTCATCTTTCCCATCAGCCCGGGGCCTTGAGAGAGGGAGCGATAAAATAGTCACACATGAGTGCAAAACGTCCTCCTTCAGCTACTCTCTCACGCCTGTCAGATAAGTCTGGATTGGTTTTTTAAGGGTCTGGTTGAATTGGTTTGAATATGAGTCACTTAAACCAGTTGCATCTCTGAAACAATATAACAGTATACACCAAGAATTCTCTAATACATCAAACAAGTTCACTCACCTCCCCAGCCTCGCTCGTCTCTGAAGAGTATATAAACTGCACAAGTTCCCTCAGAGAAACATCCAAGTCATGCTGTGCTCCTGTTGTGGCTATAGAGTGTATGATATCACATCCACCACCCTGCAGTGCACAACTCTCCATCCTTAACTCTTTCACTGCTGCAGCATTGTACAAGGACATCAGCTGAACGAAGGCTGAGGCCAGCTTGACATGATGGTCATTCGATTGTTAAACTACTTTTCAGGCAGCAGAAAATGTACAAGATTGTGTCACTATGACATTTTCATTGTTCTTCCTGATATCTGTCTTCTGCTGCAGAGACAAACAGTGTCCTCTTGTGGATGTTTTGCTAACATGCCAGGCATGAGCAGACTAGCAAGTGCTACCAGCAAAGTAAGGGTGCCTTTTTGATCCACTGGTGATTTAACAGTGATTATAACATGGTTCACCAACAGACTATTTTCAAAGCTTTAAAAGCCTGATCTCTTTCCTGTGTCTTTAATGCAGTTACTCAAACAAGATAAAATCCCAGAACATTCACATAGGTTGACGTCATCAGTGTGCGTCATGAAAGTAAGTCTCTATATTTGAAACCATCATATTCATGTTACAAGAATCCTCAAATTCAAGCTGCCTGTCACACATTTACTATTGATCTGTTGAGAAAGATCCACTGCCAGATCTGAGTACTTTCTCTTACACCTTTCCAGAGTGGAGTAAGCACTGGCATGAATGAACTGAACTCTATACACAGTGTTAGAGAAGGACCCAGATTTACTGCTGGGACCATAAGCAGCCGGGGCCCCACACTCCCTGATTTAGCCTCAAGGTGTTTGAGATTATGAGGCTAATCCTCTCAGCTAAGTCAATCAGTGTACTTTTAGAGTCGGCTGATTCTAGGACTGATTCCCAGCCCTGGGCCTGTATCATTTTAATTGACAGAGGTATTGCAAGATTGATTATTTGTCTGCCTTCTGCCCCTTTCCTCTACTCATCTGCTGCACTCTTAAATAGCAAGGTAACAGTGTATTAAAGTTAAGAAATCTAAATCAGTGGTTCTCAACTGGTCGAGCCTCAGGACCCAACTACTCCTTCATGAAAAATCGTGACCCACATTTGTCATATTTTTCAATCAATCAGATTTATTTAGAGACAAATTGTGCAGTTTGGACCTCAGACGATACAAAGCGTGATAGAACAAACACACTGAATGAAACAAATGTAAAAAATAAATAAAAGTGCTTCATAGACTTTTTGACAGCATTCTTCTTCCAGGCACACATCTGCGACCCGCTGAAAATGGTTCCGCGACCTACCTTTGGCTTCCGACCCACCAGTTGAGAACCACTGACCTAAATAATAAATTCTGATAATAGTGCACTGTCCAGTGGTTGTCTCAGTTAAATTCTGGCTTAAATTCTGTAAGTTAAAATAGGGTCCATATCGTGGCTGATATAATTTTAGAAATAATACTTATAAAAGCTTTCTGAGAACAGCAATACATTAAAAAAAAAAGTGTTTGAGCTTATTATACTCTAAGACCTGGAGGAAGTGAGTATATCTGTTGACCTACACTGATCACTTGCTTGATGCCAGCATCACGTCAGTGGCGTCAGCAGCTGATTGGCTTAATGCTGGAGGGACATCCTCACAAAGCAAGAGTACACTTAGTGGACCAGGTCTAGATCCATTCACTCTATTCTTAGGTTGCTTTTGCTGTGCTGAGAAACAGAACAGATCGTTGTAACTTTTTAAAATTATTATTTGTGTGTTCTTAATATTAATTTAATTCTAAAGATTCTAAATTGAATTAAAATGAATCTGCCACTAGATGGTATTTTAACTTTGTTTAGTATCTTTACAATTTATGTTTATGGTCTCAACCCATTCAGTTAATTGTGGGTCAGGTCTGTTATTATTGACATGTGTCTGCTTTGGTGCAATTTTCCCATTTGTTTCAGTTATAAGCAATACTTCAGGAAGAAAAATATAGAAATGAAAGTCAACGACTATAAAACCTGCTGCATTCCAAATTTTAATTGTGTCATTATTTGCTTGTAGTATAAATACCTTCATGCAAGAGATCATCTGTTTTAATGTGATTAGAGTTACTCTGACATCTTTGAAAGTTAACTGAGAGTTGTTGGTACAGTGTGCCCTGATGAGTATAGGGAAAGACCACATCAGACCCGGCTTGACCCAAGGCCTTAGCCAACTGGGGCATATCTTCCCTCTCTATATTTCAATCTCTTCAGCAGTCCTGTAAAATAAAGGGAAAAGCCATAAATGCACCCAGCTCAAAAAAAGTTAGAAACTTTTATTAGAATGTGCAACATTTGGCAATCCACATTAGCTCTATATTTTATACGATTTGTTATGTAGATTTTAAAAGGAACCAGAACTTACTTAACTCAATGAAACTCTTTAATTCAAGTAATTGTTAAATTTCTCATCTTTTACTGTTCATACTTCTTGTTGTTAAATTTGTGGCTTTACCCCTTCAATCTCACTAGATGGCAACAAAGAACAAACAATCACAGAGTTGACCCCACTCTATGTCTGGATAAACTATTTATGTACATTCTGCAAAGTTTTAACAGCTGTAATCAGCCTTTTCTAGTGACATTAAAAAGGCTGAAACATTTTTTGTTATTGTCAATGAAGCATTTATTATTCATTTCCTGTAGAATTTTATCCAAGAATTGATAAAAATAAAAAGCTAGCACTTACTGGAAAATAAGGACAGGGGGTATCAAACATGTGGCACTGAAACCCTATGGATTCAGTCAGTTTAACTTTATGACATTAAGTGATTTCCTGACTGTATTGCTGAACATCTGTATTTGTGAAAAAGCGTATATGCACTTTGCACTTTAGCTTTGTGGAAAGTTGTCACACTCTGCTTTATGCTCAGTTTGAACTCGTAGTTCTATCAATCGATGTCATTTTCATATTGCACATTTGGACAGTTTTACCTTTCACATTTATAGATTGATTAATCAAAAAGGGAAGGGAGAAACTGCTAAAAGAGACATCTTTATTCTATACTTGGTTTAGTCTGTACTCCCTAAGATGTAAAAGAAGGAGTGCTAATGTGTGAAGTGAAACAGGCTGCAGCCTTTCAGTGTTGATCAGTCCCAGAGGTCTGCCTGAATGTGAAGGTCATTATCAGGGCCTCGATGGATCTGGTTTTGTGATGCTCTCGCAGGAATGTTCCGCCTGAACCCCCTGCATAGGCCCTTCTCGTGTCCCAACCGTCTAGCATTAAACACAGATGGAAGTAAAGCCTCAGCCTCCTCTGATGGCTTAAGGGCTACTCTGTGGTGTGGGCTGAGCCAACAAATATAAGCTGAACCAAGTAGGAATGCGCCTGGCACCCTGTCTGCCCTTTTTTTTGGGGGGGGGGGGGGGGCATCATAACTTTGGGAATGTAGTGAGAGAAGGGGGGGGGGGGGGGCTCTAATGAGACCCTGTAATCACTTAACAGAGACCAGGTGCTGTGTGTCTTGTTGCAGCGAAGCGCTCCAGACAATAGAACGCCACATTCAATTTACAAGTGCCAGGAGTGAAGGAGGTCTGGACAAGGTCTTGATTTTGTATGCAAAATGTTTATTGGAAGACAATGTTATTTCTTTGACACAAATAAAATAGAGCACATTTAAAAAATATATAATATACCTATAAAACAGATATCCTATGACCACACATTGCAAAAGACAAATGACAAATAGCTACAATGCCCATATATATTTCTTCCTGTACAAAAATAGTTCTATCTGCATAAGCACTTTAATGTTACTTTTATATAATATTTAAATTAAGGAATTCATATATACATATACCTGTAATAAAAACAAATATAGATTGCACTTGTGTTTGTACAAACAATAACAATTTCAAGTATATTTCAATCCATTGTGGACTGGCACATATCTCACAGAATCGAAGGCATTTTCCCTTATACAGTGTCCAAAACTTTATAGAAACTCTGTAGCCCGTGCTCCTGTTGGCATTTGGATGACATTTTCTTTTCCTGCTGTTTCATTTAACTTTAAGTCCACATGGAAAAGTGCATACACGTACTGACAGTTTTGGAACATGGCAGTGTAATTCTTGAAGGAAGCACTTTTTGAAAGTTCTTGAGGAAGAAATGTGTTAAGTCCCAGAATGTAAGAAGACAGTTCCTTCTTTAAGCCAGAGGATTGTGTCCACTGGGCCGGGTATCACCGCCCTGCTTCTCTCCCAGAGAACAACACCTGCACTTTGCTCCAAGCAGTGCCATCCAGTGTCTGTAAGCCGGCTGCTGGTTTCTCTCCATCTCTGAGCGGCAGCCTCTACAGAAACTCAGTGCAGCTGGTCTTGCTCTGACTCAGTCCTCCTGCCTGGAAAAAGACATGCTGGAGAAAACTTGGCAAGAGTCTGAGGCATTTGGAGAATCTTTTAGAACAGTGCAGAGAGGACATTAACTCCCTCGCTTTTGTTCCCAACTCCTGTTAAACAAAGTCCTGCTCATGTCCGTCTGAGGAGAGCCTCCAGCTTGTGAACTTGTGAGGCAGTTATGATCCAAGCGGGCCTCAGCCTGCCCTTCTCCAGCCTGAGTGTGACTCTGTGTGGGGGGAGAGATCGACGCCTCCGGCCGTATCCCTGCGCACTGATTTTGTCACGGGGGCTCTCGATCTTCAGGTTGTTGTTGAGCTGATGCAAGCGGTGTGCCAGGTCGTGCACCGCGCAAGTCCCCAGTGAGCAGCCTGGTCTCTTGGACTGGTTGACTGAGTTTTTTGACCTCTTGGTTCGGACATTGATGTCAGTGCTGGAGAACAGAAAGAGAGACAGGGGAAATTAATTCATGTACAGTAGTGAATTGCTGAGTTATTCCTTTTCTATGACAGTCAAAATTTATGAAAAATATCAAAAAGGACAAGATGAAGAGAGTTTGTACATTTACAAGACTGCATGATAAGTCTCTTACCTGGAATGTGGCAGCATTGTATCCCTGATATCTTCTGGTCTGACAAAGTGCTCAGACTCTTCTGTCTTCTCTACTGATATGCTGTCAAGATCCCGTCTAAATCTGCTCCCGAGCCATATGCTGAGTCTGGGAGAGGAGGGGGAAAAAAAAGGTCATTAGTCTTTGGAAGATAATTCTGTAGACAGGTGTCTACTGTCAAAGGATTGACAGACCTTCACATTACAAATATTTCAGATATTGAATGAAGAACTCACCTTTTTTTGGACTCTGGATTCACTTCAAGTTCCAAGCAGTGTCCTACTGTTACCATCAGACAGCAATAAAGGAAGGACTGGAAGATCAGCTTCATTTTGACTCCTGTGGAGAGTAGACAAAACATTTATTTAGTAATTATTTCATGCTGTAAAGTCATGTTTCACTGTGAGATTGCATTTAAAACTTCCTCATAAGAAGCCGCATTGGTGCTTGCTCACACTGGAGTCCAAAAGCCAAGTTATTTGCACTTATCATTCATTTATTTAAAAAGTTAAGCTAAGGTCAGATTTTGCACGGTTAAGTAAACCTACAACCATGCTTTGGGCCCCTGGCCAATAATGAGAAGGACAGTCTACCAATGAGAGAGTCCAAAATAGGCTCGGCTCAAAAGTCAAATAAGACCTAAAATGCTATCTCACTCTGCTGCCTAAACAGAAGAAAAAAAACATAGGTAGATGAATTGCATCTTAAAAAAGTATCAATGATGTGCTGCCTCTGTCAGATGCTTAATACCTAGGCAATTCCTGAACAGAGGCACACGTTAAGAGCTGAACTGCTTATATAACCAGACAGATAACCTGTCCTTGCCTCTACACTTGTGCCCTGACCTCGAAAAAAAAGCAAGAATAAAGCCATCAGCAGAGAGCAGAGCAAATATCTATTTTTAAATGAAATGCACATACCTGTATTGATTTTTTAATTCAGCTGGATAAGAAAGCTCCTCTTGTAGTTCGTAAAGAGTACTCCACAGGTTTCTTGAAATTGCCACTGGTTCTCTGTAAGGCAGCTGTGTAACTCTGCTAATAGCTCGTACACACCAGACAGGCCGCCTTTATACAGGAGGTGGGAGGGGCTCTCATTGACTGACACACACAGGCTCTCATCCTTTCCCCCACCCTATCCAGTACAGAGCTGCTGTGCTGCTGCTTGTGCAGTACAGAAACGAAACTGTGTGAAAAGATTAAGAATTCAGATTAATAAACCTTAATGGAAAAGGGAAAATTGTTTTAGGCTAACTGAATAAGTAAAGTGCACTGAATGTATCCTGTCTGTTTTTTCTCTTGTATTAACTCTTAAATTAAGTATTTCTCAGCTCTTTATGAATGATGCAATATCAAAGTTTCATAAAGAGACTGTTTTTGTTTTATTTTAGAACATGTATTTAATCCAAAAACAATCACTGTACATTAGTTATATAAGCCCCAGTAAGAGTACAGTCTGTTCCCCTTAGCTGGTAGGGGGTATAAGAAGTCTCAATCATCACAGCAGAAATGGTTTAAACATTCATCATGTTATATTTGAACTTAAAGGTCAGTGAGATATGTTTTTTGTTGACCTTCCCTTCAGACCAACTTGTTAATTGTAAAATAATAAATGATGGGGAATGTGTCCACAGTCGCTTTTCAGGGCACTCCCTGGCTCAGTGAAGTTCCATGTCAGCTTCAAGTACGCTGCATGATGAATTTCAGATGAGGAATTTGAGACAAGCATTGGGTAACTGATTAAATACAGTTTCCCAATCTGTAAACACAATGAACTCAAAGTGTTTGTTTGTTCAAGGCAAATATTTGACCAACCATGTCATTTATTTTGATACTTGGATTAATGCGAAATGGAATTTTACAATTATCTAAAAATAAATTCAGAGTCTGAAAAAATGTACTTGAACAACAATCTATGACGAAGTAACAATATTAGCTTAGATTTTTCTTAAAATACTTCTAATTATTATTTCATTTTTGCATACACAGGAGTAGGCTTTATTAGGAGATAATGGGAGCCATCGTGTCTGCTGGGGAGGATACCACTGCTCACATTATGGGACTACATTGGGTTCACTATACAGTGAGTTACTTTTTACCTGCATTCATCTCCTTCAGCATCATATGTCCACTTCTGTGTTAAATAAATGAAGCAACATAGTTAGAAAGATGAGGGGCTCATGTGCCCCTAGGGGAAACCCAGGAATCCCTTCAGAAATAATGTGTAGCTTAGGTAACTTTTGTGCATGTTTTGAACCACAGCCAAATGTTACGCATTTCTATGTGAAATGAGCATACTGTTGCATGTGTGGGGGGTAATCTTAACCTTAAAAACGGTTTGTGTGAAAAGACTGAAATCATACCCCATATATTAAAATACGAAATGCTGTAAAAAACAGAGAAAAACCATTTGGTTTTAACAGCGTAGAAATTCCAGTGCAGAAATTTCCCAAAATGTGTGTCTGTCAATGAGTTCGATGGAGGGGGTCTAAAATTGCTTTCAGTTTTGATTTCCATTCCAATTTTGTTAAAAGGGAAACAGTCTCTTGGGTCTTATAAACATAGTTTTGGGCAAGGTTCACATATGACATTCCAGTCTAGCATATCAGCCTATAATTCATACCTTATTGCACTTGAGTCCCTTACAAAGAGTTTATTTTTATCTCATGTGACCTCGTTGCACACATTGTGTCATATTTAAAAACTCCCCCCTGAAATATACATAAATGTCGAACACATGTGCTACAAACCAGCAAACGTTCGGTAAGCACTTTGTAATGATAATTGCCTCCGGCAGACAAGTAATGTCCTTAGCAGAGTTTACAACAGGAGATTGTGCAATCAGGACAACACAATTCTGCTGTTGCTTTTTGGCTCCTTATATAGAAATATTTTGCTCGTCCATGGACTTCCTGTCGTAGGTTGAATGACATTTTTTGTGTGACCTTACAGTACAGGTTACATTTGAGCAGGTATGTGTGGCAGGAAACCTGAGCAGCCAGCGTCACATTTACCAGGAAAAATAGGGTGTCAACCCCAGAGGCACAAATTTTAAATATGATTCATAATAATTATGTTGCCATGTTTTACCTGGAGATAATTGTCACCTGGAAATGTGTTTTGTTTGAGGTCTCATCATTTCCAATCATTCTTGTGTAATATCAAACACTTTATTCCTTCATGGTTTGGCACAGGTTCAACTATTTTACTACCTCTGGCTTCATCCTCCTTTTACAAGCAAACAAAGACAGATAGAAGTGGGAGAGAGAGAGAGAGAGCGAGAGCGAGAGATAGAGAGAGAGCGAGAGAGAGAGATAGAGAGAGAGCGAGAGAGAGAGATAGAGAGAGCGAGTGAAAGGGAGATTAAGATTGAGGAGGAATCGCTTGCTGTGTTCCTGCTATTGTCGACAGTCACTGTGGTGTTTGCATTCCTCTCACACACATAACCTGTCATGCTGTTTTCAATGTATTACTCCCTTTGATAACTTCTCCTGTTTTCATGTTCAATGTTTTGCATTAACCACATGCTTTTGCCCTGTCCCTCAAACCACTGGCGGACTTCCGGTGTTTGAGGGGCTGGGGTGAAAATAATAAAAAGGGCACCTGCTCTATGCGGTGGGCTACCAGTGCACAAAAAGTCGTCATACATTTATAGTGAAATAGTTTTGTCCACTTGAAGGGCACCCTGGAGGACACTTCATCATGTTTAATCTTAAACATGGGCATCCAAGACAGAACTTTAGCTGTGTTTTTTTTCTTTCAAACATTAGGGCACAAGTGAGTCCACCATTTCCTTAAATGGTATGTCGAAACACAATCACTTTAAGCTTAAAAGATCAACTTAAAAACAAAACCAAAAATGTTACAGCTTTAAAAATTCCCTGTTTAATCACAAATTGCAAAAAATAGAAGCAATTAGTGAAACTGGGTCGAACACAAATGTGTGAGTCCATTTGTCATTTCAGTGTTGCAACACAGCAGATTTTTCATGTTAAGAGGAGGTACAATATGTGCTGTGTGGTCTAAGTACTATGCAAGTGTTTGCTGAAGTTAAGGGCTTTTTATAAAACATGTGGGCTAATAGTGATCCTCACATGAAGTTTTCCAGACACAATCTAAATTCTCATACTTTTATAAACCCCATTTTTATTTAGCCCTATGAAGTTTTGATAAAATAAAAACACATTTTCAGTGTTGTCATTCAATGTATTATCTGCAAATTTTCTAGATTTACTGTTCTTTGGGGATCTTTTTAAAATCAGTTTTATAGGCAATTTACATCATTTAAAAAAAGCTTTGGGAATAGGCTAGCAATTTCCCTTTTATTACGTTATTGACAACCAGGTTTATAATCATGTTTCCCCTGTGATCAACTCTGTATTTGCCTAAAGGTACTGTCAAGTATCAAACTATACTGATGCTGTGTTTGTCTTTGATATAAATAGGGAAGTGACCCCCCTTTAAAGCCTAAAAGAGTCTCTTGTGGGGGGACACAGTGCTGTGTTTGTAAACTCCAGGGCCCACGCCCATGGATGTCTCCCTCTCCTGCACGCATGCGCAGTGCCACTCCTTCTGTCAAACATGGCTGTGCTTTGGAAGAAGGAAAAATGCTGAATTGTGTTGGTATATCTCGGGAAAAACAGCAGATATGGCTAGGTTGGCTGACTATTTTACTGTGGTGGGATACGACCAGGAGAAAGCCGGTAAGTTTGGCGGTAGATTGAGCTGTAAAGCTGAGGTTTGTGTCCAGGCCGTCAGTCTGTGTGATGATGTTGATGCTAGATAGCTTTGCGCCTAGCCTAATGTTAGCCACATAGCTACAAAGGGAGACTTAAAATACTGTCTTTATTCCCCTAAACCCGCCAGGCACTGAATATATCCGACTGGTGCGTCTTCAGAGATCAAGCACAGGCCTTTTGGCAGGTCACCAGTGGATATTTACACTCAAAGCGTTGGGATAATTGAGTAGGATCAATCGAAACTTTTCATGGATTCAAAATCTGTCACATCCTGTCAGGGCAGGGGTCTGCTTTCACTGCCTGCTGATGGGACACTCGCTGAATGACGCTTACAAATCAACATATGATACCGTATATTTCCCGAGCAAGTATCATTTTGCTGACAGTGTCGGTCATGGTTTGGTTTTAGTATCCACAGTTTTGCATCTGTGTTTTCGTGTTTTTTTGCTGCGTTATTTGTTTTGCGGTGTTCTCATGCTTCTTCGTGCCAGTCCTGCACGCTGTGTTTCTGCTCTATTTTTTTTTTTTTTAATCCTCCACAGCTTGTCAGTGGTTTGTTGTGTTTTATGTGTTTTCACCGGAAGAGAGCTCAACTTATTCATCGTGTGCGTAACGTTACACAGCTGCGAGGAAAGGCAGTCCTTGTGCTCAGCCCGATCCTCTTCCCTCTCCGCCCTCTCTCTCTCTCTCTCTCTCCACTGTCGCTCTGCCGAGGCATGTGGAGCCCCCATAGTTCAACTTCCACACACACACCCCCCCCCCCCCCCCCCCCCGAAGTCCAGCCTCACATTCTTGTCATCCATGATAGAAGTCAGCTCTGTACACATTTCTATCAATCAATCAAACTTTATTTATATAGCACCTTTCAGACAAATTAAATTGCAGTTCAAAGTGCTTAACAAGAGTGCAGAAAAGTTATTGGCGAAAAGTAGTTTATAAAATCATTGAGAGACCAATGCAATGCAACCAATAAGAATTAAAAATAAAATATATGAATAAAAATAAAATACAATAAAATACGACACATAAAAGCAACAAGATATTAAAATAAATACATAAGAGGAAAATATTTAAAATTGTAGTAGGATAAAAAGACAATACAGTAATGTTAAGATTTGAATTGATATAAAACACTATATAAAAGCCAGACTGAATAAATGAGTTTTAAGACTGCGTTTAAAAATCTCGATATTCTGGGCTCCTCTCAGACTAAGTATTAGTAGAAAAAAAGATAACGACATGAAAGTATTTTTACAGTTACCAAACTTCCCAAATGATAAATTGTACTGTCTTTGTCCAGTCAACACATCAAACTGTAATGTATGGCATCTCATAACTTGAACTGTTTCTCAGTATTCAGCCTGGAGAAAGTAAAACCATTCAGTTCTTCAGCCTCTGTCAGTGTCATCCATCCAGCGTCAAAGACAGTCCAAAGCAGCTGAATCCTCTTAGTATCCGGAGCTTGCTTGCTGTGTACAATAGGTAAACGGTGTCTTTCATCAGCTCTGTGCGTCCCAGCACCAATTGACAAATGATTTTTTTTTGTGCTCCAGGGACAAAATGTTCCTGGCATCACCAGAAAAGTCTGCATAGATTCACATTAAGATATTCTTGTCACAAGAAAAAGTCAGGGACCGCGGTTTTCCCTTTTCCCCCCCATCAGCTGCGGAAGATGAAGTTGCTTGTGGTTGATTATTGGCACTGTGACAGGTTTATGTCCCTTTCCCTTGACTGAATTGTTGTGTCCTTGCTTTTATTAAAGTTTTGCAGTAAAATTTAGCGTGTCTATTGTTGGTTTGGGAAAGACCCCCGCAGAGATGCTCTTGTTTATAAGTAGGAGTGCTTTTCTCAGAACTGTAAAATTCAAATATAAAAATGACAAAAATAAAGTTATTACTGTTTATTTCTCAAACTATTTAGGGCAGTTCTTGCCGAATGAAGTTGGCTTATTGAAAACAGTTGGGTCAAAGTTCTGTACAGTGCAGTTGGTCGTTTAGACAGCAGATTTTTCCTGCCCACCTTGCTCAGTAATTCAAACCAGGGATCCCAACATGGGTCATTCCCGAGCCTGCTGGCGTATGCTCTATTGGCCTGACCCAATTTTCATTGTGAGTTTATGGATGGATCAGTGAGAAATAATGCTCAGCATACAATCTGTTGAGGAATGGGCTGGGTTCCAAGATGTTGTGAATCTTTGGTATATCAACATATGCACAATGTTAACACAGGGAAAATAGTACTTTAAATTTGACAGAAAGTATTGTTATTTATTTGTTACCAAAGTAGGATAACTCTGTGATGGATCCTCTTTGGCCGACATAGGGAAGTGGGCAGTATTTTTTTTTATGAGAGATGGAGTCTCTAAAACGACTAAAGAAAATGAAAAACCTTGATAGATTCAGTTAAAGTTCTTACCTTGCAGTTGCACAACCCATTCATTGACTTGAATATGTTGGTCTTGAACTTCCAAAAACTTTTGCACACTTGTGAATGAATATAAATCCAGGGTATGAAATTGTGGTATTTTATTGTGAGACAGGTGACCTATATAGAGACATTTACTGAAGCTACAGAACTTATGGTCTTATCATTGTGCTTCAGCAGACTGAAGTGATTAAACGTAAAAAAGAAAAGAAAAAAAGAAAAGTAGGGCAAGTTCTGATTCTTTAGTTTATTCAAAGTCTGGTGGGAGGTATGCAGGTGAGTATGATAAAAGGGAACATGACCTGAGAGGCAGATTCCTCCATTAGAAATTGTATCAGAGTCTGCTTCCCTGGGGGCCAATGTCATGAGCCACAAATGTTGGAGTATGGAGTAGTGTTAGAGAGAGATGTAGGTAATCTACAGATGTATGTAAACCTGCAGTGTTTTCCTTTCTGACGAGGATGCTGCTTCTCTTCATTGGCAAGGGTTTACACATCATCTGGCGAGTGAGCACCATAAACTCTAAATTGCCTTGTAAAGAATAGGAATTTGCCCAGCTGCTTTTGTCTAACAGTTGAATATGAAAAATCCAGATAAATATAATCAAGATGTATTAAATCCAACTGCTTTTGGAAAGCATTTCACGGTACCATACCCCCACTCAGCGGGACTTTCTGGTCTGGTACTAGAAAAGAGCTTATGTAACGTGGCCCAGTCATGTAAAGTACATAACAAAAAGATCCTTACAATTGCTCAAGAGCAAAACACTTCAATCTGTAGATACATTTTGACTTTTCGATATCCGTCTTTAAATGTAATTTAAGATGCAACTAAAGCATTCAGGTTCTTAATCTGCATGCACTGTTAAGTTGTATGATAGTTCGATCGTGCAGTTGTAGTGCAATCCCCCGAAACTTTGTTGTATCGTCTTTTTGTTAAGACTTCCTACGAGTGTTTGTTTTTGCGCAGGATCTCTTAGTACACCCACAAGGAGAATGCTTTCGCAATGAAACACCATTTTCTTAAGCAACATGCAGCGTTTGAAGCAACAGGTTTTTTTGTGTTTCTATTTTTGCTCCCTTGTTTCTACTTGTTAGAAGAAGGCTTATGTTAGTGTTCCAGTGGTTTGTCTTGATTGTCTTGCACGGTTCACTCTGTCATTAGACCTTTTCTTGAATTTAATTCTAGCCTATGAAGTTGTTTTTAAGCTTGTGTTGGTTTGCGCCACTTAGACTTTAGTTTAATTCGTCAGGTACCTTTTGATTAGCTTCGCTCAAAGTTTGACTTACTAAAAAACATGGTCATTAGTCAGAGGCGGCCTTGCACTGTTTAGCTGCATCTCACTGAAATATTGTGCTTTTTCTTGCAGCATTTTCTGATTGCATCATGAAATGTAATCTGGGGTTCTTAGCTTTCTGACCCATAAATACCACAACATGAAAAGTGTTGTAATTTGTTCAGTTTGAGTGAATTTACACATTTCATAACTAAAGTTCGATTTATAAGCAATAGCTGTTTTTCAAGATCAGAATGTTGTTTCAGACGGTGCTTGGGTCCTTTAGCTGCTTCCTTTTTATAAACTCACATCTTTTGTCTAAATATATTTCAAATAAACAAGGTTCAACAAAGCTTTAACTCTTTATTATCAGTCTGAGATTATACTTGACAGTTGTTTGTTTACTGTAAGGTCTTGACCGAAAGCCATGTGTTAGCCCTGAATTTGGCATAATAATGCTGCAAGCAAAGCGATTGTTGTTTGGATACTGTGATGTTCGAGTCTGGCTCCTCCAACAGCTGGAAATGTTGCGATGAGGTTGTAGGTGCCAGATTTTGAAGTGCTGCCATGTGTTGTGGTTACTTTTCTAAACATTAGTTATTCAGGTCATGTTGTGTGTAGTTTCATTAGAGCTAACATAAACACATCTTAAAATGGGCGACAGATCAGTGCATATAGGATAACAGTAATAGCTTTGCTGTTAATTCTTTAGCAGAGAAATGTTTATAGCTTTGTTCTGTTTTCATTTTATATACTTGTATTTATTGCGTACATATTGTAGCTCTAACTTTAGATTTCAGTCCAAAGTTTCAGGAAATCGATCATTCACAATAAGATCTTAAATCAAATAGATTTCCTCCTAGTATCCATCACTTACTCCTCTGTCAATACCATCCATTGAAATAATGTTGATAACAAATAGGGGAAAGTGGTAGTGAGGAGCTGGTTTCTGTTGGAACAAGTATTCAGTGCATTCACTTTGCTGCATTTCTATATAATAATATTCTATATAATATTTTTACTGTTGCCAAAACTCTCTTTTCCACCTTTTCCACATCTGTCCTTTGACACTGACGAAATCTGTGTGGCAAATGTCAGTCCTTGTTCATATCAGCACCAACAGTCTGCTTGCAGTTAACAATTGATGTTGAGGCCGGGGTTCAGAGTCAAATTGTTTGGCTTCTATATTACTTCTTGGATTTGTTGCCTCCATTGATTGTTTTTCTTTGTAACGCCACATTTGGCAGCTTCTCGTTTGGATTCGGACTTTGTGGTGAAAGGCATCCTGACCACAAAGAAAGGGTTCCTTCCTCTCGGTTGTAGAGGTTCAAACTGATTTGTTGGGAAACTCCACTTGCTTTTTTTTTTTTTTTTTCAACATTGTTCTGTGTGTTGATAAGGTGTTCAGTCAGAGCTTTGTGGTTTCTGTGGTCATGCAAATTATGCAAAAGTTCATGTCAGGAAACATTTGTTATAATACTTTTAGATTAAACATGACAGGGGAAAAAGGGTGGTTGAATGCATGGTTGGCAATACACAAAATACTTTGATGCATTAGGTCATTCCTTTCTCTGGAACAGGCAAACACTTTCCCTAGTGTGATTTTCCAGTGTGATACTCAAGCTAAATGTGTTGAAGCAACAGATGTCACCAGTGATTTTATGTTATTTTGTGCAGAAAGTTAAAAAAAAGGCAAGTTTTATGTAATTTTTTTTTTTTTCCTAACTGTTGGGACATAATGACTGACTGGGTGATGACTGTAGCATTGATACTAATGAGCAGTGCTGATTTTATTTGTTTTGAACAAGTGATGAAAAGATAAATGATTACTTTATTTATGACTTAAAAGTTGATGATGAAGACATTAACTATGGATCCTGGTGGAAACCGTAACCGCAAGTTTGTAGTATGTTAAAAGTTGACTCATTGAATGCTCTGTATGGAAAACAAATTTGTATCCACCAGCAAAAGTGAGATGAGAGACAATGTCCGCATTTCTGATATGAGGTGATTTTCATCTCTCCCAACATTTTGACCTGGGTTTGACCTTAAGGCAGAGTTCATGTTTTTACATATAGTTACTTCCCTGTAACGGTCTTTGGAGACTGTCTTCCTGAATTTGATATTATGACATCATCACATTTCCTTATTACTGATACCCTTTTCCTTTTTTGCATATCATCCACACTAAACTGTGTCGTTCCCTGTTGATGTTGATCAAGCTGGTTCTCCTATGCCTGACAGTGATCTTCTGTTATAGGTGATAAATACGTCAATTCTGTTCTACTGTTCAGCTGAGTTTTGATTTGTAGATTTGAAACGGGTCTGACTTGAGGCTAACCAGAAGAGTGAGGGACGGATTGATCCTTTGACACAAATAGCTGCTTCATGCAGGGTGATTGGAATACAGTATAAGATAACAAACAGAATTGGTGGTGATGTCCCATTTTACTCTTCACATATTTGTTTGTGATGTAAAAGATGCCACTACAAAATAAAGCATTTATGATCCCACAAAATCAGTCCCCAATTTAGTAGTGTTTTTCAGATACCACTTTTCTTCCCAATGAAGATATTTATTCCTGAACTTGCATGTTGGTGGATTCTGAGTCAAAACGATACATTTAATCACTCTGTTGTTTTGTTTGCCATTTTCATTTGAGAAGAGACCTCCAAACTAAAGCTCCAGCGCAGCCCACCTGTGAGCAAGACATGGGCCAAAGCCAGGTTAGAGGCTGATGTGAATGTTACATAAACTGATTCTGGCGTCCACTGGTGGCCTGTCCATACATGGTAAAATAAGCATTTGGTCCATTTAATCAACAGTTACAGAAGCGAGATAAATCAAGATGATGAATGGAGCTTTTTTTCCCCCAAGAGAAGAAACATCTGCTTTAATCAGGACAGACAATTCATCGTCTTGTGTTTTTCACAACATGTTGAGACTGTGCTCAATCACGCTATTCAGTAATAAATTATTAGGGTTCTTTTATTTATTTTTATTTATTTATTTTTCAGAGTTGCTGATGTCAAATATTTGTCTTCGTCTGACTTGAAGTGATGGAAGAAGAGTGGAATGTTTTTGGCTTTATTTTCTCTGCAAAATCTTTCAGAGAAATTGAATTAATTGAATATCAAAACTTATACCTACTTATTTATATAAACGGGTACCATCCTAAACTGTCAAAGGATGTTAAACGCTGTTGAGTGGGCAGTTCAGTTGTATTGAAAGGAAAAACTTTTGTTTTCTGAAGTCAGGTTGTGTGACGTACTTATCATACAACTGGCCTGTGTTCGGAGAAGCTTGCCGATGTAACTTCACAGCATGCACTGCTGCAGACAGGACCGCGGATACCTGACCTATCCCTTTTAATATTTATCTTAAAAATGACCAATTCTTGATATCAGCAGAGGGTTTATCTCTGATCTCGGAGCACTGCTGTTACACCCCTGAGCTGCCACACACAGTCAGAGGTCAGATGATCAGCTCCGCTGCAGCACTTGCTTTGTGTCAGTGAATGAAAATGGATATTGATCCACTCTCCTTCAGCAGACAACACGAACTCAGCACCACTAAACTGATGTTGATTAAAAGCTTTACAAAGCATGAGGAACACGGCTGGAAACAGGATGATGGATAATGATTTAATTCATAAGTTGTATAAGATGTTTTTGTTTTATGCCCAACACCAGCATGTGCTATCAAGGAAATCACAGTTTTTTAACGAGTAAACCGCTAGTAAGCCAAATGTGTTAAAACTGACAATGTGGTTGGGATATTTTGTATGATATATCCTAACATTTCTGTTGAATCAGCTGTTTCAGAGTCCTGGAACATAATTCTTGAAGGGTTTGTGGGTTTCATGGTAAGACTTTATGAGTCAGTTTTTAACCACTCATAAATTTTTGTTTTCCTATTTTGGTATAAAGAAAACAGATCAATCTATCAACAGCTCACAACGTGTCCTCACAAATACTGCTCATGATGTTACATGTTGAACTGAGCTGGAAATGATCCACGCTCTTAAACATGCACACGCGTGCCGTGGACCTGGACAGGTTTGGTTCTTGTTGTTTAAATAGCTTCCGCTAAAAAAAATAAAAAAATAAACTTGAGGTTGGACTGCATCTCTCTAACATTTTGCCAGCGGATGTTCAAATTAGCGTGTTCCTTTTCAGGCCTGGGTTCTATTATCCTCGCTGATGGGGGTTCTTTATAGTTGTCAGGGGGGTCGTATTTGAAAAGCACGGCTTGTTTTAATACAAGAGTGCAGCCTCATGGAATGTGAAGAATTCTGTCATTTATTTTCATCCGTGGTTTAAAAAATTTGAACTTGGAGCACTCGGAGCATGTGATTTCCATTAGAGGAGCTGTAAAGACCTGGAGACACGTAACGGTCAGACATTTACTGATTGCACCGCTCTCCATGACGTGTCTGAACATGTTCGACTTGCCTCTACAGGCAAACAAAGGCAAAAACTATAATCAGTCTGCTCTTTTTTTTTTTTTTTGTTCCAACAAACACATGTGCAATTCACAACATAGCCCGCTCCTCACTCAGAGCCTCATCATGATGAATGAGGTCTAGGTCTCAGGGAGTTGTTGACGGCAGGCTCGAGGCACTCGGTGCAGGAGGGCTGCAGCCAGCCTCATGTCATGATGATGATATGTAGCAGTTAATTTTCCAGTTTGTTGAAGCAGTTCGCCTCCCCCTTGTACATGAACCCTGGCCAAGCTGTGACTTAGGGGCTTCAGGAACAGTCTGCTATGCAGTTTGCTGAGTCATGGCATTTGACGGAGTTCATATGATCCTGCAGAAATGCAATTAAATTGATCAATCCGCACCATTTTTTGGGTGCCGTGCCTTCCTCTTCCAGCACTCCATTTTTAACTGTAATCCTTTGTATGAAGACTTGGCCCCTCTGTTCCACCATAAGATCCACCCTTGCTTCTTCTCCTTTTAGCTCCCTCTACCCAGAAATTATTTGGGTAATTTGGGCTAATTTGCAGAACATGCAGAGCCGGCCCTAACCATTTTGGTGCCCTAGGCAAGATTTCAGCAGTTGCCCCTTATATTGCAGACAGTTTGACCACCAAAGACAATATTCAACCACTTAAGAAAACTGACTTACAGCTTTATATTTAACATAATTTCTTTATTTTAAAATAAAAATACTTATCAACAAACATGAATAAAATGGTTATAACTCTAAGATTTCTTATAAATAAATAGAAAAAAAAGACACAGACGGCCCAGGGACGGCAGGGGATGGTTTTAAATGTTTTAAAATGGCATCTGGAGAGAGATGAGCATTTGTTAAACAATCTGCATTTTCTAATATAGTGTGAACACAAAATATCATTTTCTGTTCAGAGCAGTACAGAAACGTCAGCATAGTTTTTCAGGTGAGCCCAAACGTTTTCCTTACAACCAGACCTACAGCATGGACAAATATCTATTCAGAGAGGAACTCTAGCACAAAATGCATTCATGCTCTTAGACATCAATACTCTAAAGGCAAGAGCTAAATCAAACTATTAATAACAACAGGAGGTGAAAAATAAACATTTTAATCGACTAGGGTGAAAGCTAACTAAGTACACAAAGATGTCAATAAATATAAAAGTAGGTTTTGTTTCTCAAACAACATTAGAACAAAAGAAAAAGTGTATTACTTACACTGGTTATTTTCTTAACATGAATAATCTTAACCTAATAAAAGTACAGTGGAAATAACTGATGTTAACTCGAGCTAGGAAACACTGACGTTACTATCATCCATCCATAACGAGCTAGCTTAACTACAACAGATAAATAATTGATCTGTGCAGCACGTTACCTCTGTGTCTTTTTCACATTTTTCCTCCTCTTCTTCTGTTTTGTCCCTGGGCTCCGGAGGGCTTTGTTGTTGTTTTTTACATTACGGTCATTTATAAACATGATATTAATTCAATTCTAATAAGTCACCTGCCCTCCTCCTCCATAACGAGCAGGTAACAAGCAGCTGTGTTGTGATGCGCCGGGTCAAGCAGGAGACAAGAAAATAGAGCCTTTTTAAATGTGATAGTTGTGTTTTCATGGCTTCTTTTGGATCATAACTAAATAAAAGCATGAAAATGATATTAGATAAATAATATTTAGTGACATTTAAATGCATTTTTCCTTCTATTTCTTCTTATCTTCAACTTTTCCATTGCACTCATTTGGGGCCCCAGCGGCCCCAAGCATTCTTGTTACTTGTTGAACTTGTTAGGTAAGGTAAGTGACTCAAGTGTGCGAGATGTTCATTTAGATGGACTAATGGACTTCCGACTACTCAAAGCGCTTTTACACATCACTGATGGTGATTGCCATCACCATGGTGATTGCCATCAGTGATTGCAATGAGCAATGAGTGATTGCTATGTAGTATCATCCATCAGAAGTAACTAATCCCATTCATATACCACCAGCAATTCAGGGTTAAGTGTATTGCCCAAGGATCGGACATGTTGCCCAGCTGGGGATTGAACCCTCGACCTTCCGGTTGAGAGGCAATGACTCTACCAACTCAGCCACAGCCGCCCGTGATATAAATGTTTTAAATTTTTTTCAGATTCTGTTCTATTTTTGTTCTGATTTTTTTTCTTAATCGTCTTGATATTGATCTTCTCTTGTTTTTTTCTATTTGTGTAAAAGTCCTGAGCTTGGTGTTATTATGAACCGCTAACAGTTTGTAACTGACCTGCCCGACTGACTTTGCGATGAGACAGCATTATCTTATGACAGCTAAGCATAGCAGCATAGTTTTTTTCTTATCAACCTTTATTCCTGAGTAAAGAAAACTTTCTGAAATACATTTATTACATTGCAATCAAGTTTAGCAAATTCCACAATATTTTACGATTTATAGCTTATACATTATTTATTATCATTTTAATAACTGTCCATGAACCACTTCTTTTGAGAAAATGCAAACAGCTATTCATGCTGCACCATGTTCACTGGTTCCGAACAGGCATTTCAATGCCTTTCAGGCTTTACTGTATAATTAAGAGTTATTGGTTTGCTTTTTAGCTGTATTATCTGTGAAGCTCTAAAACGTTGACACATCTGGGAATATATAATAACTCTTCATATATTAATTAGTCTCAGTGCATTAAATTGGGAGTTTTAGCCTCCATTGGTTGTATGATCAACTTCGTTTTTATTCTGGTCATCAGAACTTCTTAAATGAGCTCTAAGACTTTTGCCACATGTATTCAGTTTCTATTTCTTGCTCCCTTGATAGGAGACCGTTTCCCCTGATAAATTGGCTGATAAATAGAAAGTGTGTTCTTAATTGTCAAAGATTGACTCAGAGTTTAAAATAACACTGAGATGAAGTCATGGCGTCAGATTATGCAGTGTGACAAAGAGCACATTGTGAAACAACTTGGATTGTAGTATCTGGAAAATGTTAAATGAGGGAAAGTCTTCTTCAATAGATACAAATTCCCATTCATTAGTCTGCCTGATTGCTAAACAAGAATGTTGCTGTCATATATCAAATCCTAAATACATATTGCGTTTTGTTTGCTCTCACGTTATCATAAATTATTACATCCAAATTAGGTTTCAGAGTTTTGCAAGAGCAGGCCATGGGGCTCTTTGAGAAATCTATGAGGGAGTTTGTTTTTTTTCTACTTGAAAAGCTTTCTGTGGTAAACTTTGAGAATCTGTGCGGCTGTATGTGAAGTCCACTACACCTGCTATAGAGCAGTCTCCAGCCGTCTCCCTCAGCACTATCTACAGTCTGTTACTGTATGGGTGCAGGTCTGACAGTAGGAAAAAACCACAAGCATTCATAGTGTGATGTGATCTATCTAAAACTAGGGGTTTTGGCTTTGTAATGAAGCGATGCATCTTATATGTCATCACTTTTACAACAATGGGCCTTGTAGCTCCTCTGATTTACTTTGTGTCGTGCAAGTTTCATATTTCACACTTTGGACAGCATTCTTCCTGAGAACTCAAGAGTTAATCAGTCAGCGTGGTAAGCACTGTTTCATTACAGTAAGAAGATTCTGGGTTCAAAGTTACCACCCAGCTGGGCCTTTCTGATTGTGTTTGAATGTTCTTCCTCTGCTTGCTTGGGTTAACTCGGGGTTCTCCTGCTTCCAGCAACACCGGAACACTTCCCGGTGGCCGGAGGGTCTATTTGGCCTGCTGCCGTGAGCAGTCAATGTGACCAGCAAGAATGAGTGAATAGACCTCTCTAAATGCGTGCATCATCATATGTGAGTGTATCACTTGTGGTTGGTTTATTGTGCTCAGGAAGTTGCTGTAGTGTCCCTGATTTGCAAAAAAATATGTTCCTTGCAACCCACATAGCAGCTGTCTATCTGCTGCTTTTCAACAGTCGGTGACAACATTATCGCCAGGTGAAATGGACTGTCACGAGTCAAGGAACGGTGGAGGAGAGATTAGAGAATAAGAAAGATATGCAGTGAACGTGTTTTTGAGGACAAACTCCAAAACTAACCAAATTACATTGTTGTAATTCAACTCTAACTATTGTTTTTCAACATCTGCGCTGATTTAAGAACATCCATCCATCTGCTCTTTAACTTTTAGCTAACTCATTCATTTGTTTAACTCAAGTAGAGCTCCGAATAAGTACTTGGTAGAATAATTGGGGGTAGATAGTTGATGTTTATGATGCATTAGCAATGAAGTTGTAATCTCCAGGATGAATGTTTGATGGTTTTTACATTATTGTGTTACAGTAATGTGGGGAATTGACAGAATTGCAAGCAAAAAGGTAATGCAACGTTTGGTTGGATTAACATTAAGTATGCCAAAGACAACAATGGAAATATCTGGAGGGGCTGATTGTATCCAACCTGGTAACTACATTACATTAAACTGATTGGCGTTAAGTTGGTGACTCATTCAGCCTTAATCATCTCATTGTTTATTTCAAATGTCAGTGTCACAATTTCATCTTGCTCTGTCAACAAATGAAGGACTCACTTTTTCAGTTTAAGTTTGTTCACATTTCCTCTTTACATGCAAAGAACTTACAACTGCTTTTTCTTCAAACTTTTCTTTCTCACTTCCTGGAAGCTTTCTGAAAGTGAATCTTTTTCAAAATCATACAGCAAGAATTTTTTTTGTAACTGAGGAACTGTATTTCAGCAGCATAGTCCATACTGGCAGTTTGACACTTCTCATTTAATAATCATTATTTAGTACGTTTCATTATGTTATGTTAATGTTAGGTGATGTTAGTATGTTGTTATGTTCAAAATTTAGTTCTGATGTATATTAGTAGTATAACAATAAATCAGGAACATTAACTGATAAAGTGAATGAAACTGGTGCTGTGGTAATGGTAGCAGGTGTTATACAGTCTCTAGAATTTGTTTAGGTAATTTCTTTGTTATTTATAAAGTTAGATTTCTTAATAAAAGCGTTGTTGTAACAGTAGAAATATAGCCATTTTTCAACATAATGACCTTTTATCAGGGCTGAATGATTGTTCCATGGTCAGCAGCCACCTTGCCATCCTCTGACTGACTGATCTTCATGTCTTTGTATCTACAGGTTCAGGGGAGGGATGTGGAAAGATCATTCAGCGATTCCCTAAGAAAGACTGGGAGGGAACAGCCTTTCCTCAGGGGGTGGAGATGGTAAGTGCTAACAGCCTTCTATAAACTCTTAATAACTCAAAATGAACAGGGTCATATTGTCGTTTATGAACACTATTCAGAGTGAAACTCGGATACAAATAGGTGCACTTTCTTTTAGGCTGTTTATTAATGGAGCACATTATAGCAACAAGTGCTTTCAGTAGTTTGTTATTCAGACAGAAACACCACACGCTGTCTTTTCTTGGCCAACCTGTAGTTGTATTTAATGGATTTATAAAAACGACAATAATCACATCATGTTACAAAAGATAATTATTTATTTATATTTCAAAAATATGCTACATTACTTTGACGAGTCAAACCTCCTGGGTCTGCATTAAGACCTTTGAGGAAGACATTTTTAAAAAGTCATCTTCTTTTTGCTTTGTTTTGCATTATTTGTTGAATGGTGGAAGACAGTTATGAATCTTTGATTTTAACTGAAAGACTGCCTGAGTAGGTGCATCACTGTTGTTCCTGAGGCCTTTTCTGTCAGTTCAAACTGATATCATAAGTTAGTAGTTCATAACAGGAGAGGACAGGAGACATGACCTCTAGAAAAGTTAATGTGTCAAGTGCACAGGTTGTACAATTCTGTTCTAGTTAGTGAGTGTCCTCGTCCCTAGGCCCCTTACCCATTTCCAGCCTTCTGTTTTGATGTTTTTTTTTTTAAAGAGACAGCATTTTATGGTGTCGGAAATTGACTGATTAGTACATCATGGAATTATTTGTTTTTTTGACGGCCCTTTGGTGTATGTGCAGCAGATACTGGCATTTCCTGTTTCAGATAAATTCTGAGTGATTGTTTACTGAAAAGGTTTTTAAACCCTTTCCACATTCACTAATTAGGAAATGGGGATGATCTACAGGGGATCTACCCCCCAATGGGCAACCAATGATGAACAAATATGTCCTTATCAGGACTTGGATAGACTGTCAGCCGCTGGAGAAACATTAGCAGCTTGACACTGCACAGGACATTAGTGCCTGTGTTATATCTTTTTTTTTGTTAGCCACTGCAGATAAACTTTGGTTTCCCCCCTTGTTGAGGGAGAACAGCACATATTTCTGTATTATTACTTTTTTTTCTGTTCTCTTAAATCAGGAATTAAAAATACTCTTTATTTTAACTTTATGTCTTTTACTAAATCTTGGTGTTTCAGCTCAGATGTGACTATTGGTACATGTAATCATCATTACCAGGCCCATTGTGAAAACAAATATCTGGAGGTCATAGGTGATCAACATCAAGGTATTGCATGTGGATCAAATGTTGCAGAGCCGCAGCAAGTGAACAGAGGCCAACAAGTTGCATAACATGGGTCAGTTTATCTAAGCTTAGATGAAAAGAGTGAGCTCATGCATTAATCAGGCATTCCTAACATCTCAGATGAGTTATACTGTAGCTTGAAAATAAGATTTAGGAACCAAAATATTCTTTACAGTAAAACATGAGACAATTGAGAAAGTGTGACGATTGGAAATGCATTATTTTGCTTAATCAGATCATTGTAAATTCAGATTTGTTTGCCTTTGATGATTGATAAATGAAGATAGACAGCTATAAAAAAAAAAAAAGTACTATATGCTGACATGGTCAGGGAGGTGCTTTACAAAGACTTATAGGCTTATTGCAATGGTATTTTTTTAGGGCAAATGAGGACAAGTGAGGCTATTTATCCAGCACAAGTAGTCATAATGTATTAAGAGTGACCGGTTTGAATGGCATGCCGGCGTCTTCCTGTGTAACTCAATGACTCTGTTGGTGGCCATCAAGTTGTGAGGTATTGCTTTTGAGATGATCATTTACATGTCATATGGCAAAGCACAACAGACAAATGTTAACTGTGACCAATGAACCCCCCAAAAATGTATAAATAGAAGTATTTCCTGTCCAGACAAAGTGTAGAGTTGCTGAGGTTGAATTTTTGTCAATAAGAGGTTGAAACCTGAACACTGGTCTTTAACCTCTCAGTGACTCTGAGGGAGAAACCAGGATGGGTTTGTTCTCTCAGCATCATCCCTCAAGTATCCTGACATAGTTTCATAGAGTTTAAATATAGAAACATTGTCACAAGTTTAGTTAATTCCATTAGATTAGTGTTTCCAGATGTCATTTCCGGCCTGTGGATCTTTTTTTTGGGTTGCCTGTTTGGGTGTGTGTGTACATTTTTTGTATTCCATGTGGCTAGAGTGATCCTCAATGCTTCTTCATTCTGTGTCAGCCGGGACTGAAATTGAGACATGCTGTGGTCCCAAGTGTGCAAAAACAGAAAGTACAAGGCATGATGTTTTTCATTGAAGGTAGTAAGTCAGAGCTGACACAACAGGATACATTCAATGCTCTGACTATTTTTGGCAAATACTCCACATTTTTCCTGAAACTTGGACGGATCATGTTCTCCTGTGGTACGAGTATATGAATTAGCTTAGGATAGAGAATTTGATGCTTAACAAGATTCATATGTTGACATCTTCAGTCCATGAAAAAGCACCCAGAGAACCTCTACTCTGCATGGACAGAGTTGAGGGGGTTATTTCCTACTTTGTGATGTGACAGGCTTTAGTTAAGAGCCAAGTGACTGAAATTCCAACTTTGAAGCTTTAATGAAGATACACCAAAGTGTTTCAAAGACCCACTAAGCAATTTGCATTTTGGCTCTGTTTAGCACTGGTATGTAACCCCTTATTATTTGCAGATTTTCTCCAATACATGAGAAAGAAAATTACTCATTTACAAACACTTCAGCAACACATCTGCAGAGAGCAGAGATGAGGCTAAGCACGAAAAGCCTTTTGCGGTTACAACAGGCCCCCAGCGAACTAAACAACCACAGATGAGGAATGCACCAAGACATAGTGTTTACAACTTGTGCGAGGAAAAATGTGTTTCTAATCTTTTCAGACAAGTGATGATGACAGGAACCAGCTCACGTCCTCATCTGTTATGGATGAGCCAGGTTTGTGGATGGAGGTCAGCGTGATGCTCACCTAGTACATTTCCATTGCTCTGCCCGCCAGTATAGAAGCACAGTATACTGTAAACGCTCAGAGGTCCCGGAGGCAGAGCCGGCCCTAGCCATTTTGGTGCCCTAGGCAAGATTTCAGCAGTTGCCCCTTATATTGCAGACAGTTTGACCACCAAAGACAATATTCATCCACTTAAGAAAACTGGCTTTCAGCTTTATATTTAATAGAATGTCTTTATTTAAAAAATAAAAAATACTTATAGACAAACATTTATAAAATGGTAATAACACTAATATTTCTTATAAGTAAATACAAAATAAAATAAATACAAATAACTAGTGTAACAGAACAAACAATACCAAACAGTTCAGGGAGCGGAAGTGGTCACAGGCGGCCCAGGGACAGCAGGGGATGGATTTAAATGTTTCTGATTGCATCTGGAGAGAGAAGATGAGCATTTGTGAAACAATCTGCATTTTATAATATAGTGTTTTATTTAAATATTATTTTCTCTGAGCAGTACAGAAAACTCAACTCAATAGTTTTCCTTTCAACCATTCAGAGATGACTTCAGCCAGACCTACAGCATGCATACATATCTATTCAGTGATGACTTCAGCCAGACCTACAGCATGCACACATATCTATTCAGAGATGACTTCAACCAGACCTACAGCATGCACACATATCTATTCAGAGATGACTTCAGCCAGACCTACAGCATGCACACATATCTATTCAGAGATGACTTCAACCAGACCTACAGCATGCACACATATCTATTCAGTGATGACTTCAACCAGACCTACAGCATGCACACATATCTATTCAGAGATGACTTCAACCAGACCTACAGCATGCACACATATCTATTCAGTGATGACTTCAGCCAGACCTACAGCATGCACACATATCTATTCAGAGATGACTTCAGCCATACCTACAGCATGCACACATATCTATTCAGTGATGACTTCAACCAGACCTACAGCATGCACACATATCTATTCAGTGATGACTTCAACCAGACCTACAGCATGCACACATATCTATTCAGTGAGGACGTCAACCAGACCTACAGCATGCACACATATCTATTCAGTGAGGACGTCAACCAGACCTACAGCATGCACACATATCTATTCAGTGAGGACTTCTTTCACAAAATGCATTTATGCTCTTAGACATCAATACTCTAAAGGCAAGAGCTTAAAACTATTAATGACAACAGGAGGAGGAAAATGTGTCCCATACAACGTAGCCTACTATACAAAAGAAAAAGTGTATTACTTACACTGGTTATTTTCTTAACATGAATAATCTTAACCTAATAAAAGTACAGTGGAAATAACTGATGTTAACTCGAGCTAGGAAACACTGACGTTACTATCATCCATCCATAACAAGCTAGCTTAACTACAACAGATAATTGATCTGTGCAGCACGTTACCTCTGTGTCTTTTTCACATTTTTCCTCCTCTTCTTTTTCGTCCCTGGGCTCCCGAGGGCTTTGTTGTTGTTTTTTACATTACGGATGTTTATAAACTTCATGTTAATCGGTGTGGTCAGTTTCACTCAATTCTAATAAGTCACCTGCCCTCCTCCTCCACAACGGCAGGTAACGAGCAGCTGTGTTGTGATGCGCCGGAAAATTTAGCCTTTTTAAATGTGATAGTTGTGTTTTCACAACTTGGATCATAACTAAATAAAAGCATGAAAATGATATTAGATGAATAATATTTAGTGATATTTAAACACATTTCTCCTTCTATTTCTTCTTCTGATTTTCAACTTTTCTGCAGCACTCATTTGGCGCCCCCTATGGAGGCTGGCGCCCCTAGCATTTGCCTATACTGCCTATGCCACGGGCCGGCCCTGCCCGGAGGTCATTGTAGAGTGACATAAAAGGCTAATGTGTCTCCATTCAATCTCAGTTAGAATGTGAGATGCCTTAGAACGTATTGTGTTCCTCCAGTTCATAAAGAACATTACTTTTACCTTCTCAAAGACAGAATAGTGTTTTATCATTTTCTCTTTTAGAGGAAATGATTTTCTCCACAATCACTAACAATGCTGTCTGATTCTTATGAGGACTGCAACTGTATACGATTTATATTGTATGCTAACTGTTCAAAAAGCAGTTTTGGTTTCATGGTATCAATCATTGTTTGGTGTTATACAATATTTATTCAAATTACTTTTGTTTGTGCTGATTAAGGGACAAAGACTGAAAGTTCTGTTGGTTGAATGAATACTTTATTAAATCTCAAATTTTTTTAACAACACTTACAAAGTATCATTCAATAATGTAAATAAACAAGTGCATGTTTTATAAAACCATCCATTTTCATACCCATACATGGGTATGATTCAGTCAGCATCATTCAATCTGCTTGTTCGCCTCACAGTGCAGCTTTTTACGTTTGGTTAGCAAACATGGCAGCTCAACTGCAAGTAGCCCACCAACATCTTCAGGGTCAACTGGCTGTGGCCATGATTGTAATGCTTAGTTAAATGTTTTTTTTTGTCATTCTGATTTATTGCATTATTGCTTCGAGTCCCCCCCTACCTGAGTCCAGGTCTAGATCTGAGTCCTCAAGGTTTAATATGAGCTTCAGTTTTTCACTTCAGCACATTCATTTATGGACATGATGATGTTAAATGCTTCTAATCTGAGCGTTATGTCTCTATTATGAGTCTTAATGTTGATACTGTACCTCAGGCGGATAGGGTGTGATGATGTTAAAACATGGTGCCAAATTATTTTTAAATCATAGTTAATTATGTTGAGCAGTGCAAGCATTCAGATGATTACTTTGTTGTGTCATTTTGAAGGATGTGTGAATGTCTTCTTCAACTATTTACTTTATGAAAGATGAAAGAAGCTGTTTACAGCAGCTGCAAATGTTTCCATGTGAGCAGAGATTTCACTGCAGCAAATATCATCAAACTGTTATAAGTTGACAGGACAGAGGACACTCTGAAGAGAGGACTGAAACTTTTAGCATCTAACTTAAAAAAACATGAACACAGCTTTGATGGTTTTATTCAAAACATTTCCCTGTATGAAGCCCTACTGATACTGACTGTGCTGAGAACTTTTGGATGTTTACAAAATGTACATTATTTATTTATCTAAGATCCTAAACTATCCTGGCAGCGTGTCTGGACATTTAAAGGTCCCATATTATGCTTTTTCTGGTTTTATATGCTCTTTAGTGTGTTTTCCAAGAGTCCTGTGCATGTTTAGGCACATCTATTTGCAAAAATTCAAAGTCCGCAGAAACGCGGCTTCTCCTACCTCCTCCTGTTAGCTGCAGCATTAGCTGCATGTAACGCTCGTTTCTAGCCCCCCTCGATAAAAAATTGTCAGTGCGGTGTCATTGTCAGTGTGACATCACTGATCTAAGTCCATTGGCTCATTGTGGCAACCCTGCAGCTCATGTTGCACGCCCGTTAACTTCTGTAGCACGCCCACAATATGCCGTAGCCTGCGGTAGCACAGTAGTGCTAAGGTGCTAATGTTTTGGCTCCCCTCGGACGGAGCCAGTGGCTGCATTCCCAATATGGTAAAAGAGGCGGGACATTTCCGAGAACCGTGCTGAGCGACTGACCAATAACGACAGAGCGGATCGGCAGACCAATCAGAGCAGACTTGGCCCATGTGGGGCTCTGCAGTGGGGGCTCAGCAGAGCGTAGCTGACGGACTCAGAGCGTAGAGGGAGCAAGGAGGAGCAGTACATGAAAACAGACACTTTTTTCGGACTTTAGCTATTGTGAACGTACAAAAGTAGGTACATAGATTAAATATACGAACCCCAAAAAGGGCATAATATGGGCTCTTTAAATTATGAATGAAGTTAAAGTCTGCATAAAAGCACACTGCAGTCCTCTTGGGGAGACACACCGATCGTCTCTGCTACAGTGGGATCACTAATAAACTAAAAGATACCTGCAACCCAGCTTCTATTATTCAGAATTCTGAATTTTATGGGGCTGTTTTCTAACATCGTACACATTCTTTATCAGTCAGAGTCAGATAAGTCAGAGTCCTCCTCATTATCTTCCGAGTCCAAATGCAGTAAGTCCGAGTCAGTGCACAAGTTCTAGTCGAGTCTTGGACTCAAGTACTACAAACTCTTAATAAGTTAATCTCTTATTGTTTAATGTCCAAGTTAAATGTAAACACACATTTCTGCATTCGTGTTCACATACGTTTTATACAGTTTTCCCATTTCTACATTGAGAGAAAACACTTAATGTTTCCTGGAACAAAAATTTTTGAAATAGCTGGAAAGGCATATAATCCATAAAGTGTAATCAGAATCATTAAACATTGAACAGTAACCATGACAACATGAACTGAATGACATGGAAAGCTTTGTATTGGCTTCCAGTCTATGTGTGTGTATGTATGTTAAGTGTGTGTTTAGTGAAGTGAGATGTCTTGACAACTTTCCTCAAGAGGTCAAACACATTACATGCAGCCTGCAGACAACTGTCAGCAGACTCGCCCACACTATCTCCACTACAGTCGTGTTTCCAAGCAGGAAAACAAAAGTTTTCTCTGGTGACATCACTCTTAACATTTTTCGAAAACTTGATTTTAGGTGTTGCCTCCATTACCTGCACGTTGTAACTTGTACTGAAAGATTGAGAAAACCTTACTAAATTGAAAGATCTCTTCCCTTTTTTCAACTTTTTTGTTTCTGTGAGTTCTCAAGGAGCAACATTAACCAAAGGTTTAGTCTCCCTTGCTTTATCAATCGGCATTACTATTTGATATACGATAATGAAATGTATGTATTTTTTTGTTTCTGTTGTATGTGATCTACATTTAAAATGGTTGTGTTTTTCAGCTAAACAAATAAAATAATTTGAAAATATATAAGGCCCTGGGAACTTTGAATAGGCACTTAGTCAATCGATAAAAACCTGATTGCATTTTCATGGTTTGTATTGACTTAAAATAGAGAAATGAAGTTTGTTATGGGGTCAAACATTTTAAGTCCTTGGTCAGCAGTTAGAGATTGACCTTTGTCAAGACTGTAGCTGAAACATCCTCAGACTAATTGTTGACTCCAAAACGTTCACTTTTCCACGTCTCTCCTTGACATATATCTAAGTTTGTTTTTACAGTGACCTGTCCTAACCTTTTTAAAGGCCATTAGTATTTAACCTTAGTTCTTCTACAGTGAAAACAGTGTTGTTGTGGCTGCGGGGGAGATGCTGCGGCACTGAACAATAGTTATCCTGTCCTGGCCCAGTCCAACGCTCAGTATGCTGCGTGGGTTTTCTGTTCCTGTCAGTCAGCCAGGCCAGAAGAGTTGTTTCTTTGACCACATGCCATGCGGGTCATTTGGTATTTTATCTATTTTTTTACTCAGACATATGAAACATGTATCAAAAACTTTTTGATACATGAAAAGTGTACAGGAAGACATTTTACAATTTTTTGTAACATTTGCCAGAATTAAGAGCCAAATAGAGGATATCAGAATTACTATTGGCCAAGTCATGTTGATAGGTTTTCAATGGAGTGAGTCCCATGGGTGGTGTTTGGAGTGTATTTTAATTGAAGTTTCAAAAGACAGAGAGAGAAGTTTACTTCTTTGCCTAAGCTGTACTCTCACCTTTATAGAATTATAAATGAATTCTGCTGATTCACTTTCCATTGCAGTCAAACAAACATTTTTCATTTTTGTTTGTGGGTTAATCCACGATAGACATGCTAAACAATAACATGTCTGGACCATAGACTGTGAATATTAATGGACAGAGCCTGAGTGACGTCAGCCATCTGTTACTGCAGGGGTCGCCGGAGGCTCATCGTCAGCCGCCGCCATGCTGGAAATGCTGTCCCAGCCTAACTTTCAGTCAACCTAACGACAGGCTTAGAGCCGAAGCTGAGGTGGGGTTTAAGCCTCTTGACGAACCGTTACATCGCGCCTACCTGTCAGTCATGTCAGCTACACGCCTAACACGTATCGGCTTTTTTCTAGACGTAAGGGTACTAGATTGTATACTTAATTATATATTACACGCCAACGGGTGGATTTGCATTTAGATGAAAGGGTGGACATAAAACAAACACAGGGCATTTTTTTATTATTTAATTTCTGGACAAACATTGGCAGAGACTGTAGAGACGCTGCAGGAAGAAATGACAAATGATTGTCCTGTCACATCTCCACCAAAGTATTCTCTTCTGCGTTCCCAAATCCAATTCTCTATCCCCAATAACGGCTAAGATGGTCTTTGATGGAAAACCCAAATCTAGTCTTCAAAACAATCTTTATAAACAAGGTTAACGTCACAGGCAATACATCTATGCCTCCCTAAAATTGAATCTTTTAAAGAAATTAACTTTTTTTTATCATGAATAAGTGTAAACATTTCCAGCCTGATTGAATCAAGACAGTACCAGGTACCGCATACGTAATGCTACCTTAAACCATTTCTTGTTTTCCTCTCTCAAAAATGTGTAGAGATGAAATTTTAAATATTTCCTCTCGGGCCCAACTTCCTCAAATGTTGGACCAGACTGTAAATATTTGTGTGTCATTTCTCTAGAACTATGTCCTGTTGAATTCCTCCTTTTTTCCTCAAATCCCTGCCGTAATAAGGAACGCGGCTCGTACTTCCAGGAAGGATGTTCAAGTCATTCAGAAATTGTTAACTGCTGTTTTCTGATTACCGGAGGGATTTGTACAGATAATGCAATTGCTATATTTGATATTTTGTCTAAGACACAGACACTTCATGATTTGCCTCTGGGCCTCGGCTCATGTTCAGTTTTCTTAAGAAAAGAATCAGTCTTATTGCTAAGAGATGTCTTTTGTCTGGCTTTGTTCTCTCAGCAGGCTGCAAAAGTGAATCATGACAAAGCTTAACGGCATTTGTTCATCATTCGAGCCTTGGTTAGTCAGTGTCAGGCTCTGTGCCAAACCAGACCGATGAAAGAATGCGGACTAATTGTGTCACTTGATGGATTGACTCAAGTGACCAGAACTTGACATGTCATGCTGCACGTCTGCTCTCTGATGTTTGTCAAAACTATGAGAGAAAAGCAAAACAGTGCATTCCAGATAGCAGGATGCCGATCCAGACAGAGAGGAGAATGGGATCATGTGTTTGTCAGGAAGATCCTCACATGAGTAATCAATGCTTCGTGTGCTAGTGAAGCTAAACACATCAGGAAACAAAGCTGGGACTGTCAGGCGAGCAGGACTTTCCATGCTGAAAAGCACTGAGTTCACCAGGAAATGGGAATACACAGGATGAAATGAAGTCTCAGTACGCTGGAAAGGGCAGATACTAAAACTTTTAGATCAAATACAGTAAGAGCTTAATGGTTTACTGTTAATTCAGTTGTTTAAAGGGTTTCTTCCCTTGTTATTCCCCATTCACATTAACAGAAAAACACAGATTTCCAGTAACTCAGAGTTTGATGGTTATGAATTCAAGATACCAAACAAACAAACAAAACTTGAAGCGCAGGAGAGCTGTTAAGGCCAACTGTGTGGCCAGCCAGGAGCCGAGCAGAGAAACATGTAGCAGTGAACTGGTGCCAGTAGCCAGGAAGGTGTGAGAGCAGGTTTTTGGGATACCCCGGCTATCCTGTACATTTCCTTCTCTCTAAAGAGCTGGCTGGCTCCAGACATTCCTCTTACTGCTACTGGTGAATACTACTGTGGAGTTAAAAAATCTGCTTACTGCTGCTGGAAGTGGGTGTAGTGGCTGGGAAAGTTATATGGGTAGCAGTGTTGGTCACTAGCTGAACCTGTTAGTGTATTTGGTTGTTAGGAGGAGCAACCAATCAGCTACCATCTGATGACCATTTAGCATCTTGGTGCAACAACCAATATTTGAAGGCTTACCAATATTTGAAAGCCAGTGGATATCTTTATGGAAAATGGCCCTTATCCTGGGCCAAGACTTTCCCTTTTGTGTTTTATTCATTACAGTCAAACTGATCAAGACGATATAGAGTTAAGAGACAACATCTTGGTATCTAAATTCATTGCAGGTAAGTTCTTAAAGAGATTGATTAAAAGCTGAAATGTTTTTCGATGAGAGGAGAAGGTTTTTGGAAACGCATTATGGCAAATGCATTGGCCTTGTTTCTCCACCTCTCCACACAGACTGTTTGCATGAAGTCCTTCAAATGTTATCGATCAGTATTGTTCAGACTACAGACTTCACAGAAACTCCAAAAATTGTGTCAATCATTGGTTAAGACAATTAAGACAGCCTGTAAAAACTGTTGTGTGGTTGTTCAAAAATATAGTTTCCCGTTGCTAAATATGACCCTTCAGCACATGTTGTTTTTTTTGTTGATTTCAGGGAATTGTTGATTGACAACCATTTACAGTATGTGTAACCACTTCCCTTTTCACTTGATTTACTAAACTGGTGGTTTGAGCTGAGCTAAAGAAGGGCAGAGACCGAGGCTGATGATGAGTACTGTAAGTCAGCCCAGGCCCCCACAAGGCGGTGGAGGAAGCACCTGTTCTTCCACTGGGTCGTTATCATCCATTATCTTACTGTGCTCTAAAGGCCGGGTCTGACGCAGGACAGCTATTGTGCTGAACTACAACCTCAGGACAAAGCTGTTTACCCTGTGCTTTCATTTATCACTCCATGTACACACCACTGTGTTTTGATGTTTCATGTTCACTTTTTTACAGCTAAAAATAAAGACAACAACTGTGTTTACCTACAGTCAGCTGATAGACTGAATAATATTTATAAAAAGCAGTATTGAAACCTGAACTCATTTTTATGTCGAAAGTTATTTTAAAAAGCTGCATCATTTCAATTACAGTATTTCTTACACCCAATCAGGGACATCAGCTTAACAAAAAAGGAAAAACATAAGGATCTCAAAACATTACAACACATTTCTAAGATATACTCTATTAATCCCACGAGGGGAAATTCAATTTACACACTGTTGTTAAACATGCTACACACACACATGCACAAACAGGACCTATGGACATGCACTAGTGGAGAGAGGTCAGAGTGAGGGGTCCTGATATATATATTTTTTTTTTTTTGGGGGGGGGGGGGGGGGGGGGGGGGGTGGAGGATGTTCAGTGTCTTGCTCGAGGGCACCTCGGCATTGCTCAGGAAGTGAATTGGCACCTCTCCAACTACCAGACCAATTTCCAGATTTGGTCCGCACTGGGACTTCTGTGAAAACTTGCATAAAAATGTATTCTAAAAGACTGAATATACTTCCTAGTCTTATAGTGAATGGATTAAAAAAAGCAATCACAAGAAACTTAAGAAGAATGTTGTCTATTTCTCCCACTGCTGCAACCAGGGAAGTGTCAGAAGAAGTGATTCAGACCACATTGGTGCACCAATGCACCAAGAAGTTCATTAGGTAAGAAGTAGGTAACTTTAACTTAAGTAACTTTTTTTTTTTTAAAAAGAAGACTTTACATACATTTACAGAACAGGATCTGCAGAGAGATTATATATACCAATTCATCCAAATGCAGCAAAAATTAATAAAAGTGAAGGTTCCTCATAGTTACTCTAGGGTAGAAAAAGTCCTTTTAATTTTCCTATTTCAGACTAAATGAGTGTTTTCCAGGAGGCTGAGTTGAGTCTGAATACATCTTTAAATGCCCCTTAAAACACTACAGCACATAATGCAGATGTGCAGCCTGGTCTCAGTCAAGCAGATGCAGGTGAATTGTTCGAAAGCCAAAAGTACAACTGCTGGTAGTTGAGGTTTAGAGGCCAGATGTGACCCTGTAGCAGGTCCCGGGGAGGTATCACGGTTCGCTTCAAGGTCAAAAGGCAACTTAAATCAGACAGATCTAACGTCCCTGTCAAATAGTTAACTTAAAGTAGAGAAACCAGCACAGACACTTATAACTTAGCGGTGGTAAATACTTGAGTTTGCACTGATGGAAAGGACAAAAAGCAGTCCAACAGTATCATCTGCTTTCTCTCTGTGTACTAGTAAGTACATTATGTAACAGAGGTTGTTAGTTATTTGTTTATAGAATATGGTGCAGCACTCCATCTTGATATTATCACTTTGATAAGGCCGAAACATTTGTTTTATAAATATTTATGCAAAGCGAACTTCTCTAAAAGTCTCCATTTTTCACTTCCACATTCTGTAAATGTTTGAGGTTGAGGCCACGTAGAGCATAATGAGGACAGTCATGTTTGTGTTTTTCACCTTGGCTGTCATAAGCGCCAGAATCAGAATCTGTTTTTTTCATGATCTGTTGGTGTCCATTCTGATTTGGCTCTCTGTCATGTTGGAGTCTGGAGAAATTTTAAGCTGTCTGTAATACTTTTACAGATTGCTGGCTGGAATATGTTATTTTACATGTTCCAAAGTCTGCCGATCCACGTGCAACAGAATATGTGATACACTCATCGTCAATAGTTGACCAACTTAAGCTGAATTTATAATAGTTTACTGAGCAGCTGAATTCAAAAAGCTCCGGTTTGAGAACATTTCCTCAAGGAAAGGTCCTGAACATTATAATGTCTAACTTGTGATATGATTCAGGGCCATTTTAAAGGAGTCTAGTAGTTGTATCAACATCACATTGGTCTGTGACCTACTAGCCGCTGAAATCGTACAGGCAAGAAAAGCTGCACCATTTAAGATAACCAAATGTAAAAGCATTATCAAATTTCCACACTCAACAAAATAAACCTGGATCTGGATAGGACGGCACCTGCGTCCAGATTTGGACCACGGCCCGGCATGTGGTGATGGCCTACTTATACCTTGTAATTTATACCTTACCTTTTGTTGTGTCATTTTTCCCAGCAGTTTTTTGTATGTTGTGAAGTTGGTGAACATTTATTCTTTATTTATTAGTGTTTTTATTAAGTTGCAGGACATTGACCTCTCAGGGCCACCGTAGAATGGGTTTTTGAATCTTGTCTAAAAAGTACAGTCTGCTGACAGTCTGTCAGGCCATGATTAACCCAGTTGTATAAGCAGGCATGCTGATGACAGACTGGGACCTTCTTAAGCTGAAGTCATTGATTAATCTTGCTTTAATACTTAAAGCTTTACACTGTTTCTATTTGAACTCTACTTGCTTGAGGGTCAATAGTTTTTCTCGTAGTATTGAAGGATTTATTAAATTATTCTTGTTTTCATAATACTCAAATGTTTTTATAATATTAGTTTAACTGTAGAAGCTGCTATAAAACAGTGCTGGGAAAACCCTTGGACTTTTCTTGGATTCTTGCAGGGAAGTTTTGTACCCTTGACATTGTTTTTTTGCAATGTTTTAACTGGCTTATTCTTGGATGATATCATGCCTGTTAACCTACTTTGACAAAAACAAACATTATTACAGTTCATTTAATGTTGGGGACCTTCATGCCAGTCATGAACATCACACAGCCTCACAAAGTAAAGCTTTAAGAGGAAGGTTAAAAGAGCAAGATGAATTCATCTGACAGTACATCGATTTAGGCATTGGAATGTCAAATTCTCTAAAGTGTCCTTCTTTGTTTGCCTCTTGATCCGTTTTTGTTTTCAAGTTGCATGTGGAGAGTTGGCCATATGTTTTTAATTCATGTTGTGTTTTGAAATAAACCCAACTATTTGCCTGAGGTTAACAAATCTTCTCCAGGGACGATGGGGGGTCGGCTGACTTGTCCTTATGATCTTTGTTCTGGACTACGCATGCTTTAAAAAAAAAAAAAACAACTTAAATTTGTGTGTCTAAAAATACATGAAGTAGGTTCTTTTCTGGTGTAACATTACCTGCACATATGGCATCTATGAAGCTTGTAATTTTGTATACAAGATAGTTTTCAGTATTTGTTCGATGACTCTTCCTGTCGTGCCTGACTAGACATTTACGTGGTCCATCATGGCCATCTAAAAATATCTACCTCTAAAATGAACCATATGTGCTGCGTGTTGCATAACAGATGAGTAAATGAAACAAGGAGCGTTGATGACAGCGGGGAGGCAGAGTTGAGGAATGGAAGTTGGGGAGGGATGCCACCTCAGCAGAGTCTTCTGAGACACAGCAAAGCTTTGGCTGTAAATTGACTCACTCCAACCACTAAATAGTATTTTGCTCATCTTTTGAAAAGTTTTCCTGACTGCACTGTCTTGACAGTAATTTTACATTCATGTTTGTCAACAATAATTTAGTGTTGTATAAAAGTTCAACAGATTATGGGACTTTTTATACATGTTCCTTTCGTTAATACTTTTGTACAAGCTTTGTTATTGTCTGCAGACATAAATGCTAATCATCTCCACTAAGGACGTTACGTTTCGATGCAGTTTGCTTTTTCCTTGGCAGGATTTTAAATAAAAAAAGTTCTGGCTAAAATTTTATGAGACTTGATGGGAAGACGTAGCATGTGCCAGGGACAAATCCATTATATTTTGAGTGGTAAAGTCATACACCAGGAATGATATTGACTAAAGTGTAACACTGGTTACTATGGCAAAGTTAATTGTGTGGTTTAAATAAACACACAACAAAAACTCAAATCAAAACACAAAACTGTTGAAATCAATACACTGCTATCTTGATGATCCTTTAGCCAGGCACAACCATATTTTTCCATAATTATGATTTGTAAATAAAATCAGATGTCAATTGTTGTTGCCATTCAAAATGTGCTTTTTAAGGATCACTGGACTAAAAGCCTTGGCAGAGGTCTGGGCTCTTTCAATATTATTTATGTAATTTCCTTCATTATTTTAATTCATTGCTATTTATATTATTTTTAAGTGATCTTACAACATAATGTATGTTATATTTGAATGTTTTCTTTTGATTGTTTTAATCAATTCTTTAAATTTTCTCACTATGAATGATTGAAACATCCTTATTGCGATTGGTGAATTGTTGAGGTGTAAAGACTTACACTACAGTAGAGTGGATTTTACCATCACAGCCCCCTGGGGGGCCGTGACACAGACAGGGATGTTATACAGAGTCAATTTTGATTCATTGTGTCAAGGCTCTGTACTCGGTGACTTCAGAGCACTGTAACACTAGTAAGTGCTGAGTTTAGATTACTTCTCAGCATTTGCTCATTACTTTTAATAAAAAACCTAAGAAAGGACTGTGGAAAATGTTTTTCTTTCCCTCTCATTCAGTTTTGTCATTCTTATCAGATGATGTTTAAGAACTTTGGTGCCTGATTTAATTCAGTTTTTTTTTTTATCTCAACCAAGTTATGCAACAAGTCTCTTTCCTAAAGGTTGTGTGTGATTGATCTAATATTTGGTAACATGAACTCTTCAAGTCTTTAATGACCCTTCAACCTTTGTTTGTAAGGACAGGTCTCTTAACTGTGGGGTCATAGTGAGTACTGCATATTGTTCATGTTTCAGCTGTACCGTACTTCAGAAGCCAAAGCTGACCCAACTCTCTCCGTCTCTTTCTCCTGACTCATCTTTAGTATAGGCTGCTGCTCTAGTTATATCTGGCCTGACTCGGCCTTGATGTCACATCACACTATGAGAACGTGGTCCTGTGCTAATCAAGCAAAGCCTCAGTGTGTTATTTTTTCTTTTTAGTAGTGCTGCTTCTCATGCACTCTGCTGTGACCATGCTTAACAGGTCATTCTGCAGCTCCAGTGTCAGGTGCTGGGTGGGGAAATGGTACAGTTGGGTGGGTGTCGGTCATACCAGGCTGCAGCACATGATGTGATGCAGAGGGTTTAGCTGGAGGGCAGCAGTTTACTTAGCTTTGACATTAATACACCAAGTGTGTCCCGGAGTTCCTTTGTCACTTGACTACGGTCTAATTTTGGAATTAGAGATGTCCTTTCCCTCGGCTGTGTGTGTGTGTGTGTGTGTGTGTGTGTGTGTGTGTGTGTGTGTGTGTGTGTGTGTGTGCGTGTGCGTGTGTGTGTGTGTAGTTTATATAGGCTACGTTTGCTATGTGTTGACCTTTGCAACTGTTGGACTGCTGTGTAGTTCTCCGTCATACTAAATGCACAATACAGCTTGTGTCTCATGCTGATCATCAGCCCTATACTCATTTCACAATTAGCTCATCCACTACCAAAATGGATATCCAGATGTGTAAGAAAAATGGCCCTATAGACTTGATTTGTTTTCTCTACGGATTACTGTTTTACAGCCTGACATTTTGACAATTTTTGAAGAAAAAAAGAAAAGAAAATTGTTCTTGTTCCTCAACCTCTATCGTTCATCCTTTTTTAAAACATTTTTTTAAAGATTTATTTTTGGGCTTTTTGGGCCTTTAATGGAGAGATAGAACAGTGGATAGAGTTGGAAACCAGGGCAAGAGAGTGCCACAGGCAGGATGCGAACCCGGGCCGCCCGCTTGAGACGACAGCCTCAATACACGCCCTAACCATTGCGCCACCAGCGCGCCCCATCCATCAAAAAACAACACTAGAGCCCGACCGATAAATGGCCCCGCCGATATTATCTGCAGATATTAGCATATCATGTGTCTATCTGTGCCTTCTTTCCATAAATATTGAAGATAGATCTAAAATCGGCCAATATATCGATATCTGAACTTTTCCCTCCCAAAAATCCCATATCGGTCGGGCCCTAAACAACACATCTTAACCCATTTTGTCCTCTAACACGATTAGCCTTAAACAAGTGGCCCTTGTGTTTATATCCACTCTGCACTCTGTGTTTGGCTTACTTCAAAATCAAATCATTTCTCAAGTTGGATATTTTTAGTATTTTTAGTGCATAGTTTCATTTAGATTTAGAAATGTGGTCACATTTTTAAAGCATGATGCACAAGCAAGAAATGAACACACAACCTATGTGTAGGACTTATAAGTGCACATGGCAGCATATTCAAAGTCTCTGTAACTTGTTTTTTTGACAGAAATGCAGTAGGGAGAGTTTTTTTTATCTTTTTCTTATTCTTTACACTGATCTGCCTTTTCTGTAAAGCTAGTGATGGATCTAGAAACATTAAAGCTAGATAATCATTCATACTTTTGTTGAGACAGTCATAACGTTGAAATGATGTCAGAAGTCTGTCTGGATGCCATCGCCTCTGAATCAAGTGAAGTTTACTAAACTCCCTCAAGTGTCTTTGAAGGCACGCCAGCTCTTGAGTGTCTCTCTGCAGACCTACAGGCGAGATAATGGCTCAAAGGAAACACTGATTTAATATCAGGGAAGTCCATTCATGCTCTCACCTTCACGCCTCCACGTGCTCTCTGCATCTCTCTTGCACACTTAGTCCCTCTCTCACAGATGTATACACTCCGACATACACACACACACACACACACACAGGATGTCATATCTCCCGTCATCTTCAGAGCTATGCAGTCCCAAAGGTGTTTGTCTCTTTTTTGACAACAATGAATGGCATACTTGGAATAGTTTAGGACAGGAGCACGGTTATCTGCACATGTCCTTGTTTATGCGCACAGACCTGCACACAAACACACAACTTACTACACAGCAGGTTTAACAGATTTCCTGCAAGCTATTGTATCTGCAGTAAGATGGTAGCATCCTGGTCCAAACCCCCCGCCCCTCCTTTTCCTCTCTTCCTCTTTTTCTTCCAGCTTTCCTTCCTTCTCTCTCTCCTCTGTCTTTTTTTTTGTGCTTTGCTCGTGCATTTATCGGAGGCTGTGTATAGATTTGTCAACCATCTGTTTTTGCCCTCACCAACCCCTCCTTTACCCATACTCCTCTTTTCCTCCATGTGTCCAGTGATCCCCTGTGTAACCCCTGAGGAGCAGTCTAAACACTGTTTTCTGAGCCAGAGCCAGTTGGGCCTCCAGCAAAAACAGAGAGAGAGCAGACACAAACACCAGTCTCTTGGACTAAATGCCCGCCTGCCTCACATATTTGGGCTCTCAAGTTTGTTTGACAATAATTCGTCCACAGTTATTAATAACGCCTCAGTTTTGTTTGTTAGATATGGTAGTATTTCATCTCACGTGGTAAACCCATATTAATCTTGGTTGGTTTCATTTATTGGCGTGTTTAATTGACATTTTTGTCAATTGTGTGGATGCTTAAGAATATATTGGTCTTTAAACATAAAGTCATTTTTCTAATAAACCATGCATGTCTATTAAAACACTATCAGAACAAAGCCTGTGTTTTGTCCACACTTTGCAGATGTTTTCTATCGGCCTTGGTTATGACTCACTGTTAAAACCTCTTTGATATGCTTTTTATTATGGTAACATTGTTACTGAGTTAAGGTGGCCACAGTTTACTGAAACATATGCTCTGCACTGTCATGCATTGATAATTGGAGATTTGTGGGGATCTTAAGTTCTCAATAAAAATAATGTTTGAAAATAGAAATAATATGTTATTCCAGGAATATTTTACAGGGGGACGACTCTCTTGGAGATTCATAATACTTCAAAATAAAAGCCTACTTAAGCCACTTTTACCAGAAGCTCAGCCAGTATGTTGTTGGTGAATCTCTGATGCAGACAGAGAGCATTAAAACCAAGGTACATTTTTAGTCTCATACAAAACGTACTTATCTGTGCCAAAGTGAAGTAAGTTTGTATGTTGTTGGTCTTGGGTCCATGAGTCTTAATCAAGATATTTGCAGTAATTATCAGTCAATGAACTCAGGCAGTGGTTTGGCCTGGCACCCTCGATGATTACTTTCAATGAAAATAAATACTGAGCATGCCACTTCCCACTCTGGTGAGCAGATGTAATTGTTGCTCAGAAGCAGGACATCCTGTCTACGCTTTCCATGGGGCCATTAGGATTGGACTAGCATTAGGAACTAACTAGCAGAAGGCCACTGCGTACAGCCTAACCTCTGAAGTTTTGGCTGTTGTCTATATTTGAAAAACAATTTTCTGCAATTAGTTAATGACTGTTTAAATGATTCACAACTTAATGCCAAATTGTTTTCTCCTTCCTGTCTGCCTCAGTCAGTGCAGCAATGGCTGTACATTGACTTATTACCAGACATGACAATCTCTTGCAATAATGTTTTATCTGTATTTCTCCAGTTCTGCCAGCCTGGAGGTTGGAGGCTGTCCCGAGATAGAAAAGCACCCACCTTCTTCACCGTTGTGCTGACAGACATCGATTCAGACCGACACTACTGTTCCTGCCTCACCTTCTATGAGGCTGAGGTTAATCTGCAGGTGAGACACACACACACACACACACACACACACACACACACACACACACACACACACACACACACACACACACACACATTTCTTATTTGCTTTAAAGTTTCGAGGACTGAGCTGTCTTTTCACACCTTTATGTGCTTGGGTTTTGATAACTTTCTGAGTGGTTTTAATTCATGCAGTGACTCAATTGTTTATTTTACTTAATAAGCTGTCCTTTTTCAGCATCACATTAAATATGTAGCTTATCCCAGAACTCATAAGATGAAGATTTTCAGGTGCATTAGAGCAATGGTTCCAAACCTTTTTTTCTTGGAGCCCTTACTACTTGCAACTAAGAAAAGCTGAGCCGCGCCAGGATCCACACGGAGAAAAAAGGGATACATTGCTTTCAAAAATGAAAATACATTTTAATAGTTTTTATTGATTAAATCCTATCAGAGTATGCCTTCACTCTTGTTTTTACAAGCAGACAGAGCCTTGCGCCCCACCTGAGATATCTTAGGTTGGCCCGTGTAAAACTTTTAAGAAAAGTCGGTCGTGTGTGTGTTGTCTTCAATTTTAGGAATTTGTAGAAAACAAAAGCCTGCTAGGATCGTGCCTAATAAATTTAGGGTTGGCTGAAAGATGTTGCTATAAAGCAGAGGATGGTCCTGTGCATCATTTCAGCACTTTTCATTTGATTTACTCGTGCATAAAAAAACTGTTTGATTGCAGATCAGCATTCATGGCAACAATGTTCAAACCCCCCATAAGTATGAGATTAAAACAGATTTGTTTGGAAGGGATCATTTAGATTCAAGTGATCTTGTTAATATGTATCCTGCCAAAGCCCACAGAATACCAAACTAATTGTTTCACTATGTTCCAATTTGTTAGAGTCCTTGAATGACTCCTGTAGATCTGCCCCCAGTTATTTACCATACAGTACCCCCCCACGTGGCAGGCAGTTGTCAATCTCAGACGGGTTGAATCAGCATAACAAATTCAAGTGAAGTTCAAGATTCAGACTTTTTCCGAGAAGTATGTGCCAGTCACATTGTAAGAATCAACACTAGTAGCGCATCCTTTACTCATTAGGATTTTCAGCTTGTTTGTGAATCAGTAATCACACCAACATTCCTCTGTTTGCGCAACATGGCACATTTTTCCAAGTTTGTTCACAAGTTCCAGAGGAGGAAGACTTTAGGGCAAATTGTCACATAAAAGGGAGAAAATACCAAAAATAGCTCATTCGTTAAATGTTAAAAGCTCTCTTTCAAGAAGCCTTCATTCCCGGTGTTGGTCAGCAGTTGGTGAGGTCCGTCTGCAGTAAACACCATGCCTCAAACAGACCAGTGCATCATTCTCATACAGAATTGAATCTTCAATCATCCATGTTGTGTTTTCTGTCCTCACACACTAAGCAGGAGGGTATTGAATACTCATTAATAACAGATTAAGATGTGTGGCTTACACTTTTTAAGTTAGTCTTTGTTAACTATAATTGGGGGACTGGCAAGAAATTCAGTCGGGGGTAGAAACTTTGCTTTTCACACATACTCTAGATTTATTGTTGGTATTTGCTCTATGAAATAACAGAAGTTTAGTTGTCGTATCAATTTGCACCAAATAATTATGAAAGGGACTTCAACATGGAACACTAAATGTACATAAACAATATTATATTGGTTTAATGATGTTCCCAAGGTAATTAAAAAAACAAACAGGAAAAGGGCAGTCTTCAATGTTCCTCTGATGGATTTGACACAATAGGGTATGCTTGAGGCCTGCACAATATAAGAAAAAGATGTGATGTAAGAGAACTTTGTGATTAAGATTGGAAAGGTGACAGTAAACAAAAACTAAAGAGTGCATGTAAGCTATAACCCACAGTTTCTGTCTACTTACTGTTCTTCATGTTTTATACAATACATGTGTTTACAACATGTATCTCCTGAATCCATAATAATGTAGCAACAATGAATCTGAAGGTAGCTGATAGTTAGCTCAACTTTTCTTCTGGTTGCATCAAATGATGTGAAGGCCTGGCTGTCATACATTCAGTAGTGGTGCAGCAGAAGCTCAGTCTGTAGGGACTTGGGTTGGGAACTGGAGGGTTGCTTTAGAGGTGCCACGTCACTTCCCAAGTACTGCCCTTGAGCAAGGCCCCACTCTCTGACATCTGTCCATTAATGCATGTCTATCGGTCCTGTTTGTGCATGTGTGTATTCTATGTGTGTGTGAGTGTTAACCAGAACTTCCCCTCTCAGATATAATACTGTATGTCACATTGAAATATAGAGAAAGCAGTGCTTGTTTACGATAAATTCAGACTTTTGTGATGTGTTGAGAATTACCGTAAATCATTGTGACTAAGATGAAATTGCAATTAATTGCACAGCCTTAATGCCCTCCATGTTGTCCCTCCAATGAAGAAAACGTAATTAAAAGGCGGCTCGAGTTTATTCTCCATTCTTGCATGCAACTGGTTCCCCCCCTTTTTTTCTTTTTTTCCATCCATCAGACAGGCTGAGTCTGCCCTGTGAGTACCAGTGAGAAAACACAATGAAATGTTGCACAGGTATTAGGGACTGAGAATTTTAACTTTCCTCCCTAAAATCGATTCAATGTTTTGCTGCTTTGATAAGAACGATTGTCAGACCTGAATAGCGGCATTAACTTAGTCAGTAAGGAAGTTTTGCAAAGTACATTTTTTGTCATTTGTGGCCATTTACTAATCAACACATTAACCAACACCTTACATATCTTTCCTTTAAGCTTCCCATTTTCCAAGAGCAGGTCTATAACGGCTTTTGAAGAGAGACATTGAGAAAAGGAAGCGTTTTTCAAGAACTTTTCTTATCCTCATGTCTGAAATAGCACACAGTAATTGAGATGTTTGTGTATTCCAAGAAGACACGTGGATGTTTTGTGTGTATAACATATTGTTTCCCTAACCACAACACCGCCTCAGATATTTTATCAGCCCTGTGTTAATCATGATATTAGGCTATATTTGGCCTCGTTCAGAGAAAATAAACCCCCATTGCTGGATTCCACTGATGATCTTCTTGAAACATGAGGGTGTTTTAACAATCTGTACTCTTTAAACGGACGTCTTTATCTGCTTAGTTAGATTCCAGAGACAGTCCAGACAGGCGGCGGAGGAATGTATTTTGTCTAATAATTGAACCAAATCCTTAGAAATAATGGTGAAATGTAACCTCCATCTTATTGGGTTATTTTGATCTTACTCCGTGCTCCTGCGATACTGAAGCACTTAAGGCATGTTTTCACTGTCTGGAGAAATATACCAGAAAGTGATAAAGGCCTCAGTTAGGAATGAGCGCTGAGTGTATCAGTGTGATGATAGGGCTCATGAATCCACGATAGAGACAATAAGAACCAGATTGAGGCTGCTGCTTGTAAGACAAGCTTGTCCTGATTTGGGTAAATGTTGACATCTGATCATAGCAAGAACTACTTTTTAAGTGCTTTAAAAATTCTTGATTCTCTTTTAACAGGACAGTTATTAAACTATCCTCTCAGCTTCAATATCCACATCATCCTTGTTTTGTAATATAAATCCCAACAATTAAAACATGTCAATTATTAAAACATAGCAACAAACATTTTGCTCATAATGTGTTCTTGGGTGTCTTTGTTTTGTGTTTTGTTTTTTCAGTATGTTTGCATGAGGCAAGCATGCAACAAAGGAATGTGTTGATGGTTTAGTTTGGAGAACTGTAAATGATACATCTTTCTTAACACAATAATGACCACATATCATGAAGGTATGAGACTCTTTGACGTTGTCACTGAGGTCAAATATTTTAGTATTTGCTGTGGGAGGACTGGGAGGGAAACAACATGAATCTCCTCAGCTCAAATTGGATGTTCTCTAAGGGAGCTTACTCATCTGATTTTTTTTCTCTTTGTAAATAAGAACTTTTATTAACCTCATCGGAACTTAAATAAATCTGTTGTGTTCATGAAGCGGCTCCAGTCTAATGAGCAGCTATGGTGTATGGGGACAGATTGGGAAAGAAGATGATTAATAGTCAGAACTGTGTCTCTCCCCCAAAGAAGACAAAGAAAGATTTTTTTGGTAGGGATGAAACTATGACTTTGTCTGATGCAAGAGTTTCATCCAGGCTATTTTAGTTCAAACTTCTATGACTACTTCTGCTTTCAACCCTTTTTGATCCATCTTTTAGATGGTTAACATGTTAAGAGTTGGAGATGTATGCATGTTGGTTCTTCAAGCGCAATTTCAGCATGCATTATTCAGTGTTAAGTTTTGAATTACCACTCATGTCTGACTCTTTTGTCTGGGTGCATCGGTTCTTTTTCCTTGGAAAAGTCCAATAACACATACAACGTGTCATAGATGAGCTTAACACACAGGATGTATTCACAAGGAGCTCAGCATTGCAGACATGCTCCACTGAACACTTCAAGGAATGCAGTCCATGGCACTGTGTTGACCTCATCGACTGAAATAGCTTCTTTTTTTTATATATATTTCAGGGATCAAAGAATATTGAGGCTGATGAAGATGAAGATGAGGAGACGGAGGAAAATGGCCTGATCCAGCCAGCTCAAGTGTTTGCACCCAAAAGTCTCATTCTCGTGTCCAGGCTGGATTATCCTGAAATATTCCGGGTAATAAGACATCATATGATAATATGAAAATATTGTGTTTTTCTTGTACGGAAGGAATACTCTGAATTTTTGTCAAATCTTGCAGCTCTGAGATGACGTTTATCTGCTTTGTACTATCTGCATAATAGGCCCCAGTTTGCTTAAGAGTAAGCCTGCACGCACTCCAGTAATTCCTCAAGCATATGAGAAACTGAAGCATAAGCACATCTTTTCATTCCAGATGAGTTTGATCACAGGTTGAACACTTCATCTTAGACCCTCTTCTCTTGCATGTATTTTTTTGTTTTAGAGCTCAGATATTGATAACTAAAGGCTGTACTTTGTTCATGTTCTTACTTGTTTTTTACTTTTTGTTTTTGCAGGGGTGCTTGGGTCTGATCTACACTGTGTACATCGACAGCCTGAGTTTCCCTTTAGAGGGCCTGGTTGCCAACCTCTTTACTTTCCAGGTTCCCCTTGCTGGTGGATCCCAGGTGAGTCTTCTCTGACATAAAGCATACCTAGAGTTCCTCAGTGTGCACAACATATCTGACCTGACAAGGGTGTTGGACAAGGTTAAAGTCAGTCCTGTGCCCCTGTCAGACAGTGATTGTTTTGTGGAGATGATGGCTGGGACTCAATGGTGCGGCTACACAAATGATTTATGTGAACAGTGCAGCCAATCAGGAATGTCGCGCTCAGATGGTGCCAGAGATTGCTGTCCAGCCACAGGCAGTAATTTTCTAATACATATTCGTCATTTTTTTTCCATAATGTTTTTCGGGGAAAAAATACCTCAGCCTTAGAGTAGGGCAACAGACACGGGGCTCTTTTACTGTTTATAACAGTTTAGGGAAAATATTTTGAAAATGTCAGTGCATTAAGTTCCTCTATTACTTATAAGCATTTTGTTTGCTATATTTGGAGGCCAATGTCAGATGTTGAGGCTGTAAAAGCAGTGAATCAGGCAAAAGATTCAAACCTGGAGCAAAATGTGCCGCAAACATATTGGAAAATATGTCTGGTTGAACCACTGAGACATCCCTGTTTCTTCGTTAAAATTGAGATTTAGTTTGAAAGAGCGGGTAGCATGCAGAAAGAGGAAAGAATTTGGCGGTTCCCCAGCAAGACACCACTTAAAATCCAAAGTCCTAAAGTCTGCCTCGAGGCAAAACCTCAGCAGTAGATCAGACACATTTGTCAAAGCAGCACCTAGTTCAACACACAGGTATGTCAAGAACCTAATGAATGGAGCCGCCTGCAATACCTTTGATTTTCACTGGACTGAAGAACGATCAATATCAAAAGCCATTACAAACCTCCTAATCAGAATCACAAACCAGTGGGAAGACTTCTGCATCTAAAGACAGCTGTTTCGTTGCCAGTTTAGCCTCAAATTTGTTATGCAAACATCTCTTGAAATTAGTCCATAATAATTCTGCAATTTTACAATGTACCAGTTATATTTTTGTAAATGTGTTACTGAAGTTTCATCTGCTCTGAATGCATACTCTTTGAAAATATACAATTCAACCCTGCAGCTGCAGTGTCTGTGTAGCCCTGACTAGCCTACAGTTCATCTTCTTTATTTGATACAGCCAGCCAATCCAGGCTATAAATCTTAAATGACGACCGTCAGTCACTGTACTGCTTGGCCCTGAAGACCTGATTTTCCACGACTGTTTTTGACCTTTTACTGCTTTTTCTTTACAGAAGCTGTTCAGCCTGGGAGCAGGAGACCGGCAGCTCATCCAGACGCCTCTGAACGACACGCTGCCTGTCACATGCAAAAGTGTTGCTCTGCTCTTCCAGCAGCTGGGTGGGTCCATGCACTTTGATAATTGCAACCTAGTAATCATGAAACAGAAGGAGACTTATTGAGTCAGACGGTGACTTGTTAGTGACTTACTGTAAACCGGTCCCATGCTGCTGTGTCATGTATCTGTTAATCCTTTGAATCAACAATAATTTCCCCATGCACTTTGTCACGTTCACAAAATATCCCATTGAGGTTTAGGACATTTTGTGTAGTGAGTTGTTATAATCTGACAGTAACCCCTCAAAGAACATTTGTCTTAATCATTATCCTGGTGTTGTTCATAATTTGTAGCTTAATTAAAGCAGCTTAATGTGTGTAACATATTTTTCATTCATTCAGTCTCACATTTTAGAGGCTTTGTTCTACTTTGCTTATCACATGGTGGTAAACTGAAGCTCTGTTGGACTTCATAGTCAGTAGACTTTTGCCATGCTCCGTTCAGGTTTTGGATTAATTTCACAGTAGATATATGTGAGGCAGGATTATGTAGTGTTTGCTTTGTCTCCTCAGTGTTTCTGTAACTTTCTTTGGGGTGAAAGGGGCACATGATGAAGCTTTGATGCAGTTGACTGATTTTGCGTGTTTTCTTGGTATGGTCAGACTTTAACGATTTGCGTAGGCGATAAGTGCTTTATTAAAGACAAGGGCCCGAACGATAAGAGTTTTGGGGGCCGATACATATATCGATATTCAATATATTGGCCGACATCTTTCTTAGATCTATGTTCGATCATGTATAGATATACACATTTATTGTGTTTTTCCCGCAAATGCATTTATCAAACACTTGATACAGTATAATGAAGACAAGATGGTCACTCAACTGGAAAGTAATTGCGCATGTACATGCATCATTGTTGACACTCTGGAGAGTGATAATGCTGGTTGTAATCCATATATGACACTCTGCTGATGAAAGATAACTGCTAGTGTAATCCAAGCTTACTTTAATGCTATTTGACTGGGGAATAAATCTAGTTGTATTGGTGCATATCTGCGATAAAATTAGCCGATACCAATAGTCACTGGATAAGCTAATATCGGTCCGTCTGATATTATCGGCTGGCCGATTAATCGGTCGGGCTCTATTTAAGATACAACGTGCTCGTTTCGCTGTGACTCGTGTAATAAGATAATGAAGATTCACTTTCATCAGCCTTCGAAGCTGCATTTTGTCATCAATCACAAACCATACTGTACTGCATTATATTTATAGACTTTCTAGTAATCCTGTAAGAATCATTTTTCTTTTTGAATCTCCAGGCGTACATCTGTGTGAGAGAGAAATATTATTCACCTGATATTGGATTTGTAATGGAAAGTTGGCCTTGTTTAGCCTCATTTGATCAGAAGAATGTGCTTCAAAACATGAGCCGATTTTAATTCCCCAGTATTAACACCATCCTGTGTTTGTTTGGACACAGCGGCGATCACGCACACGGGGGGTATTTGCACGATACACATGTGATCAGGGTTATGTGGGACTCCAGCATTTGAAGTCAATCTGGATACGCAAAACAAAACAATCTTGACAGAGTACCCACCCATGACCTGTCAGTCTTCATAAGCCTCTTTACATTAATCAGTACAGTATGCTTATGCTTAAATGTGTGTATAGTGCTGCTTTTTCATGAGGCATTAGTGCATCTTAGAGAGAAAAGTGCTCAACACATGGCATTATTAAAGAGACATGTACGCAGTATTACCTTGACAAGCTGGTCACTGATAGGTAATAATACTGTGGTTAAATGGCTTTAAGTTATTAGTTGGATGTTAAATCGCTGACATCATTGTTCATACATGTGTGTGTGTGTGTTTGTGTCAATTGGTAATGAGACTATGTCAATGTTTTTTACAGTCTATGGATGTGCTGGTAGGCGTTATTTGTTTTTTTTTACTTTTACTCAGTGAGGTTAGCTGTCCCCATGTTTTCAGGCTATACTCTGCTACCTCTTGGCTTTTAGCATTACTCTTATAGTGTGAAAATACAATGATTAATCCCAAATGTTGTTCTTTTCCTTTAGCAAAGTCTGCTTTTTCCTATCCATTTATGATTCATAATTGATAAAACGAACTATGATGGTTGCTATTGAAACGCAGACATTCATTGGCTCTGTGTATCATTTTGGGAAAACAAGACAAAAGTGTACAGTTATCTCTCTGTTGTCCTTCAGCTGGTGTGAATGTTGTTATTGATGCCAGTTAATTAACTTTGAACATGGTATTTTACTTTGTTTGAGGTGGGATGAATGTATGCATTACTCTCTGAATGACACTTTATGCCAGCTTTTGCTTTAAGTTTGATGCTTGGTCGGCGTTTTCCCCCAAGTGGCCTTCTATAAATTCTATAAATTCAGGCTTTCATTCAAATGACTGGGCAGGTTTGTCCACTTTATAAAAAATGTCTCTTCATGCTCACAAGAAGCGATATGTTTTAAGTCAGCGAATCGAGTAATTCCTAATAAATGAGAACCAGTGCATCCGTTCACTCATTCTATCATCCTCAGGTCTATGTGAGGATTGGCCGGTAGCCGAACATACGAGCACGTCGGCACATCTATCTGTGCACGCAGGTCACTCGAGTCAGCAGACAGGAATGTGTGTTAAACAGTCACTCTGCACAGGAAGGACATCCCCCCGGAGCAAGATAAAACTGGCCACCAATTTTGTTGTTTGTTGCCTTTGTCTCTGATGTCGTCTGGAGAGATGTGTGTCATTTATTTTTATTTTTTTAGAGCTTGTTGGAAAAGGGATGTTTTTCGATATAATAAACTAAAAAACAAAACAAATCTGAGGCCTTCTCATGAAACACCGTCACAAAAAGGTGCTACCAATAATAAGTTGTACCCCTCCACGGATTAAGATGAGGTCATTGTGTGTAACAGGCCTGCTACACTCAAAACTCAGATTTTATCAAAGCTTGTGTTTAGTTTCCTGTTTATCGCTGAAGCCCTCCGCTCAGACAGACAAACATCCAGACCCAGCACTTCCAGCGGCACGGATAAGCCCGGCAGTGTTCCTCTCTCTTTATCACTCCAACCTGTGATGAATTGGTCTGTCACTCTACCTGATGACAAACAATAACAGGAACTGTAAACTTAGAATGCTAACCTGTCACATTGGTGAAATATTATTGATACAGTATGCATGTGTTATTTCCTTTTGTTTTTCAAAACTCAGTTGTTCTGAAGGTTTGTCATCAGTGTTTTACAAAAATGAGTTGTCACTTTGTTGTAGAAATGTGTTATTAGTTATCCAGCGCGGCTGAAACATTGCTTTCAAAAACAGTGCGCCGCTTGCAGACGATTCCTCAACCCACAATTTACAAAGCTTCAGCGACTTTCTTTTTCATGGAGGGAAATAAGAAATCTCCATGTTGTGATAAAGAAATCTGTTTGTAGCATTCTATCTCAAGTCTAATGCTGTTTCTCTTGCCCTTGAGATCTTTCATGTGGTTTACAGTCAGGATTCCTCTACACATACATTCAGCTCTTGTGTTGGGAAACAAGGAAAACATGCTTTAGTGGTATTAATCACATTTTATTTATGAAATAATATCCTACACTGACTAAGTAATCTCTTCCCTTTTACAGAAAGTGTGACTGTTATCTCGGTTATTTCAGGGTTTTTTTCCTCATCAAAGAACTTACCCAGCTTTGATTTATTTAATTATTTTTTTAGAGAAGGAGTGACATTGAATGTTGCACATCTAACAGAAGATTTGGATTAACTGTACTGACTTATGATATTAAAAACACTTTCCTCAGCACCAGCAGACTAACTTTTCAACAAACCCGTTGAAAAGTAGTAAACAATCCGTTGATATAAAGATTGGTCTGGTGTGTCTGCACATCACTGCCAAAACCTCTAAAAGAAGATCTACAGATGTTGTGTGTTTTGAAATGCGGTGATCATCATTGAAGCTTGTTGTGGACGCAAAACAGAAGTCCCAAATGAATATTGCATGCCCTAATCTGTGTCAACAAATAACCCGAGTTGCTTGATGAATGATCTGGAACAACGTGTCAGGCATATTCCAACAAATACCTCATTCATTTGGTTCTCTGTTGTTTTGCCTGTTCCAGGAATCCAAAATGTTCTAAGCCTGTTTTGTGCGGTCCTGACAGAACATAAGGTTTTGTTCCACTCCACCAGTTACCAGAGGCTTGGAGAGGCGTGCCGCGCCCTGGAAGCCCTCATGTTTCCACTCAAATATAGGTAAGAACTGTATGCGTCTGACCCTGGATTACATTTATCATGTGACTTTCTGCTCACACCTCAGCGTGTGATTGGACTGATGATTAACTTTGGCATCATGATATTTAGCTTTAGGGATACCATTCAGATAATATCATTCCTTGAGATCTAAAGATTTGACCTGGTTTAACCTTATGTATCTACTAACTGCAACAGCCACTGTCTTTTCAGACAACACTTTCGAAAGCATTTTGAATTGATAAGCAGTTATGAACCTTTTCCCTTTTTGGAGAAAATGTATGCATGAATAACGAGAGGAGTTTAAGGCAAAGTCATTTTTTCTCAATGGTGTCAAAGTTCTACCTATGACTGCAAAGTTCAAGGTGATTATAATATTTTTAGGATCAGAAATTCAGTTTTCTCTGGAAGAACACAGAAGGGGAATAAAGGAAATTACCAGCTATACAAAGAAAACCATTAAATGACTTTTTCTTGGATTTGTTTGTTAATGCCAAGCCTAAGGCAGCACTAAATAATGTCTCTTTTTCATTTGTTCATACTCAACAATGTCAATGTTATTTTTTATAATTTTAAGTAAATTCAAAATGCTCTACATTAAAAGATAAAAGATTTTAAAAAGAACTGAAACATGAGCACATAAGCAGCACATTTGTAAATAAATGAGTCATTTTAAAGTGCAGGAAAAAATCAACAGGGCATGGACACAACATGAAATCAACACAACAACAATTATAACAATCAAACATTTGATTTAGAATGCATTTTTAAAGGTACTCAAAGACACATTAGTTAATAGTTAAACAACACAGTTCTGTTCTTGGTTGACGAGTGATTCAGTATTACTGGCCGAGTAGCTGGCTGAAATGAAGACAACACCATTATCATTTGATTGCTTTGGAGAAATTCAGTATAAATGGGGTGCTGGTTTAGCTCAATGGTTCGAGCATGCGCCCCATGTACAGAGGCTATAGTCCTCGTCGCAGCGAATGTGGGTTCAATCCCTTTGCTGAATGTCTTACCCCACTCTGTCCTCCAAACATTTCCTGTCTCTCTTCAGCTGTCCTATTCGGTGAGGCAAAAAAATCCCCCCAAAAAGTACGATTTCCTCTGTGTTTTTGATGATATACTCACTCTCTTTCTGTAAATGTTATTAGTAGATTTCCTTTCTAACCTCTTCCACTACCCTGCACTTCTCTGTTAGGCTTTTTGTTACACAGCTCGTTATTCTTCCTCATCCGTCTTCCTAGTATTTTGTACATTTTTTTAGAATTCACTGTTGGTGTCCTCTTGTGTGTTTAGTTACCCATACATCCCAATCCTACCTTCACGGCTGCTGGAGGTGTTGAGCTCACCCACTCCCTTCATCATTGGAGTGCACTCCATGTTTCAAAATGAAATCCAGGATCTGGTGAGTGCAGATTTATCTCAGGCAGCACTTCATCTCTATCTTTGATCCAGAAAACTAAGTTTGTTCATTGTTGCATGCATTCAGACACATTAATCATCGCCAAGAATTGAGTCCCTTACCCTTTATTTTTAATAACCTTTAACTGATAATGCATTGGGTCATTTAAGGACTCAATCCTCAATGAGGATGAATTCTCTGCTCTTCAGCAAGATGTTTGTTTAGCTGGTTTCGGCTGAACGTCACCAGGTGTGCATGCTGTTCCACGCAGTACTCCCTCCAGCTGCTATCAAACCACCTGACCTCTCACTGTTCTGTCTGTGTTCACTAGTTGGATGTTATTATTGCTGACCTGGATGGAGGAACAATAAAGATCCCTGAGTGTATCCACTTGTCCGTGCTCCCTGAACCTGTGTTACACCAAACACAGACTGCCCTGTCTCTGGTAAGCACAAACATGCACACACACACACACACACACACACACACACACACACACACACACACACACACACACACTGAGGTGCAACTATACATATTGTTTCAATAATTACAATGTGATAACATTTTGTTATGCCGATGACTAAAAAAGTATTCATTAAATAATTACCCTTCATACAGATACGAGACATGTTCTCATCCCTGTTTAGCAGTGTTTGTATGTTGGTCTGTCATTACCAAAGACAAGCCGGATAGACTAGTCTAGTAGTTATGACGTGCGCCCCATGTACAGAGGCTACAGTCCTCGTGACAGCGGTCGTAGGTTTTTTCGATTCTGGCCTCGTCCCTTTGTTAAAACAAGTTCAGATGACTGATCACATGGCTGATCAGCTCCTTCTTCTGTTCCTCGCCGATGATCAAAGGCTCTCTTTGTCTCCCATAAGCATTAAACATGGCCAGTTCTAACTGACAGGAAAGAATGGGTTTGGTTCACGACTTCTACTTCTGTTTACTAGTAGATTGTAGCCAAACAAAAAGTTCTAACGTCTGCCAATACAATGATTGCAATGAGCCTCGTTGTGAAATCTGTCTTGCAACATTTTAAAGTTTGCATTAAGTTGAGTAAAAATGGAATGGAAACACGACAACAGAAAGCTCATAAATGTTTTTTTTTAACAGTAAATAGTTAACTTGTTTTTTTTCCACAGTATACAGTATATTATCTGCTTATTCATTATGCAGTTTTTCTCTTACCTAGAAAAGTATTTTAGATAAAGACATCTGCTGCATGAAAAATAAATCTGTTTAAAATTGATGTGTTTTTTGCAGGTTTTGCACCCTGATCTGGAGATAGCAGACAATGCATTCCCTCCGCCTCGCACAGCACCCTCCAACCTCAAGTTGTTGGTAAGTCACCCTCACTATCACATGCCCTACATTTATTCAGGGTGTCTCATTTTGAGGAGTGATGTCATGCTCCTCCCACATGAGGAAAAGATTGATTGCCAAGAGGTTAGCATCAGAGTGGGGCACTTACTGACAGTAACCCATAACCTTAAAGACAAATAAACATGTCTGTTGCATAATTAACTTATCACACTGCATTTGTGGCATAGCTGTTTAATGAGTCGTGTGTGTGTGTGTGTGTGTGTGTGTGTGTGTGTGTGTGTGTGTGTGTGTGTGTGTGTGTGTGTGTGTGTGTGTGTGTGTGTGTGTGTGTGTGTGTGTGTGTGTGTGTGTGTGTGTGTGTGTGTGTGTGTGTGTGTGTGTGTGTGTGTGTGTGTGTGTGTGTGTGTGTGTGTGTGTGTGTGTGTGTGTGTTTTTAGGACAAGGAGGTGAGGGCTGTCTTTCTCAGGCTGTTTGCACAACTCTTCCAGGGCTACAGGTCTTGCCTGCAGCTCATTCGCATCCATTCTGAACCAGTTATTCACTTTCACAAGGTAAGATAACAACATAATGGAATTTCTCTGGTGAAATTATCATTTTGTAAACCATGTTTTCCAATATGTGACCTGAGATTAAACTCCCTTAGCAATTGCTGCTTAGAAAACACATTGTTCTGTTAAATCACCAAGCATGTCAAAGCTGGAGTCCAGCAGCAGTGAGGGTGAAATTACATGCAAAGACCTGATAGAAAAACCTCTCGTGCGTGCGTGCGTGCGTGCGTGCGTGCGTGCGAATGTGTGTGCATGTTGTTTTAACTGTGTTGCAGTGGCTCCATGACTCTTTCATTTTGTTTATGCAAGCTTCGGACACAATCCCGTAACCTTGGGCAAAGACCGGCAATGAGCCATATGAAATGTATTAGGTTTACATTTTTGTTTTATGCTGGGGATTTTGTTTGTTTGTGTCTGTGGTGTCTCCGTGGTAACCCCTCATCCCGCACATCATCCACAAAGTACCCCACATGGATCACATTATAAACAAACGCTCTGCATCTTCGCCTGGAATCACTGAGTGGAGAAGGCTCGAGTGAACTTTGTTTTGTCTCTTCTACCCACAAGCACAAATAATTATGCCTGAAGTCAATTAAATTAATTCGCATGCAGTAATTTTAACGAGATTTATTCCCTTTTTTTGTGCATGCTAAATAACTTCTCTGTCATTTCAGCAATAATAGAAGCTTGTCTCAGGCCCCCTTGCGAAGATTTTATTTTTTGAGATTTTGTAATTGTCCTCTAAAAATGGCTGTGATCAACATGCTTGGTTTTTTTCAGTATGCAGTGTATATATATCATATGACCAAATTTACATCAGTCCCATCTGTGCATGATTGTAACTGCTCTAATTCTGACATTATCCAGACTGCCTTCCTGGGCCAGCGAGGCCTCATCGAGAATGATTTTCTGACCAAGGTTTTGGATGGCATGGCCTTCGCTGGCTTTGTCTCAGAGAGAGGTCCGCCTTACCGAGCCTGTGATCTCTTTGATGAGGTACTGTTCTATGGAACTCCAACTAAAGCTGCATTAAAGTACCAGACTTCTTACATCAAGAATGAATCTCTCAGCTGGAGGAATGCTGAATTCTCTGAGATGATCCATCAATTTAATGGTGTTCACTACTCTCTTTTGTATTTCATGCTTGTTTTCTGTATGTGTGTTTTGTAGCTGGTAGCCTTAGATATCGACAGCTTAAAAGAAGAAGAGGTCAGCCCTTCCAAGCTGCAGAAACACATCAGGGAACTTTCTGAGCAGCTGTACCGAAATGTAAGATTCATGCAAACAACTTTTTACTACATCTCCTCTGTTGTATTCATGTACAGGCCAGATACCTTTAGCACGCTCTAGATGTTATTACTGTATATCCACTGTTTATACAGCTGTGTATTCTATTAATATATATGCTTTCCTTATTCTTGTACTCTAGGAGAACCCAAACCCACACATGGCATTCCAGAAAGTGCCTCGGCCTTCAGAGGGATCCCACCTGCGGGTGCACCAGGTACCCTTCCCCCCGCTTAATGACGAAAATGTGGAGAAGATGCTGCAGGAGGGTGTGGCAAAACACAGCAACACACCTCCCTCTACACGTCCTGAGAAGAAGTGTGTTGTACCTCCCGGACCACCAGTTGGTATGACTAACTTTAATACTCCTGTGATCATTTGATCTTCCTGTAAATGTTTTAACATACCTGCAGGGTTGTGTTCCAAGTTCAAGTTAACATTATTTTAATCACATCTGTCTTGCACTGGCTGGTACACTGTCTGGTCTTACAATGGCAAAACAAGTTGTTTTGTTAGCATTTTTAAAGTGTAAGACTTTTTTATTTCCTTGAAGACATAAAATAAGTTGATGTCTCCTCCTGAACTCTGGAGTGTTTTCTTTTATATATGTTGAATAAATAGCTCTCTTGAATATTAATTTCCCTCCACGATAACCAAATGTCAAGCAAGGTAGCAGTCATACTGTAGGTTGGTTGTCAATGTGTTTTGACTGTTCTCACATTCAGCACTATTAGGTCTGTAAAAGACAATCATCCCACAAATACTTCATTTAAAGGCCTTCAAGAGAACGTTGATCTCACCCTCTCCCTCAGTGATGGATTTAACATAATTCAAGTCTTCAAATCATGATTTGTGAAATCCCTTTGATTTTTGATGCAGCTGTAGCGTTTACCTGCATTGATTCCTCTGCTTTTTTGTCTCTCTGTCTCCCAGTGTCCATTATGGGTAAGAGTGGCTCCGTGTTTAACAGCGCTCGCAGACTGGAAGTGGTGCGGAGCTGCATATCCTTCATCTTTGACAACAAGACCCTGGAGACTGAAAAGGTGCTGCACGTTGTCTTTCATCAGGGGAGCTCATTAACCTTAATAAAAGCTCATTAACTATAGAAATGTGCCCCTTTGTGTTCCACACACCAGGCAGACCGTTACATAGCTGTAGATCTCTCCTCACAGTCATCACCATAATGTCTCCCAGCTGGGCCAAAGACATGCACACGCAGAAATAGATGGGTCCTGTAATCAAACACTTTGCAGCTTCCTTTTACTGTCTTGCCTTCTTCACACACACTTCAACACATCTTTCTGTTGCCTTTACATGCATCTTTACTACACAAAGATGTCCGATAAAAACCTCACCTTCAATAAGGCCCCATGAACTGTATGTGGGGTTCTACACGAACAGTCTGCTCGATATGCATCCATGCTTTCAAATGAGAAGGTTGCCAAATCTTTTATATATCCCTCTTGCTTCATATATGAGTTATATAATCCAAGCATGCATCTCTGTGCAAATGTAAATATGCATAGCTTGCATCCCCTGAACCCCCCATGAGGCTGTAAATCTTGTGCTGCCAGATGGTCTGGATGAACAGCAGGTAGAAGTAGCTGGGAGTGCTGCATTGGTACATAGTGTTGCTATAAACAGAGAATGGAAAACAAAAAAAATAATACACTTTTGTCAATATTTCAGAAAGCAAGAACTAATTTCTTGACCTATCATAAATCTCAAATCAGCCTCTCTTGTTAAATCAGTCACTTAACTAAAAGATGTTTTTCCTGTTTGTACAGACTCTTCCAGCCGCACTGCGCGCACTAAAAGGCAAAGCAGCTCGTCACTGTCTCACTGAAGAACTGAGTCTTCATGTCCAGCAGAACCGAGCCATTCTGGACCATCAACAGTTCGACTACATCATCCGTATGATGAACTGTGCCCTCCAGGTAAGTCACAACACTGACGTCAGAGACGACCTTCTTAGCAAAGTAGCAAATAAGGGGCGGTACATTTAAAAGTCTACTTTTTTTCCTTGTAATGTCAACAACTTGATGTAAGTGATGTCACATTATCTATAAACTAATACAAAATGAAATGACACAACTAAATAGTTTTAGATGTTTTATTCTAAAATCACTGAAAGGAAAAAGACAGAAATCTGACTCCTACCCCACATGAATGCAACTCTCAGTGATATTGCATCATACACAAGTAATTAAGGGTAGCTTAAGGGTAGCAAAATAAAATATTTGTCTTTAGTTTTGAATGATATTAGTTTATCTTTTTGATCTGCTGATAAAAAAACATCCAACTTAAGACTTTTTAATCATTTTATTATTATATATATTCAACTTTAATTTATTTCTCTTTCTCTGCTTTGAGCAGGAATTTGACATTAGCTGTTGTGGTCCAGTGCATTTACCCAAAATGTGAAAAATCTAATTTCAAACAATAATTTCCTTAGCTAGCATAATGTGGTCAATGTCAGGTGGATGCTCACCAAAACTAACTGGACAACTAACTTAAGAACTGATCAAAAATAAAATTGTCATGTGAAATATTTCCTTTCACTAGAGACACATTTAGTAAAAGCAAACTATAAGCTAGTGTCAAAATGTAAATATTTGAGCTCTTCACCCACATATTCAGCAACTGGTCCTAATTTAAAAAAGAAAAAGATATCCAGTGCCAAGTATTCTCCCCCTTTAACCTTTCCTTTTGTAAGGTTTGAATGTATTTTGTGGTGATTAAATTGAAGTTACAGTTACATTTTACAGAATATGAAAAGTATATACTGTAGTTACTCACTATGAAACCCTCAGACAAGATCAGGTGCAACCAGTTACACTCAACAGATGTCTGCTTTTCAGACTGCTCTGGTTTGTTCATCAAATGGTAAAAAGCCAGAATAAGTCCTTTTAAATTCCAGATTGTAACATGGAATATGAAAAAAATGAAGAGGGGTGAATACTTTTAAAAGGCACTGTATGTGTATATGTATGTAAGTTGGGCCATAAGTGCACAGAGGTAAGGTACCAGCTGTCCTTCCTCTTCTTTATTCTTTCTTCTGAAGTTTGTTTTCGTCGACAACCGTCTTCCACAATGTAGTAAGTCAGAGTCTCTTCAATGCTGCTCAAGTTTTGTCACATTATTTTTCTCTCTTCCTGATGCCCACATTCCTGGGCTACTTGTCAAAGCGAGTAACTAATGTGTTTTTGTGCCGCTCATAAAGAGTCACTGAGACTTCACTCAACTAGAGCAGCCGGGTCTTTATTGGAAGTCCCTCGTGTTTTACTGGCTTGAATCTGCCTTTTACAGGGATTTTAGTAATTTTAAGCAGTCCTCATAGACTGCAGCTTTTATGGAGTGATTTAAGATTCCAGTCACCCCCCTAAAATGATCGAAAGCCAATTAATCTCAACATCTGCCAGGGCCAGGGACACACAAGGTCAAGTGACGTGTCATTTGCTCCACATTTATAAAACCGAACAAAACGCAAAAGCCAAGTACAGCATTGATCACCTCGGCCAATACGATGTCTACATGGCAAAGCTGCTGTTTCAATGAATATTATTTATGGCTTTGCACGCAGAAGACGTGAAAACAAGACCTGTTGCGTAATCCCTAAATGCCTGACTGTCTGCATTTCAAGCGACAGATATTTATTTTGTTCTGCTGTGAAAGCAGTTTGCTTTTTGAGGTGCATTACTTAATTATGGGCAGAATGACCTGAAAATACCACCATCCCTTAAATCTGCAATGACTCAAAGCAGCACACCTTGAGGATGCTCTATCTTTTTGTTTTGTTTTATATGGCCAGTAGCTAGAGAGACACTGTGTTTTTTTGTATAGAGCGATGAGGCGTAAGCTTTATTTTTTTTAAACAGATGATTTTTTTGAGGCGGTTTTTTTTCGTGAAAAGCTGGACAGGAAAAAAAACACAAAATGATAAGGAGTACAACAAACCTCCCTAAAGAATGCCATAAGGAGATACAAATCTAATTCATAAATCATAATTCAACAAACAGAACCTGTAAAGGAGGTGATGCATGTTGTCTGTACTTATCTTCTTCATTTCCTCTGGCATGCTACTGAGAGGCCACACATGGAAGGGAAATTAATAATACCTAGATGGAAAAGACATTTGATGTGTGGGTGCCTTTTTGATGACCACAAATTTGGATTAGAAATACTTAGTCCCTTTTTCAGATTTTTGCTCTGATGTTGTTTTTGTTTGTTTGTATATTGTTTGTAGTTTCTTCTCTTACTTCAGTATTGAAGCCAAACATTTGAGAGGGCTTCACACAGCCAAAGTGACTTATTCATTGAAAAATGTAGCTCGCTCTTCGTACAATGACATTATGTTGCCTCATTAGGATTTCTGGCTTCAATGTTGACATGACACATTGATTTTTCAATGACATCATCAATACAAGGCCGCCTACAACATTCATTGTTTAACTGTCAGGTTCGGGTTAAGCGACAGTTGCGACCCATGTTTTCTTTTGGAAGGTTTGCAGGGGAGCGCAGTGTTTAATACAAAGAAATGTACAAAGGATCAAAGGTTTGGACATCAGAATCAGGTGGTCACGGTTCTTGTCAGTACTTGTTAATCTGTAATTCTTGCCGGACACTTTTCTATTAGACATAAAAAAAATGTTGATGCATGGATGTGGTTTGAAAGCGCTATAGAATGATGCATTTTCCTTTTTCAACATCTGCTGTAATCCTTCACTGCCAATAATCACGCACAGTAACGACCCTCATTAAGGTATTTGAGTTAATTGCACATTCTTTGTTTGTTTGTGTGTGTGTGTGTGTGTGTGTGTGTGTGTGTGTGTGTGTTTGTGTGTTTGTGTGTGTGTGTGTGTGTGTGTGTGTGTGTGTGTGTGTGTGTGTGTGTGTGTGTGTGTGTGTGTGTGTGTGTGTGTGTGTGTGTGTGTGTGTGTGTGTGTGTGTGTGTGTGTGTGTGTGTGTGTGTGTGTGTGTGTGTGTGTGTACATACTGGTCAGTGCTCCAGATTTGTTAAGTACACGTTGCGCAAGCCATGTGGGGGAATGAGTCCTGCTGTGGATGTATCCTGGCATCTCAACCATTTCCTGTCAGATAGGATTATGAGCCCTCTGTGCTCGGCTCTCTCATGGCCCAGGGCCTCATCACGGTGCTTGAAAACACACTCTGGACTGCAGTTTACTGAGTGGAGACTGGAAACCATGGGAACCGGCAACAGCAGCATGGAGTCCATGAGTTCCGCATGATCCAGAGCTTGACCGTCTGATATATCTCAACGTGCAGGAACACGCGTTACACACAGATGTTTCTAGAAAGGACGAGGCAATTGTCTGACTGTCCTGTCTGAATCACAGGCTGACCGACCCCTCCCCTCATGCACTGAGGCTGCCTGCTGTGTAATCTGCCTGCTATCTTAAGTTGGAACATCTCCTATGATAGTCTATAGTAGACTTTATTACATTTATACATTATTTAGATCATAAATTAGTCTTTTACTGTGAGAACATGGCCCCTGTCTGCCTCAGTGGCCTTGATAGACTGCCTTGCGTAACAAGGTCACTGGGAATCGGTACTGGGTATCATTCCCATGTTCTGATGACTGTTTCTCTAGGATGTCCACCACGAAGGACAGGTAAACATCTGCATTTATCAGATTTCTTGCTCACGCTCTGGAATCTTTGTTTGTTTGTCATCTGGACAGCTCAGTAGTCAGCTATGCGGCTAATCCCTCTTCCCATTAAGAGTTCAAGCCCCAATTAATAAAGTGTGTCAGTAGCTACTAAAGTCTCATAAAAGTATACAATATGTGCCAGTTCATTCTCACAGCTTTTCCTGGAAAGTGTTAGCTTCTATGGACACACACACAGGAAGCTGCTGTTTGTTCACATCCTGCAGTGTTTCTGTCATGTGCTCTCACTTCTTGTTTTTGCCTGCTGGATACGTGTCTGAGACCAAATAGCTGTGTTATTCATCACAGTAATCTTAAGCTCCTGTAGCTTCAACGGGAAGAAATGGTCAAGACATGCTGTAAATATAATGGGAGGAAAGGGAGACAGCAGGGTGTCTTTGCAAACAGCAATGTGGGGATGCAAAACACCCTTCTGTGTTGTTATCCCAAATACGCTTGCATGTTTCTCCTCTATAGCTCTATAAAAGTGATGGAATCCTAAATTTGGAATCCATTTACCTGGTCAGAGTCCTCATGTGAGGCTGATAGATCCGAAACCACTCTGCTGTACTTCTTGAGTAGAGTCAGAAGTTTCTGTTTCACACATCAGATGACATGCATTGCTGAACTTGACTCTTTTTGTTTGAATAATGCTGCTTTTGTTAATTATACACACTTTTTCTGCCTGTGCATTTCCACTTGTTGTTCCGTGTTGACTGGGGGTCCATGAACTCCTGTGACCTGCAGCATTGTTAGGATGCTGGTAAACAATGCTCTGAGCCGCTTCAAGCTGGAACATTTTACCGCAGCCTAAATAACTGCGAAGAAAAACACTGGGGACAAGAAAAATAAAACAGAAACTATGTTGATTAGTCCATGGGGGGCCAGGCTTTCATGTGTAGCTGTGGAACTTGTGTTTTACATTTTCCCCTCCTCTGTACATTCTTGTCTACATTTTTGTTTTTTCTTGAGGAATGGCGGTCACAGAGGCCCCCGTTACAGACCAGTATCAGAAAGTGAAGCTTTTCTCCTCCTATCTCTGCTGCCAGAATTAAAGACCATAGAAAAAAAAATGATGAACAAACTTTGCCAAGAATTGAAGATTGCTAGTTTTTGTGAGTAAACATTTTACATAACCGTAAGAGAGAGAAAGTGATTACAAAACTGTTAGATCTCAATGAGTATAAAAAATCTCACTTAGGGATATAAGGTGCAGCAGCAGGTCAGAGTCATTGCTGCTGTTAGTTAACGATCTTAAGTCAAGTTTCCTCTGACCATTCTCATATTCAAAGTTTAACAAGTACATCCCCACAAAGCTTTCCAGAGATAAGTACCAATTTCCTGTGAATTTACGACTTTTGAGTCCAACTTGTGTCCTTTTCTCTAAGTCTCCTGTTCTCATCGTTCTCTGTGATCTGTGCAAGGAAAGTTTTGTTTGGGCCCCTAAATCCCCTGCTCTAAGCCTCTAAATGTACTTTTCTTCATAATAGAGTTCTCTTGAAAGCACCAGAAAGCGCCGCCTCTCTGGCTTGAGGCAGTCTCGAATACAGAGACACTTTGGCCTGGCATTTCAAATGTCAGAGCGGGAATGAATATTGCCTTATTTAAAAAACAAGTTTACAAAAAAAAAAAAAGGATTAGATTTTTCTTTCTAGCATGTCGTGTCTTCTTGATAAATGGATGCAGCATTTCATTGCTTCAACATGATAGGATTTTATGCAATTTTCTTAAAAATGGTAATGTAGTTCAAGACAGGAAAGCATTACATTACTAAAGAGAAAAGAAGACTGGAGCGATTTTCCTTTTGTTTCAATGCAGGATTATATAAGACTATTGGAAGCATGTGTCCTGACAGTGGAGAAGAAAAAGTGAGGGGTTCTGGCAGACCTTTTTAGAGCATTACTTGTGACATGTAACATGAGAATCTTTATGTAACAGAGGGTTAGTTAGCAGATGATTTATTTCTTTACCCTCATGTTTGTCATACGTCTCATCTCTGCTTAGCTTATTACCAGCAGAGCATCAGTCACAATGAGACACAGACACTGTTTGGTCTTGTGTCTAAGCCACACAACCAGTTTCAAAAGGACTAGAGCATTGAGCTACGAGGTTCCCCTCTGACCTTTGTGTACGTGTGACCTCTCTGTTGGAAACTGTGTGTCTTGTTTTGGGGCCCCAGTGTTAAAAAGATGTAACAGAGCTGTGTAACATGTTACCTGCTGTGTCCTGTCATGCTCTCATGTCTCCTCTGTTGTTTGACCCACAGGACTGCTCCAGCTCAGAGGAGTACACAGTAGCTGCTGCACTGCTGCCCCTGTCGACAGCCTTTTACAGGGTAAGAGATGAACAACAAGAATGCTGTTCACTTTTGTGCTGCTGGTTTTTCTTTATCATGCATTGGAAACACCTACAGCTTAATGAAGCATTTAACAGCTCACTTCAGTTGGGATATTTATATACAGTGTATATATATATATATATGAGAGAGATTTATATGAAGGAAAATCGAAAGAACAGAAAAATAATATTTACTTTTCATTTCAAATCAAACCCATGATACTTGATACATTATTTCATGACTTTGCAGCATATTTTGTAAACGTGTACATTTTTTGTAACAAGCATTTTCTAGATTACATTTATTTTTAACTCCACACATCAGAACCAACTCCACCACACCTCCAAACCCCCCCCCCCCCCCCCCCCCCCCACCACCACCACCACCACCACCACCCCACCACCCCCAACTAATTTTTAGTGTGAACCTACAGAAAGGTATTTTATATTTCATATTGACTTGAGCAGTATGCCAGCCAATATGGTTGTATATTTTCTAGTACAGGGATTTGTGTCGGTCGAAATGTAACAAGAAAAGTGTGTCAAAGTATCACATATAGATGAAGTAGAAGCATTGTTTTCACTGTGTATTTGTTTTTATTACATGACTAATATAATTATATTTGCAATTATGAATGTCATGCCGAGTAGCAGTAGTAGTATGGGCGTATTTTTTTCATAAAAAGGGGGAAAATAGAAGAAGAAATAGCTTCTAAACATCATCCCTTTTTTTCCCGATATAATGTCTGATTTTTGTAAATCTCAAATAAAACTATAGCATATCAGCACAATTTGAGTTTGTTATCACACATATGTGGACAAGGTTTTAGCTATGGAATAGTCTGAAAAACGAGAGCTTTCTCAACCTTTGACCGTTAAAACCGTCATAATAAAATGTAGCAGAATGGTCAGGACCTTAGGGTGTTAATCCACATTCTCAACACAGGGAAACTTCACAACTACAGTATGTCCTAGCAACTAGCTTATTGTTATTTGGACGCACACAACAGTCCCCACTTTTTTTTTTTGATGGGTACCAGGGCCAAACCGTGACTGCTGGATGAGACCTGGCCTGCTCTCTGCTGCCACATGACTCATTAAGTTCTCACGCCACAGGCTGATGAAACTCAAAGTTAAACCTAATTCATGGTCTTTCTTGTTTCTTTTAAGGACCATGAGTATCAGAAAATTACGAGTTATATCAGTGTTTGTCAGCATACTGCATGCTTGTTAAACCATGTAACAAGATTGAACCACTCCAGATTTTGTTACATAAATAAAAAATAAAAAAAACATTTGTTTGGTTTTTGAGCTCTGGAAGTTTACACTGTATGAAGAATATCGTAAAAAATTAGGCAGATTTTTACAGATGATCAGAACTGTTAAAACGCTTCAGTACTGTCTCACCACAAGAGTGAAAAGTCAAGTGAGGTCAGGAGGAAATCTGCCAAAATGATTCCGTAATCTCTGGTTTAGTGGCGCAAGGATCATGGCGTGAAAATGTGAGAAAAACAAAACTCGGCAATTAAGCATCCAGACAGCTGCCATTGTGGGTGTTTAGTGAGGGGCATTCATGATCCTGATGTCTCAAAACTCATTCTTTATACACTGTTTCCCATATTTCTGGACATATTTGATCCCTTTGTTTCATTTGCAAATGTAAGCGACATCTTTGGAACTTAGCAAACATGAATCGGAATGCCGCGATTTAGCAAACAACAATATGTACCACGACACTGCAGCATATACAACGTAATGAGTTTTGACAGTAGGGCTTTGCTTTTTACAAGAAAAATGTTCTGCCTCATCTTTCAAAAGCCCCTCACCCCTTAAACTATCATGGTGGTGGCATTAGCATGGTCTAACAGCCATCGCTAATACAGTGCAGTTGCTTTGTGTTCAGCAAACAGCTGTGAATACTTTATGCTTTAAATTGTCAAGCTATCCTTGAATTTGACCAGACTTTGAGTTTTGTTTTTGGTGACCCATGAAGAAATGTGTGGCGGGCTGTTTTTGAGAGTTCTGCCTGTAAACACCAAGGACGGACTGGTTCCTCTCTAAATGGTATATATTTTATGTATGTGCATTTACCACTTACTGGGTGTTGTGGGCCACGAGGTGAAGATTGTCTCATGCTGCATTTGTTCAATATTCTCTCTTGTTTTAAATGTGCTACATCTAATTTAGCCTGTACGGGAAATGTTCAATCACATATGTCAATAATCTTAAATAAGGCTTGAGAGTCCTACTTAAGTAGCGCTTAGGTGGTGCTGCAGTAAAGTTTGATGCTGCGGTTCTTGTTTTCCTTCCTTTAAGTCAGGCTCTGCTACTTGCAAGAAACACTAGGAAACTGAGATTCCAAGTTTTTCCAAGCCTGGAGGTTGTTTGTAATATGAATCAAATCATTGACCTGCTCTCAAAACTGTGTTTCCTGCACTGACCCACTTAACTGCGTGTTGACGTTAATCTTGAACCAGTCTCTTAACTAGAAACAGAGGAGATTTTTACTCTTTGGTTTCCATCACACTTAAGCATGTTTTGTTTGCGTCACCACATTGAAATTTAAAGTGAATACTTTTCCCTAAAATTGTGAGTATTCATTAGAGATGTTTTTTTTTTCTTTCCTCTAGTCAGTGCATGCCGAACATTGGGTAAAATATTGTTCTGGCTCTTCACTTTAAAGACTGTTGGTTCAATTCCAGGAGTCAGACATCGGTCGCGTCCCTGTTTGGTATTCTTGGCCAGCCTCTGCCAAGCTTACTCAGTGTTCATGCAGACAGTGGTGCCATCCCCATGGCCTTTAAGTCTCCAGGTCGAGGAACGTGGGAAGTTCCCTCGTACTGCAACTCTCAACTCCCAGACAGAAACAGACAATGTTTCATTTGATTGCTAACCATATGTTGACCGTGCAGAGCTCATGCTTCTGACCCAAATTCTATATTAAGTTGTGTTACTCTTAACTTCTCGGTTTCCCCTCAGTTTGACCCTTCTTTATTTCCCCATTGCACTTATTCAACCATATTTCATAGATGTTTGTTAATGTTACTGATAGAAAAAGGTTGAACTCATTTGCACAATTCCTTGTGGCCTAGATCATGCATGGATGGTGTCATTTGGCCCATGTCGGTAAAGTGTTTTTGTTTTTTCCAGAATGCCATTCAACCTTTGTACAGTGTCCTTTTTTATATGTCAGGTTTTGAATTCTGTTTTGATTCTCTAATCTGCAGACATTTCCTCTGGCAGTCATTATCTAGTGAGAGGTGGGATTATCTGGAGATGAACAGGTGTCATTGACGCCTTTGTTTGGGTGTTATTCTGCCCTTTGCTGTCCCACATACGTTTCTTTTAACATTTGAATGAGTAAATCTCTCTGCCCAAGTGAACACAGGCTTTGTTCAGCTGCAAGTGAACAACCCAAACACAGATTTGGATGACTTGCACAACAAGAACACTTGACTGTTAGCATTCCTTCAGCCATAGTTTATGCACGGGCAGGATTTGGCTGCTCGGTCTGTAAAAAACTGCTCTCGACCACGTTGTTCTGAGGATAGTGACGTACCAGTTGACCCCTGTGGTGTCTGAGAAATGTCCAGCTCTTGACTTACCGTATCTCTGTTTACTTTGTCATGGAACATTTATGTTACTTGTACATTGTGTTTCACCGCAGTGATGGCCTACGAATGCTGTGATGGATTTGTTTATTAGTCTGACTTTTGGCATTTTTTTCTTTCTGTTTGTTTTGCGTGACTAAACACTGTAAATACATTGTTTAAATACTGAGATTTTCATGGTTTCAGGATTCAAATGGCATTTCTCACAATACACCGACTCATGTAGAATCACAAAAATGCTGAGATTGACTGTGTAAAGGTCAGGGTTGCATTCCCCACGGACGACTTGTCCAGATATAATAACGATGATTTTGTATCCAAAACACTAATATATGTTGCGTTCAGTGACAAAGTTCTCCTTCTCTGAGAGAGACATGTGTGATGCTGTATGGCTACACACTACAAACAATGTCTGGAGGCTGAACACAATCATACTGTAAACCTTGAGATCATGTCCCAGAGTTCAGAACACAATCCCAACCCCTGATAGCCCCATCCCTTTGACCTGTACACAGTATTTCCCCCTCACTGTCTCCCCTTGTGGTTTTTATACTTGTTTCTGTTTTCTCTCCCTCAACCCTACATTCCTTTTCTTCAGCAGCCACATGGCAAGATGTGATTGTGGTATACTCCCTCATCTTCACTTCCTACTTCCTTTTCCTCTCCTTCCTCCTCTCCTCTTCCCCGTCCCTCTCCTCCTCCTCCTTGACCATCTGTCTTGTGGATGCCTCTGTGAGCTCTGTGTATTATCATACTAGGAAGGAGTTGACCTGGGTCAAAATGACCTGCACACATCTGACAAGTCAAAAAGGAACAGATATCTGGGAAAAGATAAGAGTAGACAAACACACTCAGACCCCCTTTCACAAACATACACACTCACACTACATCTGCTGGATGTAACACACTCCTGTTACAGAGAGGTATTACAATCCTGTATACAATCTATACTTGTTCTTTTTTTTTTTTAAGTTGTGGACATACTTTCAAAACATTTCTCTTTATTCTTGGAGTTTGTTAGCGTTAGCATTGCCAGGGTTATAACCTTACTTCAAAGCATTTCCAGCCACAGCATATTCATCCTTGTCATTTTCAAAATTTTTAATGGCTTTTCTAGTCATTCTCTGGCCTATTTCCCATGTACTTATGTATAAAGGCAGTACAGTATGTTTGGCTCCTTTGATGATAGCAAAATGAATCTATTATGTCTATTTGAGGAAAAGAGGCCCACATAAATGTCATAGTTGAGCCCTAACTAAGCTCAACCATCATCAAGTCTTTGTACATTGAAATTGATTCCGCAGCGGCATCGTGTCCCAGTCTGTCAGTTCACTTTGCAATGCGGCATGGAGGAAGCACGACACAGCAGGAGCTCCACATACGCACACACAGTCAGACATGCACAAACACACAGCGCTGCGCTCTCCTGCTGGTTCAGCTGAAACCGTCTCACCTCTGTTACTACCTCCAAGGATGGTACACAGGGGGGATGAGTTCGTCCCCCCATTACACCGCCACGATATTCAGATTGAAGGCATAACATCACAGGGGTGTATTTTAGGTGGTAAATATACTTTGAGATTTTTTTTATACCCTAAAGTGCCTCAAACTGTTACTCTACATTGTTTTCCTTCTGCGTTTCCAATTGGCCGCTGTGTCTCAGCAGGATGGTGTTTCTTTTACTCTTTCTTTAAACAACTTGGAGACTCCTAAAATGTGCATTCCTCAAAGTTGTTTTTATTTTTGTAACCTAATATCAGGAGAGGAGCAGCAGGAGACTACTTCAGGGGTGTTATAGCATGAACCAGTGAATGAGTTTTCAGGTTGTTTTATCAACATTTGGCATGCATTATGTAAAAAAAAATGTCCAAACATCCTGAGATAATAAGTTTGACCTATGAATAAAACCCTGGCTGAAGTCAATCAATCAATCAGTTTTTATTTGTATAGCGTCAACTCATAACAAGTGTTATCTCGAGACACTTTACAAAAAGCAGGTAAAATGACCATACTCATTGTTATGTTACAAAAAGGAGGTAAAAGACCTTACTTATTGCTTTATTACAAAGACCCGGCCTATCCATCATGAGCACTTTAGCAAAGCAGCAAAAGTTACAGTGGTAAGGAAAAAAAAAAAAAGTGTTAGCAATAAATATATCTGAATCAAATTGCATTAATATTGAGTTTGGTATGAACTGTGTGTTAAATATTAAATGCTGCAGGGGCATCAGCACTTTGTTCACAGCCTGTCTCACAGCCTCTTCTCTCTTTTGGCGTCTGGCCCATCACACTGGAAACAGTGTTTTGATTATGTCTGCTGTAATTAGAGTTATCCCTCCAGTTTTCATCCCTCAAAGGCAAACTATGAAGCGATAATGGAAAACACAGCCTTGTGTCAGGCTCTGGGGAGTGAAATCAGAAGCTAATTAAGTAACAGGCTTGAGCAGCACACGTGGCCTTTATGTAATTCTCTTGAGAACATGTTATGTGTGGTGTGATAGTGTAGCTTCACTCTTTACCATAATTGTTTTTCTCTACAGTGTGGACCAGCGTTAATGTCTTTAGCTGAGCACTGTACTTATCCTTCTGTGACTGTTTTCTCAGAGGCAGCAGGTGCTTTACTCTTCAGCACTCGCTGATGAAAAACAAAAGCCCTGCTTCCAAAACGTCCACACACAGTAAGACCGAAGGGTGGTCTATTAATCCATTAGGACATATGGTTAAACCTTTAACATCCAGTTTTCCCTTTGGTGTAAATATTGGAGAAACAAACTTTTTGTACTATTTAAAAGTAAGAATGAAGTTGTTTGTTGAAGTAACTATTCAAATTCCAAGCTGTGAACAACAACACTATCTCTACTGTTCTGCTGCACACAATCCAGCATGTGGTTTCTATCTGTTGCTACAGGAGACGACATCAACTATCAGAGAAACAGAGATGCAGATTGTGATATGTTTTTGTTCAGTTTTTTCACTTTGAGCTTCATTTGTTTCTTTACCTCTGCTTCTGGCATTTTATAATCCTATATAAGAATCCTTTATTTAATAAATTGGCTAATATGCCATTTTTCTAGATCGAAAAATGCCAAAGGGCTCCGTGAGTCATCGTTGTTGGCACATCCAAATAGTGTGCTGTGTTTTTCTGATATCCTGCTCCACACAGCGGTTCCTACTCAAAGGCAATGTCAGCTGCTTTTTGATTCTTCTCTTCATTGTCCTAATTCTGTGATCTATGTCTTTCTTTTCAGAAATTGGCTGCCGGAGTGAACCAGTTCGCCTATAGCTGCATTCAGGACCATCCCATCTGGACCAACCAGCAGTTCTGGGAGGCCACTTTCTACAGCGAGGTCCAGGGTCAGATCCGAGCCCTTTATCTAAGCGCCACAGAGGAGAAAGGGGGCATCATTGCCAGGGTAAAGGTGAGAGGAAAAGTGACCAAATATTCTGTGCAGTCTATAGCCCAACCAATCTTTTAACCCCACTCAAGCTGAAGCCATGCCATGATTTCTTCTTGAGCTCTCTTTGGCTGAAGGCAAATAATGTTGTGAACCTCCAAACCTCACTATGGTCATGAGCTTTTGGTCGTCATTCTCAGCAGATCAGCACTTTGTATTCAAGAGTTTACACCACAAAAAAACAAAACAAACATCTATCAGACTTGAACTTCTTGCTCTGACCTCTCCAGGATGCAGGCTCCACACCAGCAGCAGTCAGAGATGAGGAACACACAGTGATGGATCTGGCAGCAGAGCAGCTGCGTTCATGGCCCAGCCTGAGCAAGGAGAAGCAGCAGGAGCTGGTGAAGAATGAGGAGAGCACCGTGTTCTCTCAGGCCATCCACTACGCCAGCCTCATGGTCTACCTGCTTGTTCCTTTAGACACCAGCAAGAACAAGCTGCTCCGTAACACACCTGTAGCTGACTGGGAGAGCGGCAGCAACAGCATCGTCACAAACAGGTCAGGGGAGCATAACATTTACTTTTTAAAAGGTTTCAGGTGTCTTTTACTATCCACTCGTTTCAATAACAAAATAAAGTAAAATACACTTTTGGCTTGTTTCACACTTGTAAGGTAGAACGATCATTCTTATCCAAAGGAAACCTCAAGGTAAGGTTTCACAATTGGGGAGCAAGTTTCCCGCTCTTAATAAGTCGATGATAAGTATGTAGGTGGATGTGGCATAACTTGCAGTCTACATGATACCTTCTTATTCAGCCAAATGGAACACAGTATTTTTCCTGTTTCCGGCCCACATCTGTCCTGTGGGCTTACATTGCTACTGAACAAAACAGAGTGAGGCTCATTAACTTCTGTTGGAACTTTTGAATCCCTGAGGCTGTCTTTAAAGGAGCTACACTGTGCTCACCCAAACCAAACAAAAGAAATCACTGCAAGTGATTCCCCGTGTTCTGCTGTAAGTGTGTAGTGGAATAAATCTGTGAAGAGCCCCCCCATCTATGTTATCATTGAAAAGCAGGCAAAAACTCTTATTCATTGCTTTTAAATCAGATAGTCAGAAGAAGATGTTGATAGTTTGTTAACATTTTGTTTTAAATGACATATTTTGTACAAGAACAAAGTGTTATTATTTGGTCCTGTGTTTTGTTTGCATTCCTAATGACAAAACAGAAATGTTGCTTGCTTGTTTTTTCAGACTTGATTGTTTATCAGAGAGCACATTTGTATCTTATCACTTACTTTTTGTAAACCCAAATGAGAGGTTGCATCAAGTCTCTTGCAACATGTTTCATCTTGGCTAAAAGATTCAAAGCATTTTATATTGTCATCAATGCTTACCAATTGCCAGGCTAAAAATCATTCACACGTCAACTGCTCTTTGATTGCAGATATGATTTTGCCTACACAAAGCTCCCAGCTTTAACATCAGAATTCTCTTCTGGTGTCTCTTCCCTTCTCATTTTCAACTGTCCTCATTTCTGTTTTGCAGCATTGCAGGAAGCGTTGCAGAGAGTTTTGACACAGAAAGCGGGTTTGAGGACTCGGAAAACAGCGACGTTGCCAACTCTGTGGTCAGGTTTGTTGCCCGCTTCATTGACAAGGTGTGCACAGAGAGCGGAGTAACCCAGGATCACATCAAGAGTCTACACAGCATGATCCCAGGTACAGCACTCAGTGTGTTCATTGACTCTCTGCCGCTGTCCTAATTCCCTGTGTGTAACAGTTGGATGTGTGTATTCTCAGCTCAGGCCAACCGTAAACAAAGGCCTCTGAGCTGATTAACTCCTGACATGTTAAATGGCCTTAAAATCTGTAAATACACACGCTTGTTGTGAGAATGTGTGGACGTGCATGTGGTACTTTGTACCAGCTCTTGCTGTGCACTTGTGAGTGAACATATGTTAACTGACCCCAACTTGTGACCCGCAGGCATAGTTGCTATGCAGATGGAAGCGCTAGAGGCCGTTCACAGGGAGAGCAGGCGGTTACCTCCTATTCAGAAGGTAAGTGTTGATCTACACTAGCCTACTGGAACTTCATCATTCGTTATAAGGCATGGTTGGACTGCTTTAAATCTGAACCTGCACAGAAGTATTTTAAGTATGAAGTGTAGCTGTAGAGCTAGGTCTATCAACAACTCTGGGATCTGTTTCAGAATAAGGGGTTAGAAATTAAAAATCTCCATCCTTTACTAATTAATATAAACTTTTCTTTCTTTCAATGGTTTTTTGATGGAAGTCAAACCCTCCCACCACAACAAGAGTCACAAAACGTCCATACATAAAACAAAGCAGACACACAAAACAAACAACCACAGCTGATCACAGAAGATATGTTCTGCTGAGGTTAACATCAAATACAAATCAAACACATTAGTCATTATAACTGGAAGAAGAGAGAAAATATATAAAAGATAACAGTCGTGTGTTTCTCAAAGCATTTCAAGAAGGTGCGCATCCCTTTATTGAATTGACTCTCTGCTCCACGGGTAGTGGAATGGTTTTCTCTCAATTCAAACAGGTCATTGTGTCTCTGATGCAAAAGGAAGAAAGGACAGGACAATCTACTGAAATTAAAAATTACCTGCCGGGCAAGCAAAGGTGTAAAAGCCAACACAATAAGTAGATATGCCAAAGAGAGCAGGCAAATGGGTTGGCTCCAATTGGTGCTGGTGGTCCAAGTTTTTTTTTTTTGTTAAACAATGTCCAGAGTTTAGCTAAGGCAGGACATGACCAGTACATGTGAATAAGTGAGCAAAGAGCCAAAGAGCACGATGGGCACAAAAGGAGGAGGAGTGTAAGTGTTTGTGTTATCTGTAAAAGTAGAGTCTAGGTCCTGTTCCCAAGCCGTTCTGATAGCAGCCATGGAGGGACAATGCACTTTTGAAATGAGGTTGTTGAGGTCAGAAATTATATATTTTTTTAATTTGGCTGACAGTGAGAAATATATCAATTGGATTGGCAGTTGGTTTATGATGGAAATATAGTATTACACCCTGTACATGGTGCCCAACCTGTAAAAATCCAAAGAAATGTGAGCTAGGGATACCAAAGGTTTTGCTCAGTTGAGAACTATAAGCATATTGATTATCAAAATAAAAAGATCATCAAAGCATGTCAAGTCTTTTGTTGTGCCAGCTCTATAATGCACCATCGTATGTTGAACGAACGAAGAGGTGATTAGCTGCAAATGGACTCAGCAAAAAAGTCTGCAGTCTGAAAAGTTTTTCTGAATTGCGTTAGTTAAATAACTTCTAATATTGGAAATTGCTTGAGTAACATATAACCCAACTTCTCTCAAAGGCATGTGACTCAAATTTTTTGTTTAGTTTTTTTTACTATACAATAACGTAGCAGCTCTCTGCTGTATTTTTGTTTGGAGCAGCATTCGGCTACAAACATCTCCCACAAACTCAAATAATCCTACGTTAAAATTCAAACGCCGAATGATTGAGGCCAAGTTTTGTGCAAGGTTGTGACGATCTTAAGCAGACGTGTTACAGCTCAAGTAGTTTTGTAGACAAGAGTATGCTACTGCAAAAAATCTGCAGAGAGGACATTAAAACTGGTGTTGCAAGATAGAATTGGTGATATCTTGGGTTAAAAGATAGTCAGTGCGATCTGTTGTTCAAAATTTAATCTTAAGGCAGCTGAACTTGGTTGAAGTTGTTGAAGACCTTTTGCTTCCATCTATGCAAGCTTCCTCAATTCTGATATTTCTGCAGTTCAGTTCTATTGAAGCTGGTGTGGCTAATGTGCTAGCAAATACATTTTTGTCATTAACAATATAGAATCCAATCCAGGTAAATTGTATGACATCTGGATACGTTTTCATTATCAGGTGTGAAACCAAACTCTTAAAAAAGTACAATCAGATGTATTTGATTTGAAGTGGACCTGTCAGCGTAATGGGTCACATATCCAGGAGAAGCTGAAACATTTCCAGCCATTATTGCACTTTTAGATTTGACCTCAGTTTAACAAATGTATCAGTTCCTCTTGTTAAAACTCATACTCCTGCACATGCTTGTACACAGACTAAATCCGGGCCAGTGCCGCCTTCAGAGGAGGTGAGCAGTCTGGGCAGAATGTCTGCTGTGTTTTTTTGGCTAATGTGTCAGAGGTTTATGTGCTTGACGGAGCTCCCAAGTAGCATGCCAAAAAAATAACAAAAAGTGTGTTAACAACACTGACCTTGGAAACATGAGCTAATGGTAGCAATAACATTTAAGAAGTGAAACAATACATGCATTTAAGGTAAAGCTCTGCTATGTAAAGTTGAGCTCACTGCAGTAATAAACTGCAGATGGACTCTCCTCTTGATCTCGCTGTCCATTCAAGGAAGATTGAAGAACTTCTTAATATCCCCTGACCAACTCTCAGTTTCCTAAGGTTGGCTGTGGCCTTAATGGGAAATGCTGGTAATGATCTAATGTCCCCCCTCATTCATATCTGGGACAGTGGAACAACTGAGTGTTTCTCTGCTGGCTGCTGAAGCTAAATTAACACAATGTGCAGGCTTGACTGTTGATACAGAAGCTAAGATGGTCTTATGGTCTTCAATTGTTAAGAAAACACACAGGAGAGTGCATATTCTATTAGCCAGATGTATCACACTACATGTTTCATATTGGTTTTTTTTTAAATATTTTTTCTGTCTTGATCATGTCAACCGCAAACCCTTAGCTTGACATGCTGATACATAGATTTTTTATATTTTCTAATAATTACATTTTTATCCTCTATTTTTTATACCTCAATGTTTCATTTTGTTTGTAGTATGCCAGCTTTAAGATCTGCAACAAACAGGCATTTGATTCTCAGAATGCCTTGTATGTTTGCCATGAATGACAGTAAACATTGTTATTTGAAGGGAGTGGTCCTAATAAACTTATTTTTCATATAAACTCAGAATTTTGAATGAAAGCTTTAATGTATTGGGGTTTACCTGTGTGTTTCTTGTTTGAAACTTACAGGTTCACTCTTAACTTTTGCTTCACTGGGGGAAAACTTTGGAATTGATAAACTGGTTATTAAGCCTGATCCAAGTTCAAATGCATAATTTTGGGGCGCTGATAGCCTAGCAGTTGTCGCGCACCCCATGTATGGCAGCTATAGTCCTCATAGCAGCGGACTAGGCCCTTTGCTGCATGCCATCACCCCACTCTCTCCTCCCAACATTTCCTGTTTCTCTGCTGCTGCAATAAAGGCTAAAAGGTCCAAAAATTAACTTTAAAAAACACTGCATGATTTTATTCACTTTACACAATGTGGAAAAAAGGATTACTCAGTTCAATAACTGTTTGACACTACAGTTTTTTGGTTTTAAAGAGAGTGCATCTTGGTTTTATCTTATGTGTAGTGTGCTTACAAGAGGTGTTTTTTTGATAATGACGTGCATGTTAAGTTTAAATATGACAACCAAGAACATTAGGTACTGTGATTTGACTTTATGATGATGAATTGATTTCCTGGCTTTTGAAATCTGATTCACTGACGCAAATGTTTTTTTTTCTCCCCCCATTAGCCTAAGATTTTGCGTCCAGCGCTGCTTCCTGGAGAGGAGCTGGTGTCAGAGGGGTTGCGGGTTCTTCTGGACCCTGACGGCAGAGAGGAGGCAACTGGGGGCCTCTTAGGGGGCCCACACATCCTGCCAGCAGAGGGAGCCCTGTTTCTCACAACTTACCGCATCATTTTCAAAGGAATCCCCCATGATCAACTGGGTAAATACTGTACCACAGAAATACAAACGTTCAAGTCTTAATGCGAAAAAGGTTGTTTTTTTTTGTAATAACATTTAGTGTTAATCTTATCAAACTACTTTTTACAGTAAATGACAGTTTGAACATTCATCTCATTGATGTGATGCTGTATCTGTTCCTGTATGTGTGCAGTGGGGGAGCAGGCAGTGATCAGAGCGTTTCCAGTGTCCACTCTGACCAAAGAGAAGAAGATCAGCATCCAGAACCAGCTTCAGCAGAACATGCAGGAGGGCCTGCAGCTCCGCTCTGCATCATTTCAGGTATACTATGAAACACAACACAAACACACAAGCACAAGCACATGTCAAGTTCAGTTTGGATGTAACTTGAAAAAGAGTTTAACCAGCGTGTAGGTCAGTGTGCAGCTGTTGTATCCTCTTTGATGTTTGAGAAACTGAGAGAAGTAATAATGTAGCACGTAGTGTGGATTTGATTCTAAGATTTTGTTCACATTGCATTATCGTTTGATCTTAAAGGTTTTTCTTTATTTATCAGTTGGACAGAGACTTCAGGAACTCGAGTATAAGCAGTAACATAAACAAGCAGTGGGGAACATCCTACTATCTTGTGCTTTATAATATAAGCACTGACTCTTAAAATGAAAGATAAAAAAAAACGTTTCATCCAAGCTTGTTATTTTTGTAAGCTGTGCTGCTGTTCCTTGAATTCAGATCACTTGGCCTCCCTGGGCATATTTCTTAGTTTTCTTGTGCTTTCTTGTGGTTTGTGTTGTGGAGACAATATGTGGACTGCATGGCCTATCTTTTCTTTAAATGGGGAAGTTTCAGATCTGCACGATTTAGCAGTTAATCAGGGGAAAAAAGGAGTCTTCAGTGATAAAAAAGACAATCCATTGTAAAAAAAAAAAAATAGCAGCAGATGTTTAATGAGCTGTTAATTAAAGGTCCAAACAACTCCAGGTTTGACTTTTTTTGCTGCAAACAAACAGTAGCCTGGCTGCTAAATGTTTTATTGTGCTCTAAACTACATCAAACATCCTCTCTTATAGGTTTAATCTTACTTGGTTTTCTGAGACAATGTCTTCAGTGTCGTAATGGTTTAGAAATGTGGTGATAGTTGTAAGGGGTCAAGTGATGAAGTCATGCATATAGGGAGTGAGGGGGGGCGGGATGCGGTAATGGTTGAGGAGTTAAAAGACAGGTTAAGTGTTGAGGGATGTAGGGGTAAGTTTAAAAGTCAAGGGATTAAGAGATGAGTTTAAGACTCTGGGGTAGGAGGGATGAACACATAAGTGTAAGGTTAGAGTGATTGAGGGGAGGGTTCAAAAGGTGAGGGGGGGGGGGGGGGGTGCGAGGGCTGGAGGGTAGGGATTTGCTTGATTAGTCCACTAAACCATTAAATGCGGTGTCCTTAAACCTTTAACCCAGTCATCCGCTAATAGCTGGGGGTGTTGCTCTATTTATTGGATCCTCTCCTAAATTATTTATGGAGCATACTGTCATAAAGATGCATTCATCTCGTATCATCCAAGAGATTTAAGTATTTCTTTCAGATTTTTCAAACCAATGTTCAGGCATGAAAACATTTCTCTAAGGGCCCACATGGACACATTTAATGCAAGACTTAGTAACAAACATTGTCGATACCAGGGCCCAGCAATTGGAATAAATGATTGGTTCACTTTTTGCCTGGAGCCAAATAATCATCCAGTGGGAACAAAAAGTAAAAGTATGAAAAAGCATCTTCTAAAGTAAGTCACTCTTATGTCTTACAGTTGATTAAAGTGGCATTTGATGAGGAGGTGAGCTCAGAGACGGTGGAGATCTTCAGGAAGCACCTCCAGAGGATCCGCTACCCACAGTCCATCTTCAGCTCCTTTGCATTTGCAGCAGGACAAACGGCACCTCAGCTCATCCTTCCAAAGCAAAAAGAGAGAAACACTGGCTTCAGGTTGGTGATGCAGCTTTACAGCAAAAAGCTTCTGGCTGATTTGGGCTGTTGCAGTATATTTTCATCTTAATTTTGTTTACTGCTGTAAATAAATACATGCTTTCTCTTTTCCCTGCTCTGAAATGTTTTGTAAAAACACTGAAAATATTCTGCTTTTATGTTACCGTCTTGCCCTTTACCCCTTACAGAACACTGTCCAAAACTATTGTCAAAGGCGCAAAGAGGGCTGGAAAGATCACAATGGGCCGAGGCAGCCAGACCACACTGAAGAAGAACGACAGAGGGAGCAGAATGATCTGGCATGAAGACGATGACATTTCAAGTGAGAGAAGTGACACATGATGGTGTAGACAGAGATGTAGAAAATAACACTGAAGAGAACGTAAAGGTTCTAAAAAAGTAATTGGCTATTGCTAATGTGTGTGTCAGTATCAGACGATGGCGAACCGCCGCCCAGTAGCACTCTGCGTGCATCAGAGAAGTCCACCATGGAACAGCTGGTGGAGCAGTCCTGTTTCCGTGACTACCATCGTCTGGGCCTGGGCACCATCACAGCCAGCTCGTCTCGCTCAAAGTCAGGGGAGCAGTTCAGGATCACAGCCGTGAACAGACTCTACTCACTATGCCGGAGGTACTGACAAAACACACTGGATTTACCTGAAGGAAGATTCCAGAAACCCACAGATTCGTATTACAGTGTTTCCCCTAGGTTCACAGCGTTGGGGCGGGGGGGGGAGGCGACACGCCGACAAGGTTCAAGGTAACCCATGAACACCAAGGAATCTTGGTGTTCATGGGTTACTTTTAATGACAGCTGTCCTTTTCTATCGGAAAGGTATCCTTAAATGACTTCTTTCCCTGACTTCCGACTCTATCCACTATCATATCCCTACAATAAAGACACAAAAAGCCCAAAAATAAATCTTAAAAAAAAAAGTCCTTTACTTGACCTTGAAGGGGGGCCCGTTGGGGGGCGGGCCGCCCCCCTAATATAATGGTAGGGGAAACACTGATATTGATTCCACTAATTGCAGGATATAGCAGAATATGAGCCTCAAATATTGTTCTAAGTGAATTTCTGTGTTTATGTCTCAAAAGGCCAATGGGATTGACGTGTCAATCGTGAAAGCTTGATTCAAATGCAGCCTGTTACATAAAGGCACACATGACGTGAATTATATTTACATAATCACTCTCAGATCTTGGCTGTGCATTCAGCATGAGATCATTAATTCAGCTGCAGCTCTGTGTCCTGCTACAAGTGTGTTTGTGCAAAAGTTTATTAATGGGAGACCTTTTTTCTTAATGCTTTAGTTTTCTGTGTCTGTCCTTCAGTTACCCCGGGCTGTTGGTGGTTCCCCAGGCGGTGCAGGACAGCAGTTTACACAAGGTGGCCCGCTGCTACAGACACAACCGTCTACCTGTCGTGTGTTGGAAACATCCTCGTACTAAAGCTTTGCTGTTCCGCTCGGGAGGCTTCCACGGGAAGAGTGTAGTGGGATTGTTCAAGTCGCAGAACCCCTCCTCAACAGGTCTGAAATCACAACATCTCTGAGTTTTGTTTTGTAGGCACAGGTGTTCTTCCTGGCCTGACCACCAGGAGTACTTACTAGCTTACCAGCATGTCATTTTTTTTGTCATTTAACTTGAGTATAATGCTCACATCACACTGTGACTGAAGAACTTTGCTGACAATTGTATTAAAAACAAAAAAAAGTTATATGAGCCAAATTAAAATGGAAAGAATGTTGTCATTCTTGACATGAGAAATTGAAAGATCCCACCTTTTTAAAGATATTTCCAATTTGAACACTAAGTCTTGGGTACAGTACTCAACTGAAAAGCAAATTCTTCAAGCCGCCATCCTTTATTAACTTATATTTATATTTGGAAAACTTAGTCACCAAAAAGGATGGAAAGAATTGATATATGATCTGTAGTTTAGTTTTACTAATTACCTTCTGTCTAAAATCAGTTCTGTTCTTCCTTTAGCTCCAGCCTCGTCCTCAGAATTGTCCAGTAGTCTTGAACAGGAGAAGTACCTGCAGGCCATCCTCAACTCCATCCCTGTCTACTTCAAAATGAACGGAAGCAACACCCTGTCCAACCGCTCCCTCATTGGCCTCTCACCAGGTACACTGATTTTAATATCCTGACTTATTTTAATGTGATTATTCTAAAAGTGAGCATATCATCCAGCCTGCCTTAACACTAGTACAGAAGTGGAATGCAGCCTTCAGTATTATCAGTTACTCGTATTGACAAGTCAAAGTGTTGAATGTGAGAAAACAGCAGACTACTTTGATGCCCTGAGAGGAGTCCCTGAAGCTGCATACGCCTTGCCTTTTTCACATCTTTTTGCTTGCACCAAACCATGACCAAGTACTTTGTTGCTCCATAATGAATATAGACTGTTTGCTTGTTTTCATCATGTAACAAAAATCTGACCTGGAAAATGAGAAAGCAAACAGAGGTGACAATTAGCTCAGAATGAAAGAGAAAATATAATGCTCATTTAATTAAAATTAATATAGTATATAAAATAATAGTCACTTTGTGTTATTTATCAGCCGTCGAGAATAGTCAGAACTGTCAGGAAAACACGATTGAAAGATTTCAAGTTTTTATATGTCAAAGTTGACATGAGAGTATGACTAACTGTTGAAGTGAACTCTTCAGAGTAATCAGGGTGGTAGCTATAGGTGGATGTAAGGCTAAACTCAGGCTTTTGTTTCCCCAACCCAAATATACATCACCTAAACGCTGTGCTCCTACCTGACCTGAATTCACTTCGGATGGCCTTGGCTCTGCCGCCGTGGGAAAATACTGTGTTTGTTTGTAAGGGACAAGAGGCCAAGCTGAGTTCATTTCTCCTGATAAAGAGAAAAAGTGCAGATTTGCACTCTCCAGAATTATGTTCGTTCATCGGAGCTCTGTTTTTTCTCTGCCGTCAGGCAATCATTCTCATCTGTTATGTGTTTGTTATGCTCAGCGGTTATTTTTCACCTACTTATCTTTGTCTGTGTGTGAGAGAGACACAGAGACGGAAGGATCTTATATTTGGTAACATTCGAAGGAAATTTGTACAATAAAAGGTTATGTAAGAATCACAGGACAACCTGGGGTCACTGTCCGGCACATCAATCTTCTGCTACCCGCATCAACCCCCCTTTCTCTGTATCCTGGACATAATACACTGTACTGAACTGAATCTGCATTCAGGATGCTCACATGCACACACACACACACACACACACACACACACACACACACACACACACACACACACACACACACACACACACACACACACACACACACACGATATGGAAAGGCTCTGTATGTAAACAATCATGTGTCTTTTGTATAAAGCAGTTTGACCCAATTTAGGGCTGTTGTTCCAATTACCAGTGTTGTGTTGTCTTGTTTCGTGATTTGATTAGAATCCTGTATGAATGTTAGAGCGTTTTTCCTTGAACATTTACCTACTCTGACGCTTATTTTAATGCTCTGTGTTCCTTGTTAATGTTTGATTTCAGGCAGTGACAGGAGGACGTCCAGGATACCAAAGATGACTCCTGTTCATTTAGACCTCCCATTCTCAAACAGCTTCACCAGAGGAGGTAAGTTACACTTTCTCTCCTCCTGTTATCTGTACGACAGTGATTATAGGTTGTTTAACATCATTTGGTCACTCAATGGTATGGATACAAGAGAGATGTCATGTGTTGGAGAATCACTTTTATTTAGACATTCAAAACACTTGGCATTAAAAAATCAACAAATTGCAGAAATGTTGTTTGTCAGCTCCCCTCTGGCTTTAGTCCATCTGGGTCACATCCTCTTCCACCTTCCTCTTGTAATAAAACATGTTCTTTGACATTTTACAAGCATGAATGGATGGGACGAAATAGTACGCTTTCAATTGCAGAACTTAAAGTCACTAAAACTAAATGACAGACATCCCAGTGATAGGAGTTTCTTTGTTTTTTATAATATGAATATGATTTGTAAAGGTGATCACATTCATGAGTATTTCATTCATTACTGATACGAAAACAATTCTCCTTTTTTTTTCTTCTTGAATATAACGAGCGTTACGTATGTAACTACGGTTCTATGAATTCTGGATGACCGCCAGAGTTCTCCGTCACTCGGAATCTTGGCGAGAAGATTCTGTAGGGGCGTCTCACGTGATGACGCGTGCTATTTAAGCTACGTCAGGCGTCATCCCAGGTCACATGTGACTTTGTTGATATTAAATACTCGACCTGCGCGTGCACGAGACATATATAATCCAGTGTTAAGAACTGCCTCTGGCTGTCAGGAAGAATGAAATAGAACAAACGTTTTTCCCTACAATGTCTACGAAGATTCAGATGCAGAGCTCCGATTATACTTTTTATTATTAAAATACCTGCAACAAAATACCTGAAAATAAGCAAATACAAACCTCATCTATCTAAAAATTCACAAACATGCAGTTGGAGAATTACAAAAACCCTTTAAGTATTGGAAATTAAGAGTTGAAAGAAAGGGAAATAAAAAAACAGAAATGACTCTTTTCAGTCAGCAGTGTAAAACTGCACACACATGTAAGAATATCAAGCAAGCCTCTGAGGTCTTGAAATGAATGTACAGTATATGTTCAGTAGATGGAGTGTTTGTGTTAGGAGCTGTAGCTCATAGCCGTACATGTGTTCAGTAAATACACTTTGTTGAGTATTGGTTTGTAATGAGGCCTGACCTGTGTTGTTGTGGCCAATGAGCAGTGCTATGAATGTAATGACATGGATAACAACTTAATGTACGGTTAGGTTAACAAGTCATCATGAGTTTATGACTGGAAGGTAAACTCATCAGAGGAAACCATCAGCACGGGTTGTTTTGTCCCTGCCAGATGTTGTGCTTGGTGTCGCTCCATGTCTTAGGTGTTAGTCACTGCTTCAGATGAAGGGCAGAGGTGAAAAAGTCTCTTACACTGACTCAGCATTTTATCTTCATCTTAAGAAAATGATGAGTCATTTCTGATCATTTGGAACATGAGAGTTCCTCCCCCGTTTCTTTTTTCTCCAAAACTGCAACACTGTCCAGTAATAATCACTGGAGTTCTAGCGAAGGATTATCACTGACACATTTTTCACATCCTTGGAATAAGGAGTAACATTTTGAGTCAGATTGAATCAGAAAGTGGCGCAAACACATTTCTCTGAGTTATCTAATTTCAAAAAATTTAACAAGATACCGTAATTAAACTCCATCAGAGCAAAACTGTATATTATTGATACATTCAGTGTAAAGCTTTGTTGGAATCATTTAGTCAATTTTCAAATATATTGCTCAAAATAATTATGCTGGAGTCATTACTCTAAAGACATGATGAGATCAAAGACCCAACACAGAGAAGGTGAAGCCACCTAGAAGAAAAAAACTTATTCAAATGATATTTCATTCTTTATGACTGCTTTCAGATTTTTCTAATTTTATGAAGTTTCCTTAAATGTTTCAGTATGCATGATGCAGTTCTCTACCTGGATAGTTCAGTGTTGTGCTCGCTCTTCGTTTACTGCCATTGAGATTTCTATAAATTACAGTTTCATTCAAGTGGGATTTTCTTTGCTCAATCCTGCCTGTGGCTCGAGTCTAAGGTCATATTTGATACCTTTATGTGCGCACTTCAGATGAAGAGATTTTCTGTCAGGAGAATCGACCCTGCAAGCTGAAGTTAAACCAGTAAAACTTTTGATTAAACCTCTGTGCACGTGTCTCGACCTGAGGACAGGACACAAAAACAAACTGCCTCTTCAGTCTGGTTTACCTGTTTGATTCAAACCATTTCTGGAGCGCATGTGTTACATCTGTTCGTTATAAATTGGCACAAAATATGCTAATAAATAAATCTGGCTCTATGTCAACACACCATCAATCATAACTGCAAATAAACATATTCATGCATGCAATGACACTCATTCTCATGATCATTTAAAAACAAAGACATTTTTCCCTTCATCACTTAATTTGGGCCAGTCTGACATTTGACCCTCAGCTGGATCTCTTTTGCATGAGTGTGTCTGTGGTCTGAAGTGGCGAGTCCCATATGTTGTTGACATTTTTTTTTCATGCCCCTCTCCCTGCCCTCATCTTCTCTCTCTACTTCTTTGTACACACACCACCCCAGTTCTTGAGTACAGAGATAAACTGTTCACTCACTCACACCAAAAACCTGCCAGTAAGAAGAGACTCGAACATCAAGGTATTGTCAAACTGTCTCTTTCCCCGTGCCACTTCTTTAAGAGTGCTCCATTTCTTTCTAACACATCTTTTTTTTTTTCCCTCTCCAACCCCGCTCACTAACCAAATCACGTACCACACGTACTGCACCATGCTGCAAACCCGCTAACAAAGACCTTGTGAGGCAAAGTATTAATCATAGCTGACTTTCTGGAGGCTCTTCTGGGAGCTGTGGTTTTTCACAAACCAGAGTGGCTGCTCTAATGTGACCACTTCAATTGTTAATGTGTTGGCTCAGCAGGGCTGCCTGTGGTCAGTTCAAGCGCCGGGTCCAGACCGAGGGGGAGAGGAAGCTATTTGTCATGAATTACACCAAATCCTCAAGTATAATGAAGGCAGCCTCAGAATTCAGTAAATGTGACTCAAAGGGAAAAGTTTAAAGTTGTTAAAAAATATTATAAATCTTCTCATATCGTCGAGGTTATAGGCTTGATTTAATTGCCTGTTTATTCATAGAAGTTCTAAACAGCAGTCATGTTGTATATTGTAGCATCACTTTTTGAAACTTTCATTATAAAACTGATTTTTAACGCTAGGTATTTTTAATATAAAATTAAATGTTAAGTATAAAAATTAAGTAGGTAGATTTGACTGCCGTGCTTATGCAAAGGGTTAAAAGTTACAGTATTACTCTGCAAGAACATGTCCTCGCTGATAGCACCTCGTGTTTTTTGGAAGGTGAAGGTCAGCTTTATTTATACAGCTTTAAAAACAAACAGGGTTTGTGCCAAAGTGCTTAACAGAAATTAAGATCATATCAAAATAAACCACCAGTTAAAAGATCATCACATGGCAAGAATATTAAGTGTCGCTACTGGCACAATCCCCTGCACGCATGCGTTCGCACACACACACACTCAATCAGAAAGCATTGAGCAACAGTAATTAAAAAATACATAGAAAGATACACACACACACACACACTCTCACGCACACATAGATGCAGCGTTTAAAAAAGAGGGTCGGATGCTAACGAGAAAAGGAATCAACTGCAAGAGGAAGCAAAGGGAAGAAGCAGTCCAGAGAATCTGTTTATCTTATATGTACCGGCAGGTTCATCCACAGCCTCGGTGCGGCTACAGAGAAGGACCCGTCTCCAAAAACTTTTGGATTAGAAGGTAGTCTGGTTAGCAGTCTTTGACCTGATGATCTGAGGGGCCGAGCTTTACTGTACAGAGATAATAGTTCAGGGTAGACGAGCAAGGCCATGAAGGACTTTGTACACAAACCAGAAGATTTTTAAGGTATTCTGTATTGAACCGTGAGCCAGTGCAAGGATGCTAATAGAGCTGATATATGATTCCTTTTTCTGCCTCTGCAAAGACGTCTGGTTTGTCCGGCATTTTAAACGAGTGCTGATTAACACCAAAATCCAGTGAATTACAGTAGTAATGGAGGTATTGCATGCTGTATTTTAGGGAATGGCCTTCTTTACCTTGTTGACTTACAAAGATATACCAACAACTTCTGCTTTTAATAGCTCTACTTATCCGATTCTTAGAGGCAACTGCTTTGTTGTTGGACTGAAGCGATGAGGTCTTTATGTAACCTCTGCATGTAAACCTAGCCCTGCATGTCATTTGTTGTTCATCATTCAGTCTTTGTCTGTTTGACAGCATGTGTACATCAGTTTCACTCAAACAGGCCAGCTCCTGCGTGTGTGTGTGTGTGTGTTTGATATTTTGTTTACCTCTTTGTTTTTTTTACAGGCATGTGGGCTAGCCTGCGGTCCAGCAGCAGACTCAGCCATCACCCAGCGACTGGAGACATGGGTGCCAGGCTTGCAGGGAAGGATCTGGCGCCCCCTGCAGGCAGCAACAGTCTGCAGGCTCAGCTCCTGAAACAGCAAGCTGCCCTCTACGTCTTTGGAGAAAAATCACATTTAAGGGTGAGAATGTAACAAAGGCTGCCATATTGGTGCTGAGAGGACATTTCGATAAGAATAGCTTCTCTTAAATGAAAACTGAAATGCCATTTACACCCATGGTTTAAGGTCGTACAGTGCACATCGGCTTTAGACAGAATTCGCTACCTCAGCTTCTTTTTGCATTTTTTTTTACCTACATTTTGTCCCAGATGAAAGGTGAAGTTCAATGTCTGATTCAGCCAAAACCCTGTAAAATATATCCTTGTCCCTAACGCCTTCTTAACTCATGTTTGAATTTGCCATTTTTGCTGTTTTTAGTTTATTAGTTTGTTTGCCTTTCAAGTGGAGGTGGAGACCAAAAATCCATAGTAGAATTGTCTGTAGTTCTTCCAGACCACCATATACAATAATGTAGGGTTGTTGTCTCATAATACATTGTTCAGATTTCACAAGAAGTGGCACTGAGTGTTTAGTCAACTTAAAGGGACGCACGTCACTTTCAAAAGCAAGCGGATATAAGCAGGATTTTATCTTCATATAAGTTTTTAAATTCAGAGGTAGAATACATCTTTACTGTAACTAAGCAGAGCCAAACATCTGTAATGATGTTTAAGAGCTCCTGTGTTTGTATGTTCTGGACAGTTTGAACTGTGGAATAATTCGATTGTAAAAAAAAAAAAAAAAAAAAAAAAGCATAGTCCAGAAAATGAACATTCGTTTATTGTGTTAAATGACGTGTAAAATTGGATCTGTATAATTAATACAGAGAAGGTCATAATTTATGAGAGCTTTTAGAGACAGAGTTAATTTACTCAAGGGGTGAGATAAAGGGGTGATGACCTTTTTTAATCAAATCTGAGTCATTTAGGAACTAAGGCTTTACAGGAAGCAGTTGGAGAACATACACAAGAATACACACTCAGTTTCCTGAGAAGCCGTCAGTGTTTTCACAAGTGCCAGTCAGACCGTTATCTTTACATGAATAGTTCCTCGCAAGAAACGTCATTCAGCAGGGAAAAAACACCTGAGTGTGATGGAGTTGGTCTGTTGCAGAGAAACACTTCTTACAAATGTTTGCACTAACGCAATGAAGCGCTTTTGTTTGTCTTGTAATTTATCGGCAAAAGACTTGAAAAGCTAACAACACAAGTTTAAAAGACAGAAGGAGGATTGTAATTAGGCATAAACAAAATAAAAAAGAAATAGTGAGCTGTAAATTATTATGATGTATAGATTTGTTCATGACATTGTAAACGTGCTTCTGAGTTTAAGATGTTAAAAGGTGTGTTTAGATAAGACGCAAGAAAAAATATTTGCCTCACAGTCCAGCTCCCATCAACAGGCACTTGAGTTTTTTTGGAGTATTTCGCAACCCCCAAATATTCTCCCTGTACAGCCAACGGGGATGCATAGAGATCAGGATGCACACAAGGAAAATAACACAGATTCTTCAATACATCAGGAATATCTCAAAGCTGATGGGCCTTGTGACAGGATCACAAGATTTTTTCACCTAAGTGGCATTTTTTATCCACACTGATGAGTTTGTGCTTTTATTTGTATTGACTTTGTGTGTTATCATGCTGCAGAAAAACACATCTTTAATTCTTTATGTCTTACATTCCTGTACCCTCTAGAAAGCAACCATTCCTGACTGCATAAAATATTTTTTACACACTGCCTCCACTCTACCCTCTCTCTCTCTCTCTCTCTCTCTCTCTCTCTCTCTCTCTCTCTCTCTCTCTCTCTCTCTCTCTCTCTCTCTCTCTTTTGTCCAACAGGGGCTCAGAGTGGACTCCTCTTTGAATTGTGAACTGGTGCCGGTGGACTTTGCAGACACGCGGCAGGTGAAAGCCTCTTTTAAAAAGCTGCTGAGAGCCTGCGCTCCCAGTGCCAACTCGTCTGACTCTGAAGACTCCTTCCTTAAAGCCTTGGAGGAATCTGAATGGATCCTGCAGGTACACAAACATACTCAGCGACTCAAAGTTAGACCCCGAAAAACTGTGAGAATGACCCAGCAGTCAGCTCTTACTGCTCATCTCCGTATCAGATTCACATAATGAATAAATCTACTCTGAAGCCACTTTCCCAAGAAAACAGATTCACCACCACGGGAAAACAGCATCCATCTTATCATGCTGGTTATCTGATTGACCCCCTGCAGACCTACATTGAACATGTCATGCAAAAATATAATCTGTGGGAAACCCCTTATGGGCAACAAACAAGTAATTTAACGGTAGACCAAACATGGTAATGTGTGCACAGAGGAGATTAATTGTGTACGAGTCTGTGTGTTTACATGTCTTTACATGCACATTTGTTGCTCTCCCACAGCTTCATAAGATCCTGCAGCTGGCACTGATTCTGGTGGAGCTTCTGGACAGTGGCTCATCTGTTTTGCTCAGCCTGGAGGACGGCTGGGACATTACTACACAAGTGAGAGGATTTCACAAATATCTATCTGAATAAACGCAGTAGAAAGACACAAACAGCTGTGAAGAAGAGGTCGAGCACAGAGAGGTTTCATTTTTGTGAAGACTTCATATTCTGTGTTAGCATCCTCATGTTTTTCTATTGATTTTGTGTGCTACAAAAACTCTAAAAAATACATGACATTAAGAGTTTTTATTCTTGCAAAAGGTGGGAAAGCTAGCATTATCACCACAACATGTAAAATTTGAAACATCATCTGTCACATGCCTCCCCTGCACCTCAACGCCCATGATAGAAGGAATAATATGTAGGGGGTAGTTAAGAGTGCGTAACTTCCATGTTGCGCAACTTCCATGTAAAAAGTCCAGATGGGGGCCCTTGCAATGTTTTACACCTCTCTCTTATAATCGCAGGAGTTGATAAAAAACAAAAGTAACACATTTATTGGTCAAACCAAAAACACAAGTTACATCCTAAGTGATGCAGGTTGAATCAGAGCTGCTGGCTCTCATTCACTCTGTCATCTTACACTGATATATGTTCCAAATCTATATATTAAAAAAAGTATGGATGAAAACATAGCTTGGATGCGAGTGCAAGCATTACTGTAAAAAGGAGTCATTTATGAGAAACACTTGTTTACATAGTGAGTAACCTTTAGACTGCAACTGAGAACAAGTCCTCAATGCTCCTCCTCTTCACTTCCCCCACAGCAGATGCAAATGAAAACAACACACGTGAAAAAACAGAGAGGAAAAACAAAATCAAATCTATAAAAACAAAAAAAAGAGAACTATGTAGCAAGATTGTGCCTCAGTTAATCCAAACAGCTGCTTTAATGATAGTAAAAATGACTGAAAGAAGCAAACTTCCATCAGTCTCAATCTAATTTTTTTTGTTTGTTGTGACAACATTTAAAGGAATTCTCCAAAGGCACGTGTGTCATCTATTTGGAGTGCATTGCTGAGCAGGCCAAATGAAAATAATAAATCTGGCACACCTCTCTCTTTTAAGCAGCTCTCTGACCTGATGATGCAGAGAGACAAAACAAATGTGCCTTGTGTCCCTGATTGGTTTTGATTTCATTCATTAAAGTTAATGGTTCTAAATCTAAGGCACGTTGCAAAGAAGTCAATTTGTTGTTGATCAATTGTCAGGATCTGTTCCCTGCGTGTTTGCTCTCTGAGCTCATATTTCTGTGTTGTCGTGTTAAAGTGCACATGTTTATGTTAAGAGTGTGTGTCCTTCAAATGTGTTTACGGGGTTTGCAGAGCCCTGGGCTGCTGTTTAAAAGCACACTCTGTACACCCCTTATGCCAGGCACGTGTTGGACCCACAGCATCTCTCTCCCCGGGTCACTGCTTCAATCACTTCAGGTCCACGCTCAGCCCTCACAGGAAAATAACCTCCATATGCTCTGGCTCTCCTGGCTCTGTCCACGGACCATAGACACCCAACAGACAGGATACAGAACAGTCTTTGCTTTCTTTATAAAACCTGTTTTTTGTTTCCCTAGTCTTACCCACTCAGATCGAATAATCTCTCTCATACCTTGCTTCTTTTTTTGAAATCCTCCTTCAGTCTGCTGAAGTATCAAAATAATCTGAGGAGCTTATTTCCATGCCGAAGTTGAATGGGGCTTTCTCTTAAACCCCTCGGTGAAGCCAAAGACTATTCTTCTCGCTCATTCCACACACGTCAGGGCTCATTAGTTGTGTTGGAGGAGACACAGGCATGGAAGCAGGCCAGGCATACTGCATGTGTAGACAAGTAGTTCTCCACTGGTGTTTTGTGGAGCGAGCTTAGGTGTCCCTATTAACCTGTGCTACAATGTTATAAAAACATAATGGACATCAGAAGATTAGTTAAATATTGTGCGGTCAGAACATGGGTCATTATTAGATTGTATGATATATGGTGCACAAAGACTTGCAACACTATGGCTCCCAAAGGTATACTTTTTTATTTGCCGACTGGGCTCGACACGCCATAGTGCTGCGAGTCTTTATGCATCATATCTAGTGATTTTTTATATGATTCAGCACCTAAATATGTGACGTGTGTGTGTTGGCTGACTTTTTCATTATTAAATTGTCACAATTTGATGTTGCATTTCAAAACATACACTGGGAATACTGATGCATTCAGCAGATGATTATCTAAATTCCAAATATTCTCATTATAAACACTACCACTGTTTATCAGTCTAATGACTGGACCACAGTACCGCACATTAACCAATCACGATACAGACATGCACTAGGTGTCATCTGGTCTTGTTCAACAATAACGTCTCCCACTCGGTTCACATCTTGGTTCATATCGGTGTATTCAAATGAGTCTTTTATCATCAGACAAGGCACAATATATATTTCTTGTCATTTATTCTGATGTCACTAGCATAAACATAATATTAAAGGAAGGTTTCCAAGTTAAATCTAGATGAACACATTCCAGTAATTAACCCCAAATTAATTTAATCGTTTTCCAAAGCAGACTATAACAGGAGCAAAAACGTATCACAAAATAGTAAGAAACAGCTTTAACTGTGTAAGTGTCTTTCTCTTTGTTCGTCTAACTGTTCCCTTTGCTCTCTGCAGGTGGTGTCTTTGGTGCAGCTGCTGAGCGATCCTTTCTACCGGACTCTGGAGGGTTTTCAGGTGCTCCTGGAGAAAGAGTGGCTGTCCTTCGGCCACAAGTTCTGCCAACGGAGCAACCTGAGTCCCAGCAGCCAGGGCGGTGGCTTCACACCCATCTTCCTGCAGTTCCTGGACTGCGTGCACCAGGTGAGGACTGATCTACACCGCCGCAGCTGCTCCATACTGTAGAGCATCTACAGTATGCTCCCCTGCTTACATGACTTCTCTCCTCTTTCTTAACATGACTTAGCATCTTTACACCGTGTCCATGAGTTCATCACATTCCTCAAGAGCATGCAGATGAGGGGGGGAGGAGGGGGATAAGGCAAGAAATCCAGCTGTCAGTATCTATACATTTGGTTTAGTTTTGCACTCAGCATTCCAAGCACTGGATGTGTATTTTCACCCAGGAGGCTGCTGCCCAGATGGTTCGCTGATCAGCGCTGAGTGTGTTTCAGCATCCCTTCACATGTTTGTGCGTGTTAAGAGCTGCATGTGGAAGAGTAGTTTTGGGGGATAGAGGAGGGCTTTGGGTGTTCTCAGGACTTTTGGGGGAGAGGGTTGGATTGGATTGGAGCGGAGTTAAGAATGGAGCTCGTACAGCTGAGGTCCAGAGAGCGCAGAAGTGTCCGCGCTGAAATGTTAACTGCGGAGAATGTCGTGGTTTATTTCCCTGTGTCCCCTGGGGTCTCACAAACCCACTCCCATACACTTACATCAACACATAGTTTCAGCATTTGTCTTTTGAAACTGAAATCTTGGCAGCTGAGACAGTACGTCGGGGTCCTGGAGAGCTATAAACAGGGAGGGGGGAGTGATTCAGACAAGGGCTGAAAATAGAAGTGCCTCATCTCCAAAACAGCTGTTGTTTTTGCCAATAGACCCAGGTGGCCTCAAATATTCAACACTTGACCGTCGTTGGCCACTTCACACCGCTGGATGGGAACAATGGAGCTGCGGTTCTGATTGTGTCTGCTGGTGATGATATCACTGAGCTCTGACCCCACCAGGGCAGAAGAAGGTCTTTCCTGTATCTAATTGCTCATTTATGCACTGGAGTGATGTGAAGCTCCAAACAGCAGGACACAGTGCAGCTGCAGCACACACACACTGATCCCCCCCCCCCCCCCCCCCCCCCCTCCCCTCTCTGTCATCGACTATCTCTGACCATCTCTTCATGTCTTTGCAGATTTTGGCGCAACATCCTCTGGAGTTTGAGTTTAATCAGTATTATCTGAAATTCCTGGCCTATCATCATATCTCTAACCGCTTCAAGAACTTCCTGTTGGACTCAGACTACGAGCGCTTGGAACATGGTCAGTGTCTTTCACAGTTTAAACCAGAGGGGATTGTGTTGTTTTATTAAATCTCATCTTAACTGAGGAAATGCTGCATTAGAAGAAACCCAGATAAACTTTCATAGAACCAGGCCATGTTTGAACTGAGATTAATGTGAAAAGAATATTACTGAAGCAAATGCAAGTTTCCTGTGATAACAGCCGTTCCATTTATTATATCCATTTATGGAACGAGAAAGATTAATCTCGCATTAAAAAGAGTTCTCAGAGGTTACAGTATACGAGGATTCCTCCACCAGATTTATTTTTGGGCTTTTTGTGCCTTTAATGGAGAGATGGTGCAGTGGATAGAGTTGGAAATTAGGGAGAGAGAGATTGGGGAATGATATGCGAGAAAGGAGCAACAGGTGGGGCGCACGCACTAACCTCGTTTTTAAATGTGCAGCTACAGTTACTTAAATCACCCTTTGGGAAATGAATTACACTATAGGTTGATGAACAACATACATGAACAGACAGTTAATAAGTGATGCTGGCTTTGATAGTCAGAGCTAAAGATGCATTTTGTGTTGGTGAACTGTGAAAATGGGGCATTGGCCTTCCCTGACAGATACAGCCAAAACTGTATTTTTCCTGTATTGCGTCATACTACACATAACATTTTTAAATGTATCACAACATTTATGAACATTATGTTGTGCTTCTCCTCCTCTGTGCATCTCGCAGGCTTGTTGTTTGAGGACAAAGGTGATAAACAGGCCCGCAGAGGCATCTGTATCTGGGAGTGTATCAACAGAATGCACAAGAGGAGTCCCATCTTCCTGAACTACCTGTACAGCCCGTCAGAGAGCGACGTGAGTGTTTTATGACTCTCTGTCCTGCATGAAGAAGAGCTCCTCTTCACTCATCTGACAGCTACAGTTAATCCATTCAGAGTTATGCTCATCATTGACTGCTCACTTTTCTTTTGAATTATATTGTGTTCTCGATGTACATGATGGGCATTATAAGACTGATGCTCAATATCTTTCTTTGTTTTGCAGGTGACACTGAAGCCGGCCATCGGCATCCCCAACCTGAATAAATGGGACTTCTTCACAGATGAGACTCTGTCCACTGGGCCGTGTTACGACTGGAGGATGATGGCTGTGAGGTCAGACAGCTCCGAGGAGGCAGAGACCCTCTCCAACAGTAAGAGGAGGATCGTGTGGCCGTGTTACAGCAGCGTGAGCCGTGCCCAGCCCGATGCCATCACCAAACTCCTGAATGTAAGAAAAACGTTGATCTCTAGATTTAAACATGTTTGATCTCGTATTGTATGTTGTTGATGAGTTCCTCATCTTTCTTTGTGATGCAGGACATTGAGAAGCTGGAGGGGGAGCTGAACCAGGCCCCTGAGAAGTGGCAGACCACTCTTGAGAGAGTCAGACTCAGCATTCAGGAAGACCTCACAGCAGAAGGAAATGTGTGTGTTAGAGTTATATAAAAAAAACTCTTCTTTTATGTGTTTTTTCCCCACTCATACTTTTATATTGTGTTTGCAGCTCCGTAAAGAGTCGTTGTCAATCTCGGGCCTCATTCCCACGTCCAGCCTTCAGGCCTTTCAGCGGCGCTCCATGCTGCACCTGCCAGACAGCGCTCTGGGCGAGGACCGCAGCACCACCACAGCCAACGGGATCAACCGCCGCGCTGCAACGCTTTACAACCAGTTCACCCCCAAGAGCGAGGAGAACAGGTGGGTCGTGACCTTTCAAGTCCCCGGGAAAAAGTAAGAATCCACATTTGAGTCGGCCCAAACTGCTGCTGAGGGACCTATCCAGTTCAGGAAGATGAGTCAGGGCTGAAGAATGCCGTGTGTCATGTTTGTGAGGATTGTCTGTTCTCTGCTAAACTCTGGGAGTGTAATTTTGCAATTACGGCGAGGTTAAAGTACAGTCTCTTGGCGATGATATCTGGAGATTTTCCTCTGAGTTGGATAGAATAGAAATTCAAATCCACTCAATGTAAATTATCTTTTTAACTTCCTTGTATACGTGCTCTTCATAACAAACGGGCCAAGTCATGTTTTCACAGGCAAAAGTTTAACAGATGATGCAGCATGTCAGACAACACTTCACTTGAGATACGTTTTGAGAATCTTGCAACCACTGAAAGCACCAACAATTTATTTATCATCCTATATGTATATCCTTTATACATAAAAGAAATGTAATCCTCTAAATCATTCCAAATGTTTGCAAGCTTCACACCTTCAATCCGCTGCATTTTAGCCATATAGTTGATGCAGATTTTTTTTTTTGTTGAGGACATTGAGTTGGCTTGAGTCTGATCTTTAAACCCAGTGTTTTACATGGAAATAGGTTCCAGAGCAGCGAGTATGTCAACGTTTGACAGCTGAAGTTTCTGCAAGTGACCTTTGACAGAAGGTATATAGAATATTCTGGTCTTCTATCACAGAGTTATACAACAACCCCTGTTCTGACCTCCTTACACATAGGAACACTATGTACACATATTGTAGTGCAGGAGTTGTTTTTGTACATACGAATAAATAGGCCAGACAGGCTTTTGTTGGCCAGGAGTTCTGACTGTGCAACTAATGATGGCTTAAGCTCCATCAAGCTCTGATCGTGCACTGGAATAATGAGTCAAAACAATAAATAAATCAAAATAAGGGACGATGAACAGACTGCACTTATAAAGGGTCATTTGCAAATGCCATGGTTGACATCCAGGCTACTTGGATCTGACAGCGTGTTGTTTTTCAGATCTTATGAGGGGATCCTGTATAAACGTGGAGCGCTGCTGAAAGGCTGGAAACCTCGCTGGTTTGTTCTGGACATTACCAAACACCAGGTGAGCAAGCTCTGACACATTCATGTTTCAGAAATAGCAAACAGTCGTCTGAGTAACAGGCTGTAGTTTAACATCCCTGTGCTCACAGCTGAGGTACTACGACACCGGAGAGGACACCAACTGCAGAGGCCACATCGACCTGGCTGAGGTGGAGTCTGTGGTTATCGCCGCCCCCACTATCGGAGCTCCAAAACACATCAGTGAAAAGGCTTTCTTTGACGTGAGTGCATGTGAACAGGGGCCCGTTTCTGAAAGAAGGTTCAACACACCCTCGGTCTAACCCTGAGCTCTGAGTTGATTTACTCTCAGATGGGAAACTCTGAGTTTTCAGTTCCAGATCAGCAGATTTGAATTTGTTAAGTCAACTCTGAGTAGGTCCACTCGGTGTTCAGCGCGTGCACCACGACGATAAAAAGCCAACATGAATGGAGCCCCGATTATACGATTCACCATGGCAACAGGTGACACAAAAGAGATGCTCCTACTTTAACCACCTCGAAATAAAGTCTATCTTCATGCGGACATACGGCGAATATGAACAGGTTTAAAGAAGGAAAAAAAGTAACGCTGCTGCAGCGGCAAAGGAAAGAAAAGTGGTGTAATGCGTCAGCGCGTAATGAAGTCAATTAATTTAATAGTTAATCAGAATTATTATAGGCCTATTGCAGGTCAAATCTGGTGGAATTGTAGGCCTATTGAACCTACAATTTATTTTCATTAAGATGTAGCCTAATCCAGCAGAAGAAAAGCGACTTTAAAACAGCTCAAAATGAAATATAGGCTAATAACATAATAGGCTCATATAGATTTAAAGTTAACTTCATTCAGAGTCTATTTGAATGTGCATTAACTTTATTCCTAACATAGGCTAATGCTGTATTCACACACATAGGTTAGGCTTAATATCCTCTCACCTTTATCCTGTTTAGTTTATTAGTTAACGCTAATTAAATGAACATCTCCCGACGTTAATGTAGGCTCTTATTCCCTGCGGAGTAATGCAGCCCCTTCAGGCCGAGGCTCGACTAAAAGACGCCATGTTCAATAAAATAAGTAACTGACTCAGAGGTAAAGTTACCTCTCCCTCTGGAACGGGCTGGAGTTACCCCTCTTTCTCGGGTTTGAGTGACCTCCCCCTCTGAAACGGATAACCCAGAGTTTCCCTCATTTCAGGATTAACTGACTCCGAGTTTGCACAAAACCTTCTTTCAGAAACGGACCCCTGATGTGTCAAGTTTCACAAAGTGATTTGAATCGTGTTTGTGTTTTGGTTGGAAGTCTGGAATTGGTTTTGATTAAATAAATGTGTCAAAATTAGCTAGAGGGAAATCCTCTAAAGGTTCAAATCACAGCTTTCAAGCTACAAGATGTTTACCATCTGCCCCCAATCAGAGCAGATGTTCCTCTGATGCCACATTTCAAGTATTCACTTGTTTGGTTTGCACTTTGTGTTTCATAAGTTCAATGAAAACACATTCTTAACTTATTGTGATTGTGGAGATATGTGATTGCCCTTTGTTGTCTGAATTTTTTTATATATTGAACTAGCAGCATAGAAACGTTGGATTCCATCTGCTGTGCAGAGAAGTGTTTGAGTAAACCAACAAGAAGAAAAACAAATAAAGGTCATAATTGAATAGGTAGCTTATGTCAATTTACAATCAACTTTGCGAATCATATATATTTACAGGATGTAAGAGAAAAAAGAGTTATGTTAGTCAGAGAGTTAGGCACACAGGAGAGCTGTCCCTTGTTTTTATTTTGTTCTGTTGACATTCTCGTATGTTTAGTCCTTTTTGTCAACTTTTAAAAAAGCTATCGCAAGAAAGAGAACTTCCCAAAAGTGTAACAAAGTCTGTAACTCTTAAACAAATCCCTGCTTCTAATACAGGTTTGCCCCACGTCTTTGATCGTCTTTTATGGAGCTATTTGTGTTTTATTACAGTTTTTAGTTTAATAGGTTTATGTTATTATGTTTGGAGCCGCTAAGCAATACAACATGTCTTTGATTATGTGACAGTTTTTTAGAGTCTTGTTGTCTGACATCTCTCTAGCTGAAGACCAGCAAGCGGGTTTACAACTTCTGCGCCTCGGATGCGCCCAGCGCCCAGCTGTGGATGGACAAGATCCAGAACTGCATCTCTGACGCCTGAAGACAAAAGACCAACATGGTGAAGAGTGGAGGAGGCGTCAAGCAGAGGCGCGTTGAGTGCTAGACTCCGCTCTCAGATGTCTTAAATTGTGGGACCACTGTGAATAAAGTGCCTGGTAGCAGAGGATGGATGATGTTGACACACCTCTCTGCCTGTTACTTAGCAGCTAGCCAGGCTGACCTCACTCTTCTTCAGCACGAGTCAAACGTTTTTTGTCTCTGCTGTCAGCCGCCTCGTGGATCAAGTGGAGATAAGCTGATGTTTTAGGAGACTGCACTACAGAGGAAATGTTATCCTACTTAAGCTGTAAATAGATCAAAGCAATATCACTGGCCATTCGAACTGTGGGTTCAATTTTAGATTTAAAAGAACGAGAAAAATAGCCTATGAAAGAATTTCTATCAGATATTTTACTACAAGGTTATTGCTGCTTAAAAAAAAAACATAAGAACCGCCAAAAACTCAGAGGTTATAATGCACAACATGAGAAAGCAATTTGTTTGCACTTAGCTCTAAAGTATGCACTCCTTATCAAATATAGATTTTCTATCAGATGCAGACAGCCAGGCTAAAGGCATTACTTTACAATGTACATATATTTCAACAAGACAGAAAACATGAGAAGAGTTTGCACAGTGAGTTCAAAAGAGTGACCTGACATTTTTTCTATTTAAATAAGTGAAGTGTGTGTTTTTTTCTGTTCTGTTGCGTGTCAATTGATCTGGTTAACACGGTTGTCTCATGTCATGTAAATTATTATTTTTTATTAAAAGTGTAACAGTGTAAGTGTGGTGGCTTCATGCATTTCCTGTAAATACCCGTGTGACATTTCATTTTATATATTCTGTATGTACTGAACATAAGTATACTTTTCTAACCATAACTGTAATGTGACCAACACGTCATGTGTGTTTCTCTGTCTTTTGTATTGTTACTGGTGCAAAAAAAAAAAAAAAAACCTGAGTGGCCTGTTCCTGTTTGTGAAACATTGTTCTTAAGATGAGATGGAGACCCTTTAGTTGTCACTGAGTGTCCAGGCATGTGTGTCTGTGTCTTTTAAGGGCTTTTTTTTTTTTTTTTAAAGAAGTAAACATTTAATCATGTAAGTCATTGTGGTTTTCAGAGATCCTCTTCCCACCTGTGCAACTTACCTACAGTTTCATTGAAATAAGAAAATACAAATGAAACTATACAAAGATGTCAGAGGCTTTCTCTTGTTATTGTATCTTCTCACCATGTTTTGTGGTGACACTAACTTTTTTGGAAAATAAACCAAACGAACTTGAAACTACCCATTACTTGTGATCTTGTTGTACCGAGTGAGTATGAATACTACAGCCACATTGTGAATTTCCCCACTCACGGATCAATAAAGCTTTATGTCTCATTAATATGACAGCATCAATTATTTATTTTAATTATATTTTTATACCACGGTGCTTGAAACAGCTATGAACTGAGGTATTACATTTCCACGTTGCCCGTTCATCCATCTCTCCAAATTCGAGGGAATGTATTTCAGGAACCTCCTGAAGCAAATATCTTGAAGTTGGCACAAATCTCCCCGGAACTTGAATGTGAACTGATGGTCACTGAGACAAGAAGTCTTACAGCCAGTCTGCTAAGCACATGGCAGTGACTATGCTTTTTTCTGATTATATGGCATGAGAAAAAAGAAACCCCCTCTGAAATGCAAACCGTGACACCCTCGCTCATTGATCCGTCCTACAGTTGTTAACAAACAATTCATAAGGAGTCAGTCTGGTTCACCCATTCCTTTCCTTGTACTTTCTGTTTGGAGCTGTATCGCATGTAACAGGCTAAACTAAGCCAGTCGCAGCAGATGGCTGTATCCAGAAGAGTCCGCTTCGTGAAGTTTCTTCCTGCTTATAGGCCCTTGTTTTTGTTCCTCAGGCATCGAGTGATTTCTTAGTTGGTGGATAAAGTTGGGTCTCTGTTGCTATAACACGGAGTATGTCAATTAAAGACGTGCAAATAAAAATAGGTGTGTTGAGAAACATGCTGACTGAGTATTTAGCACAAAGAACCACTGCTAAAGTCTTGAACCTTCTATAATAGACCTGTAGTCCTGTGAGTGAAACGATACAGGGAGAAGACAGACCTTTTGTAATTACCACATTTTTCTGGTTCTTTTTCTCTCTCTCTCTCTCAATGAAAGGTTACATGATAAGCCTGTTGTTTTTTTCCTCTGAGCCAACAACACGTTCTGGAGACGATGATGATGGCTGTAGCACTTGCCAGCAATGAATATAATGTGACTGGGCTCTGTGGCGCCTGGTTGAACAGGACTCCTTAGGTCCCAGGAAGGCTTGTCTCCCCTTGTCTGTGAGCTGAAGGTCAGAAGGGGAGCAGAGGGGGGGGGGGGGGGGGGGGTGTTTGTTCCTCAGTGCGATCTCCCAGCTGGCTTCTGGCAGCAGGTGCAGAGCTGCGGCAGGCCAACATCTGGGCAGAGCCTCTGGCAGTCCTCTCCATATTTAGCTTCACACTCGGGGTACGGAGATTAGGACCCCTGCCCACAAAAGGGGGGCTGAAGCGGAAGTTATCCAGCAGGATTGTGTGGAATGGCATGATAGGAATCATTTCCTCCAACGGCAGGCTGGCTTTTACTCAACAGCTATTTTATTGATTCCTCATTGCTGCTTTCTTCTCATTGGTCTGACCAGATCATGCAACTTAAGTTGTTTAAAGCTTTTAAGATAAAACAGAATCACTGTTACATAAACATGCCGTGAATGAGGCCACATTTCTGCCCACGCAAGAATCTCTCAAGTGAAGACAAATAATTGCTGAAAGCATGTATTTTATCTAATACAAGCCTTGTTTTGATATAATGCAGCCCTATGTAAATGATGTTGTGTAACTTGGCAAAATGTCTGTGCTGGGTTCAGTGTGATTGGGTTACTGCGGTCCTAAAATAAAGACAAATCAAAAGCAATCCATCGAAATTAACATTTGCACGTATCTGTTGGTTTTGGATCCCACACTCCGCATGCACTAAAGGCTTCTGGTGTACAAAAACAGCTTGAAATATTAGCTTATTGGCCCCGTCCATGGCCCTCCAGAGACAGATGATACTAATTTATTTTATAGTTCCTTCAAATCCCGTTGTAGCCCTGTGGTTGTAATAAATGCAGGCTATTTAGCAGTTTTCATTTCCTGGGTGACTCTGTAGTGTGGGAGCTGAGTCACTGCTGCTGGGGGCCCTTATGCCTCTAAAGCCCCGTGACCCCTCAGCGGGCACATGTCTGATATGCATAGCAATGATCCACTCCAAATTCTGATCTCACTGGCTCGACACACATTATTGTCCCACCCTAGAAATCAGGGATGATGTCAGCAGCCCCGCAGCATTTGGGGCTTGAATGCATGTATCAACTGATCTGCAGATGATTGTATCCAGATACAAAAAGCAAAACGACAACTTTGACTGAGAGATAGCAGTAGTGGTGTTTGTGTTAACATATCATTCAGTGGATCACTTAGCCCAGAGTCCATTCAAGCATGTGAAATGCTCGGGGCTGTGAGGTCACTGTGGGAAGTCATTTAACCCAGAAAACAGGCATCTGCCAGCAGACATCCCAAAAAATGTGAGTGTTTCAAATCCGTTTGGATGAGGATATTTTGGACAGGAATCAGATGGTCATGGGCATTAGGGTACTTTTCCAACACATGTGGCGAGGGTGAGGCTGCCAGAGATGTCCTTATTTTTGGAATGTCGAGGGGCTTGTGCAATTTAGATGCGGAGATTAGAAATTCCCAATTCTGAGAAGTCTTTGCACACAAAAAGGGCGCCACATTTTTTCTCAGATTCTGGGATAAAAATATCTCCTATAAAAGAAATGTGAACAACAAATCTGTTTATCACACACCAGATTATTGATTCAAGACAAATACTGCTCTCACTATTCTGATTTTTTTTGTTTGTTTATTCTAATAGTTTTTACATATCATCTCAAGTTGAATGTTGACTTTGTGCACTAGTTGAAGAGCTGTCAATCATAATAACAAAGATGTCCATAAAAGGACAAGCTTTGTGGATGACATGATCTGTTTTTGTGGTTTAGCACATTCCTGGTTACAGTATTAGTTGTGAGTTTTGGACAATCTGTCTCTATTCCTGATCTTATCTGTTACCTGCCGGTATAAAAAGATCTGTGAATGAATGCAGGTACTTATCTCATCTCCTGCTCTGACAACTTTGAACTCGACATGAACTGTCTCTTTCCATCCTGCTCCTCTCTCAAACAGTAACTCCACAAATAAGAAACGCTGGCACCTCTAAAATAAAGTATTCTACAAAATAAGTGTTTTCTGGGTAGCTTGAGTCTTCTGTACCAATAACCTTAAACAAACCTTTGCAACAAAGTAGTATATCTACATTTATGAAAGCAGGATACAACGTTTTCATGTGCAACACATAACAAGGATCCTTCAATAACCTGATCATAATTTGTGCACATGTAGATGACTATAAAGTAGTAGCTGTATGGTTTATATCACACAAATAGGACAAACATCCAGAGTACAGACCTTCTGCTTTAAGGTTATTTCAATACTTTTCTTTAGGCTTACAGTTGCACTTGACTGATATTTTAGATTTATTTGGTTAAAGTATTCTTTGAGATTTTGAAATGTTGAAAAGTGGTTCATCTGTTTGGCTGAAAAGTGAGTTTTTCTTATCATTCTAGTGTCGAGGAACGTGGGACTACTTTAATAGCAATGTAGGTTTGTTACTGAATAGCAAACCTACATTCTGTCAGAATAAGACCAGATTTAGTGAATTATGAAGCATCATCTGAAAATGATGCTTTTTCAGACACATTACACTTTACTCCATGAAGAACAGTCAGCACCTGCAGTTGGCTGAGGCCATCGTCATTGAGAGTTACGGCTGAGGAAACTCAGGCTCCTAGAACATCTTGTAAATTTTGTCCATGCAATTTTCTTTTTAAATCTAGCATGCAAACCAAAGAAGACATGCACTGTAACATGCATTTGATGTACCAGCACTCCTGCCCAGTTTCTTTTCAAATGCTGACCCCTGGTGGAGGCTCTCTGCCATGATCCAAATGTAGACAAGTCTTTATTGAAAGCAGGGAAGAAAGGGTAGGCCATTTTCTTTAACCTCAACAGTCACCACAAATAAGAAATGCTGGCACCTCTAAAATAAAAATAATGTTAAAAACAACAATTGTTGAGTTTTATTTCTTTAACAACTTGAAACAGTAACAGATGCAAACTCCAGCTGATAAACACTACTACAGTGGAAGCTTATCTTTTGTTTATACTCTGCCACATATCAGTAAAATAGTCAGGAATTTCCCTTATCTGCTAATCCCTATAATCATGTTGTGAGAAAAACACAAGAAAAAGTAGTTATTTTAACACAGCACATTAAATAAAAAAAAGATAAACTTGTGAAAGAAAAACTAAAATTGACTTTTGATGAAATACATTTTAATTAAGGGCTCTTATTCTCCTTTTTTCATTCAATGGCGTTTGTCCAGTCTTCACAGAGACATGTCAGCTGTCATCATCATCTCCTGATGAAGACAAAGCTCCAGAAAAAAAACAGGAAGTGGAACTTGACTAAAGAGGATTTTTTTCCCCCAGATAAATAATGACCTTGAACACTGGAAATGTGTTTTTTGGTTACAATAAAAAAAAAAACGTAACGTAGATGTAATGTAGTTAATCCCAGCTGTACTTTTGAAATCAATACAAATCAAATTACTTGAACAGTTTTCTTGGCAGCTATTGTGTTGCTCTGTACGCTAATGTTATCAAACCTCTCCAATGGCTCTCACTTTTGGCTCCAGTGTTCATTTCAGTCAGATTCCTCATCATCATCCTGTCATCCAGCTGTCATGTTCACTGAGTTTGAGCGTCCTGTTTCTTCTTCTCCTGCCACCACTTCTTCCTCAGCTCCAGCTCAGCATCGGTGAATGAAGCCGGGCCCCAGTTAGTCATCCTCTGAGGCCCTTTATGACCTGAAAGACCCGGTTACACAGCAAGTGAGAGTAACCATGTGTTTATCTAAATGTTATCTCTGCAATGGAAATCAAGATCTTACTTATCTTAGATTTTTTTTTTAAGTTTTCTAATAGCTGAACATTACTGCTTTTTTCTTCAACTTGGCATGAATCTGCATGATAATTTAAATTATTTCCATGCCTAGAGGTTTGTACTGGGGCATAGTTGTGAAAGCTCAACTCAAAAACCCATACGATACATGCACCTGCATTTTCTTTTCTAGAAGAACCTTGTTGCAGGGATTTTCTCTTATTCAGCAACAAGATCATTAGTGAGGTCACCAGTTGAGGTTGTTCATAAGGCCAAGCATTCCAGTTCATCTCAACAGCATTGCATAGCGTTGAGGCTTTTGAGGCTTAAAAGAAGTAGAAGTAGCTACCCTGAGATCAACCTTTTATTTTAATACTAGCGTCTGAAAACTCAAGTCTGGCATTTAACCATTGCCATCATGGTTTTCTAGAGCTGTAAGTGACTACCATTGGGTAAGGTTGGAATTAAATGACTACTCCTCAGTCGTGATTGACAGACTGCTGAAGCTCTACTGAAAATGAATTGAAACTATAATTTTAGATCATGAACTTGTGAGGAACATGTTTACAGGAGAACAAATATGACAAGAAGTGCTGTCATTTTATCTTGTACTTGTACTCAAAATCTGCCATAAGAAAGAATGCAGGAGTTAGGCCCTTCAGCATTGTCTCACTTTGGCTACAGGCACGGCTTCTGTGTGGTCTAAAGGTTGAGATCAGAGCTCTGTGCAGACCAGACTGGTTCTTTCACACAAAACTGATGTCTCTTTGCACATGGGAGCAAAGTGAAATTAAAACAAAAACACAAATTATGCTAACAAATGTGTCCACTTACTTAATTTTGACTAGTGCTCATTGCTCTAACGTTCTAATAAAAAAATAAATTAAAAAAAGTCAATAAAGCCTTTCATACAAACTGTGGAACGTTACATTTTAAAAAATCGAATGCACAACGTTTTTAAAGGGTTACAACACACTCTTAATTGATGAATTCTTAACAAGTGAAACATTAATAAATACTTTTAAGGGATTTTCATACCTGGCTGGATGAGACGCACCAGCCCCTCGTGTTTGGCCACCTTATCCTTCCAGGTCTTTGTTTTGTTTGCAGCTCGCTCCAGCTTCTTTGTCACCTCCTGCATAACACACAACATAAAGAGAGAGAGAGAGAGAGAGAGAGAGAGAGAGAGAGAGAGAAATGTATTATTTAAATGTTGAGGCATCTGAGAAGAGAAGCGAGCAGAAGAACCATCCGCATGACCAATCATGATTTATGATGTTCATATTTTGAAATAAGTACACATTTAAAACAAAAACTATGAGATGAGTAGAGAAGGGAAAATTAGTTTAAAAAAAAAAAACTACTTTGGCTAAATGTAAGAATGTGCCTCCTTTTTTACATCACCGTTAACCTCTGTATGTGCTACCTGACCTCGTATTGCTCCAGTGCTCCTCGCCGCTCCGTCTCCAGTCTATCCAGCTGCAGCATGGCCGCCTGCAGGTCCTTCTCCTTGGTCAGCTGCTCGGCCACCAGCTCCTGCTTCTCAGCCTCGGTCTGAGACAGCGCCCTCTGCTGCTGCAGGTGGATCTGTTCCAGCTCTGACCTCTTCGCTGTCTCCTCTTCTAGCAACCTGCGGTGGAAAACATCGCAATGATGCTAGACTTACTACTAATTTACTTTCTACCCCACTAAACTGAAACTGTTCAGAACACCAGGAAATCTAAAGCTGGAGCCAGAATGGAAGAGTGGAAAAATCCCAAATGTGCTCTACATGTGTGTGTGTGTGTGTGTGTGTGTGTGTGTGTGTGTGTGTGTGTGTGTGTGTGTGTGTGTGTGTGTGTGTGTGTGTGTGTGTGTATCTGAGACCTGGCCTGCAGCTTGTGCATGGCCTCTTCATCCTGCTTGGCCTGCCTCTCGTCTTCCAGCGCCTCCTCCAGCCGGCGGTACATGTCCTCCAGCTCCCGGACACGCCGTAGGTACTGCTCCAGTTCACTCGACTTCTGAGCCACCTGCTCCTCCATCTGCTGACGCACCTGAATCAACACACACACACACACACACACACACACACACACACACACACACACACAGTCACACACTAGTCTCTCTACATCTACACATCAACAGTAAATCTCCACGTTTGACGCTATTTATGGACATTTGCTGACCGTTAGTCTCATCTTTATCCTCTGTGATGTTTCAGTCTAAGTATTTGAATCTTTAAAGGTTTTAATTTTTTGGGCTTTTGATGCCTTTATTAGATACGACGGTGATGAGTCAGAAATCAGGGAGAGAGAGTTGGGAATGACATGCGGGAAAAGAGCCACAGATCGGATTTGAACCCAAGCCACCTCCTCGGAGGACCATAGCCTCCATACATGGAGCGCACGCACTAACCACTGGGCCACCAGCGCCTTTCTCTCTTCAGTCACTGAACTAAGATGATGATGATTCATAAGTTTGTGCAGCTGACATTCAGACAAAAGATGACTCAACATATTGTGATTCATCTTTTGAACTTTTTAAAGCGTGTTTCCTGGAAAGATGGAGCCACAAAGGGCTGATGAAAATTAAAATAGAATAAAGACAGTCTTACTTATCCCACTGATAGACAGGACAAAGGATCTGGGCTATGGGAAGCAGACCCAGACTCAAGTCTTTACCATTTTCTCTCTCTCCAGGTCCAGTTTGTAGCGATCCTGCAGGTCTAACTGAGTTTTCTTTCTTCTTCCCTCCTCCACTGCAGCTTCGGCCGCAGCCTCGTCCATTTTCTGAGAAGCACAAAAGAACAAGAGCGGTGACTTCCCTGCTTTAATGGAGGCCCACATAGGCAACATGAGGAATTACTATGAAGACAAACAGGACACAATAGAGACCCTCGGGTTGGTTAAAGAGGAATCAATGCTTTTAATGGTTGAATCATTGAGGACAATGGTGACCCTGTAGTGTCAGTCTTAATAGTGAAACCAGGCCATATTCAGCATGATGCAGACATTAAACAGTGTATGAGAACACCTGGCAACACGAAAAGAGAAGTGAGAATCCATCACAAGCACACCCTAAAGCAGTCTGCAGGCCACATCTTTCAGCAGTCTGCAGATGTCCCTGACTGATATGTATAATAGTTTGCATAGCAGGTTTTACTTCCCTTTTAACCTTAAAGGTTCTGCTGAATCGTGTGTTTTTATCTAGTCCATTTGGGTGTTTAAGGTTCAACAAATTGTTCAAAAAAAAATTCAAGTGGAAAAAAGGCTAACTTGAATATATTGTAAAAGAGTCACAAAGACCCTGAAGTCATTCATAAGTTAAATCATTGAGCTCAAGATGTTTAACAATCTTGTATGATTCAAGAGAAGTGACTGTATGTTTAGTCATTTACAACAAAGAGAAGTTACACATTTAACCTATACCTCTACATGTTTACCTACAATAAAGCCCATATTTTAAAGACATTTGACTTGATGTAATACTTTCATCATTTCTTAACTTGTAAAAAAAAACACAGGGTTTGGATGTAACAGCAGCATGATCACAGCTGCTGCTCTGAAATGTCATGTTTTAGGACTACGTCGGAGATGATTCAATTCAATTCAATTAAATTCAATTCAATTCAATTCAAATGTAATGTAATGTATATGTAATTCAAATTCGATGTAATTCCAATCATTGTTCTTTAAGATTTATGGAGAGTGTAATAATGTTATATATTTATAAAACGTTTTTCTCTCCATCACAATATAAATGACAGTGGTTAAGTTAATCAGATAGAAGATTAAGATTACAACTTTATGTTTAAATAGTAAACACTACTGTATCAGAAAAGTAGGTTTACCATGGCAACATGACTTAAGAAGGAAGGCTGTGTTTAAAACTTGAGTTGTGCAAATGGAACAGTTTGTAACACGACCCGAGGTGCATCAGCCTCCTTCTTAGAGTCTGTGTTACTGTTGACATTTTAAGAGTTGAGCATGTAACACCACCTTCCTCATCGCCTCCAGCTGTCTCTGCTTGTGCTCATTGGCCGCCTGGAGCTGCTTCATCCTCTCCACCAGGTCCTCCTCCTCGGCCAGCTGCTTCTGACGAAGCTCCCTGCGCCTCAGCCGCGCCTCACGGTGAGGAGACAGCAGCCCCAACCTCAGCAGCTGGATGCACGTCTGGATAGCTGCCACGACACAGAGCAAGAAGGCAATCACTGATACACGCTTCTACTATAGATGCAATGTTGTGTCAGTAAGGATCAAGTTTACACATTCAAAAAGTAGACAATGACACTTATCTTCATGGCTACTATTCAATACCTTGAATCCATTCCTGTTTCTTCTTTTTGTCCGATGCACTGATCTCCAAGCTTTTATCAGAGCACTTGATTATAAACAGACATTTCTTCCCTTCTTTATCTGGCAGAGACTGCAGACGAGAAATATTGTGGCTCCGTCACTCACACTGAACTACACACAAAATACTATGCACTATAAAAACTATGCACAATAATACATACAATGATTTAGATTGAGAAAATGCAAACAGTGTCTGCTGTTTAGATAGGAAATGTGTCCTCTATGTATAATACATTGAATAAAATATAACTGGAAATAACTTCAACCATAGAGTCCTATATTATGATTTGAATACCATACACAACATCCTATAAGTACATAACAACGTAACATAAAACAAACGACCGTTGGACCTCCACACAGCAGCTTTGGTCCAGAGTGATGTCTCCTTTCTGCTCCATCAGATCCTCACAGACATAATAGGACAGTGAGTTAGGGCGAAGCACAAACCAGCGATCCGTCCAGTTCTTCCTTTTGTGGCCCTTTTTCATCACGTACCCCTTCAACACATAATGCAGATAACAATTTAAAAACGACCTCATCAATCTGTGATAACCACTGTGACATTCTAAATATAAAAAGTGATGGTATTACATCATAAACAGAGAGAACATTTTTATTTGAAGTAAAGATACATGACACACTGTAGATGTTACATATTAAAGTTTTTGTCAACATGAACAGAATTTTGGATGAATCTTCGTGTACGATCAATGTCTTGTCTCACCTGCTTGAGGACGTCCAGTATGAGTTCCTGGAAGACCTCATTGATGCCCATAGACAGGGTCTGGCGGTCAACAACCTTGCTAAAGTAACTCATCCCCACCAGTTCAATCAGCTCCCAAGCAGTCAGGCAGTTCTTCTTTGCATGCAGCTGGAGATTATAATCTGCAAATTTCTCCTCACTCCACCCGCTGCCCATGGCCTCTGTCAGCTTTCGTAGGAAGTACTCAATCTAAGGACAGACAAAGGAGCTTCAGGCCATGTTTGTTTGTGGGAAGAGAGGGTTAAAAGTGTACGTCTTTGTGTTTGTTTGTAAGGAAAAACCCCAAGAGAAAACAACTTTAAGGACCTCTTCGGTAACGATGACTAGTGGGTATCTGTCTTCTGATAGAAAGTTGAAAATGCACCAGACTTTGAAAGCATCGTCATCTGAGATGGGTAGATTTTTAATGCAGATATTTTTCTTGTAACACAGAGTCCAGCACATCTTGTTGAACTCCATGACATCAAAATCCTTCTGTACCTGGGAACAACAACAAAAAAAGCAGCATTCACTCAGAGCTAGAGTCAAGGTTGTCAACAGCAACATTCAGTTTACAAATGCTTAGAAGGAGACTAATGAGTATCTCCTTTGAAAGCCTTTAGTCTGCAGGATGTGAGGTAAAAAAAACAAAAAAAAACTCATGTCATTAAATGCCTCATTTTAATTCAAGTCAGAGCCTTCAGAAGAAAGGCAAGAACTCAGCTTCCAAGTGCAAAGAGTGAAACTCAAGCAGTTTTCTAAACTGACAGTGGAGTTATTGTTATAACTCTTGAGCCAATGTTTATTAGCGTTTGGTAACATTGAGGTTGTGATACTGTAGGGCAAAAACTCTATCAGGGACAAGAATGCCAACATTTGAATTAAAATGCTGTATAAACAATCAAGCCTTATTTCCATCTGTGCAAACATTATATACGTTGTTGTAGTTTCAATGTCATGGCATTTTATCTGCACAAAGCTCTCTGCTACTATTTCAGCATTGTTGTCCCCACCTTGTCAAGGATAAACCTGTTGAGGTAAGGCATGTAGCCCTGGTTTGACAGAGGCCCCTTATCATCGTCTTTGAAATGCTCTTCCAGGGCCACAGGGTCGTGAGGGATCTTCATCATTGTGCATATGTTGTGAGACAGCACCTAATGACACATATTTCAATATAAACATAAGACATGATAACTGCAGGTAAGGGCACATATTTGGACTGAGGACACGTTCCTGTGAAATGATTATATATATTATACTGTATATGGGTAAGTGAAAGTTGAATCTCAAGATCAGTCTCTCAGTGTTTAGGTGTTGCCACCACACACGTGTAAACAGCACCACTGGTGAAGCATAACTTCTGCTCTAGTTTAAGGAACTTTCACTTCTCAGAATTAAAGTGTACAGCTGTTTACTTCAGCTTTTAGAATAACACCCTGACGTGTTTCAAATATCGTGTAAAGCTATGCAACTTCAGAATTAACTATACTCAGCCTCTAATAATCTCAATTTGTGGTAGAGAAATGGTGGATAGTTTGCTTTTAAACTGGCCATCACAGGTATTTTAGGACCAATTGGGGGGTTTCCTGGCCTCTCTGGCTGCTGTGTTCAGAGAGCATTTGTAAGGGATGAAAAAACTCTCCAGAATCCTCAAAGTCAGTCTTTTGAGTCTTTGTCAGGCTGTGCACACAAATAACCTCAATAAGCAAAGTGAGGCTGCAACATGGCACCTCTGGCTGACCTTTGTTTCAGTAAAACAACCTTTAGCATGCTTTCATTCCCTCAGACTTAAGAAGTGAATCATTGTGTGGACGAACAACTGAATACTGTGCAATATGGCCGGGCATTTGAGCTTATTTTACACAAAGATTTATGAAAAGTAGACGAAGCCATCGTGTTGATGGGCCCCTTTTAAGACTTGTTATAATCTGCATTAATGGACTTTTACTGGCAGCTAAATGGTTAACACTAACTGTAGCTATTCGTGTCATGTTTAAAAGGGTCAATAAAAGTGAAGCGGTCAAAAAGTAACAAAATAGCTAACAATTTAGTGAATAAAAAATGAGTATACGTGAGATCAGCGAAAACTAAGTAAAACAGCGGTAAGTTGTTCATGTAATGATGAGTTAAATACGCATGACATTTCTAACTTTTTGATTTGGGAATTAGCCTATAATTAAACTAACCTAGATGAAAACAAAAGTATCACCTGTTAACTAAAAAGTGACAATGAAGTTGACAACGTGACGTTCATTTTTAGTTTGTCTGTCAATTCACTTTATCACTCTTTATTCACTCTAGAATTAAAACAATTCTTGAACTATAAACTTAAAGCCGAAACGCACCTTTAACTGAGATTTGGACACTTTTCCACGATGATCCACGTCCAGTGCTGTGAAGGCGTGCCATATTGATTTCAAAAGTTCATCTCGCAGCCACATTTTGTCCCCCAGCAGCTCCAGAAGAGGTCTTTCTGTGTGTCTGTTCATGGTGTGTCTGAGTATAAAGGTGTTGGCGGCGCAGCAGGGAGCAGCCCACAACTGAGATAAGAGCGCCACACATCGTTTACTTCTATGAATGATCGAAGTGGTGAAATGTAAATGTAAGCCCCAAACACGCTGTCAAAAAGATTCTGCAAGCAAGGCGACGAACTATCGTCCAGTTGATGGAGGGAGTAGGGGAGACTGGGAGCAGGTGTGACAAGGGGCAGTGGATCACCTCATAAAACACCAATCAGAAAAAACGATTCATTTTCCTGTGTTCTCATTCCTTGTCTTCACATAAAAACGGGTTGTCACTGCCCTTTCCAACCAGAAGGTAGTCTCTGATTAAGAGGACACAAGCTGGTTTAAAGTTGGTTTTTGACACCTTGGTCATGAGATTGGGCTGGATCTGTAATAATCCTTCTCTAACAGCCAAAACTTAAAACTGATACTTACCGTGTTCCTGTCCAGACTTTTTTTTTGGAGGGATGGGAGTCAAATGTTGATGTTCTCATGCTTGTGACCTTTATTATCTATGAATGTAAATATCTGTATTAACAATGATCATTCTGTTGTGCATCACTTTACATTGCCACACATTTCCCTCAATGTTTGTAGCCAGCAGGCCAGCTTTTGTCATGGTTGGTAGATGTTGGACACAGTGTTACAACAGACCCAGAAACCTGGCCTTCAGAGTGGTTTCAAGATGAGATATTACATCAAAATATCTGATATTTGTTTGATAATATCGTTTCAAACAAGAACAGAGAGCTCAGTAGTACTGAAACTCGGAATTAAAAAACACTGGAGGCATTTGTCATCTTAAATGCACCAATGAGAAACTAGATGTTCAACCTTACACCAAAGAACTCCAGTGATTTCTATGCCCAGGCCATTTTCTAATCTTGCAAATAAAATCACAAGATTTTTGCTGAAACTGAGAACCCCCTGTAGTACGTGAGCTTTTTTTTTTATATATATAGAATTGATATGCTGTTACAACTAGCTCTGAAAATAGAGACAGGTGTAACATTTGACTTCTAGTGTTTCTATCAATAAAGTGACTTTTTCTTTTTCAATGAACACTGTTAACAAGTAGAACACAAATCAGTTATCTCAATAAAATCTGTACCTGAAGTCCAAGAGCATTTTGAATAAGGACATCAAAACCAAACTGTGTTTTAGTCCCGGTCTCACCTGATCACATGTGGCTCTTTCAAAAACATATATATATATATTCCCATCAGCATTGTAAAAATACTGTTACATGAAAGGCCACCAATAAATGATAACTTGAGAACAAATACAAAAGTATCAGTAAATACACCTGAACTAAAAGTATAAAAATCTCATTTTAAGGAGTGACTTATTTCTACAGAATATATTCTAAAAGGCAGCTGTTTAGGGTTGAGTTCATTCATTTAGAACTGCTGGTGAACAATTATTACTCAACAATACATCTGACAATATTTGGGGATTATAGTTTGAAATAACTTGTTTTGTAAAAGTATTTCCTTCTGAAAAGTCAACGTAGAAAGAGTAGAATAAAACCGTTCTGTAAGCAACATGTGCATTGTTCTGTAGTAAAGGATTCATTTTACTGTTTGGTGGACGATCAAAAACCTCTTACTCTCGTCTCAACTGGAACACATACTGTGAGAACAAATCAAAAAGAATGTATACAAAAATCTACTCAAAGTTTCAGTTCTAAACATATCACCTGATGTTGTGAATAGGAAGGAAAGGTTGGGTTTTTTTTCAAAGCAAACATCGTGTTTCAGTATGAGAGGAAATGCACAGGCGGTGCTAATATCAGAAACATCCCATTAAAAGGATGATAAAAGTGCAGAGTAATGTGACCCCATTGTTTTAGTGTGTGCTGTCTGTCTACAGGACATCAGAAGAATTCTTTAATTTGGCATCAGAACTGCTGAATGACAGGAGGGGGGGGGGGCTTCTAACCAGGTTTGTGTTTAAACATAGTATACAGCAATGTAAGGAAATCCCATGTAGTGGATAAAGTGATGCTTATAGTTCTGTGAGCTGGGGAGCGCGGAGCAGATAAGCAATGCACACGTATCTGGAGGAAGTTCTGGGTAAGAAAATCTATTCATAATGTAGAAAAACTGTGCTTGCACAAGAAAACACTCGAGGTCATAAACTCCCTTAGCTTTTCTTTTTTAATATGTTGTTGTATATATAGATGGTTCATCCATACACCAACCAAAAGCTTGAGACCTTCACGATAAGTCCAATTGTACATGCTTCAATGATGTATTCAATTGTACTGTCAGTGCTCAAAAACACATGTCCTGTAGCCATACTGAACACCAAGAGCATTCTCTTTTTTTCCTGAAATCGATAATGTTTCCGAGTTGCCCACTGATCCACTCTGTAACCAGATGCATGACAACCAGCCATTACACAAGTCGCTTGCGAAGTAACAAAGTTACAGCGGTTTTCATTTTAAATAGTCTTCAATTTAAAAAATTTGCAGTCTGATACAGAAGGCTAGGAGACCTGAACAATATGAAAGTGCTAGTCATTAATTTACAGAGATCAGGCATCACATAGTGCTATGAAGTATCCAATATGCTACATATGAATACAGCTGTTAACACCTTACAAATGCCTCTGGTTGTTTTTCAAGGCTACTTGAAAAATCAATAACCTTGGCTTGTATGTACATAAACATGAGTGTTTGTTTATGCAGAAAATAATGTAGATATCACCACTACCAGAGGTATAATCATATTACGGCCATTAGGCCACAAAAGTGATAATGAAATATTAAGTTCCATTATCCATTTCTAAACTGTTAACTCCCCCAATTTTGTTTAAGTGGGAAAAAAAACAAAAAGAGTTGCCGTCATGGTATCCCCTCCACACTGGGCTCCGGAAGACAACGTTGTTCAGAGCTTCTTCTCCTGCATCGTGCTCAAGTTCTTGGTTTGTTTTCCCCAGCCATTGGTTGCATTTTGGTGTCTTTCCCACATCTTCTGGTGCTTATTCCCCCATTTGACAGATTGAAGAATGACTGAGAAGAACCAGTTCTGGAACCACTACTTAAGGGAACAACACAAGCTTTTTTCACTTCACTACAATCAGTCACAGAGTAATAAAAAGTAGAACGGATGACTCAATTCATTCCTGGAGCAGTGCCTCCAAAGTTGAATGTTGATGGCACCACTGGTGCTGTGAACTTGTACCCGCCGTGTTTCTCGATCATCTTGGATTCTGTAATTAGACAATAAGAGTGCTTAAAAATCACAAACATGGACGAAAACACATTTTCAACCTAAAGCTTCCCGACTCATTGTTTAAAGCTGCTGCAAGTGTGTCATTCTTAATATCAGTGAGGAAGTCCAAATCATGATTTGTTTTCATTTGAAATGTTCCCCCGCACTATTGAGAGCTAAGCATTTAAAAAGGTACCATACATCTATGCCAAGGTTTTTTTTTTTTTTTTAAACTAAACCTTAATATTAATTGGTTAAGCATAAACATAAAATCCCTTGGTTTCTAAACTTTCAGCACCCTGCTTGTCTGAACTCAGCCCTGGAGGTGACGACTTGCAAAAGTTATTTACAAGAAGTCAACATGTTACACGACCTGGAAAAGCTTCATCAAGTTCAACCCCAGTAAGATGAGCATTGTGTGTTATTTTATGACTTTATTATCGGGCTAATAGAGATATTAAGAGACAAATGGGGAGCAACAGGCAGCTTGATGTCCCCAGCTAGACCTTGATTGTGGAAACCGGTTCATTGTCGGCCTCTAAACCAAAAGACAATTCCCACCCCCAAGAATTGTTATGGACCATTGAAAAAGGTTGCTCTAAACAATAACTCTTTAACAGATGAGAAAATAAGATCTATATTCATTACTTTAAAGAGGGCTTATTGTTATTTATTGGTCTTTTTTTATTTGATTTTACCTTTATTTAAACAGGCAGGTCTGAAGTGTAGGGCAATGAATAGTTTATATTGCAGGTGGATCAAAGCAACAGTGTAACAATAACAAAGAGATGTCGTATGTAGAAAAAAATGCTTTATTTCTTTATTGTTAGTCTGAAGATCAGCATCAGAGTTTAACTGGAAATTTGAGGTTCTTTCTCAGCTGGAGCTCACCATGTGCTGCCCGTCTCTGGTCTGCAAGTGTGCCTATGTCCTGAAGATGTTTGCCCTGATCCTCATCGAGGGCCTGTGTTAGTGCCTGATACCAAGCTGGGTCACGGGTCTGGATATCTGCATTATAGTAAAGTCACATCAGTATATGCACTTACTTTTTTTTTTACCAAATAATTGAATCACTCGTTAGGAGAAAGTGAGTAACAAGACTTGAATGAACAAAGACATCTTACTCTGTAGTATGGCTTTGAAGATTTGATACTCGTCCACAAAGTTGTCTTCATCATCTACAGATGTAGTGTATCCCTCAAGTGCCGTCTCTTCAGCATCGTCTTCCTCCCAGTCTTCATCATCTCCGTCCTCTCCTGCCTGCTTTGCCAGCATCTCCAGGTACTCCTGCCCCTCTTCATCAATGTCATCCTCATCACTACCAAGCTCAGCTACAGTCGTGCAGAGAAGGGGAATATCTTTCAGCCTCACTTCAGTCATACTATATTTAATGCTAAACTGAGAACATTTAAACACTGGACTTACCATTGTCGTCCTCTTCTTCCCCATCTTCATCGTCATCATCTTCATCATTATCGTGCTCTGCTCGACAGGCGTACGCCCTCTTGAGACCATTAAACAGTAGGATGGCTGCTGGGAGAAGCTGACCAGCCACCTGGTTGACTGCCACGGGCCTGTGCTCAAGGTCAATGAGGGCACAAAGTCCCAGGATGCACATCTTCCTGTCATGGAGGCTGAGAAAAGAATACGTATAAATACTCAGTTTACGCATACGAGCGTGGGTATACTGTAGTAATGACATTTACTGTTGAGATAATCATAAACTCTTACCCAAGAAAGCAGTCGACATCTTTGAGCCACTGGGTGATAAAGTGGTTTGTGATGGGCTCAGTGTTGTTTGGGAAGCGTAGATTCTCTAAAGTGTTGAGGAGGAGAGGGGGGCTGTAATAAAGGGCTGCAATGGCCACCTGTAAGCACATGGTCCTCAGCTCACTGGTCTTCACCTCCCGTGTCAAACGCTCCAGTGCAGCAGCCACAAACAATGGCACAACCTGAAACAAAGGCAAAATTAGCCTTAATAGAGCATAACTTTACAATTATGAGTATTTATTCTTACTAAGGGGATTTTCATTTTCAGGAATGAATACATCCTGTAGATGTTTTTTTGCTTGAAGTCTCCTAAATTGCATTTCTGAAGCTCACCAGAAAGAGGTGGTGACCTTTTTTAAATTGCTCACCTGGTCAATCCCTCGACCTTTGCACTGCAGAATAATCACCTCCAGCAGTTTGGCTGCATGGCACTCTGGGTCTTCACCTGGATCTCCTGTCAGGACCTGAGCCAAGTGCAACAGCAAGGTAAGCCTCAAAGATAAAAACCAATATTCCTCAAGTCCGTCATGCATTATTCAAATGCAGCATTTTACCTTCTTGCACATGGCATAGATGATTTCCAGGTATTTGGTGTCAGATAGGAGGGTATCTGTGTCGACTGTGACATAGTTGTGAAGAAGAGGCATCATATCTGAAAGAGAAATAACTTTCCTGTAAAATTCAGCTCTCTGAAAAGTAAAAATTTGCACTCTCTCTCTCTGAACTCACGCTCTGATGTTGGCTGATAAAGAGTATCCATCAGGTACTAGTATTTTACTTTCCTTAACAGACTGAAATCTTAACCAACCATGAATTCTTCCATGAGCTAAAGCACTTTTTCCTAACTGATAATACCTGTGAAGTAGTCAAATCCATCTTGTTGGAAGACTTCATACACCAGAGGAAGGAGCTGCCACATCTGTGGCGACACCTGCTGGCAGGTCAGGCTATGAGCCAAGGACAGGATCTCCTCGTAAAATTCTGGAAACAGCAAAAAGTGAGGTACTGAATGTTAACATAGTCTGTACGACAAGCCATATCGTAAGGCTGGAAGACTGAGAGTATTAAAGCAACACGCAGATGGAATGTGGAGGCACAGGAAGGACCAGTCCAGCTTACCCAGTACGTGTTGCTGCAGCACGGTGCCGATCACCTGCAGACAGATACCCTCCAGCTGCTGTGTGATCTGAAACGACATGAAGATTAAGGAAATCAGAACTTTCTGTACTGTGAACTGTCCACTCGTGTATCCATATCAATAACGAGGATCTCTTACTCTGTAGCCCAAATTCCCTTGTTAAATCAAAGACCAGTCTTTGTAGCAGCTCAAAGTAAGTTGACCTGAAGTACTCAGCTGTTACGCAATCAAAAAATCCTCAGTGTAAAACACTTGGTCAGATGTATTGGCTTTTTGGCTCCCATCACAAGCAGCCCTGTGTTTTGTGCAGGCATGGTGGCAGCCAGCCCCAGCACTATTTCTAGCGTCTGCCTCAGCCTCTGAGTCATTTTGAACATGGTGAGAACAGAACGTGTTCCCAGGAGTTGGTGGGTGGCTAAAGTGTGTTGGCAGGAAGGCTACAGCAGACTGGAGCTGCTCCTGCAGATGAAGTGGCTCCGAGATGAGTGATCAGCCAGGAGCGTGCGTGTGTGGGCAGTGTGCTTAGTGGCTATGCTGCTAACCTCTTTGTGGTCCTCCACCACACTTAGCAATGTGTCAATGGTGTTGAGGATGCCCATAGCCGTCACAGCCTTGTCATCGCCTCCCTCCTCATCAGGCCCAGTCTGAATCACCTGGTTGAACGTCATCGCCTGTCAAAGATCCAACAAAGTGGCCATTATGATCATATCAGTGGAGTTTTATTGTTCATGCATTTTAATCTCAGCCTGCCAGTACCACTAATTTTCTTATCCCCATATAAACGCACACAAAACACATCACATTCACTTCCTCTTATGGGGGTTTTCTCTTAAAACAATGCAGTATGACAGTGACATCCCCTTCTGCTGAGCTTCCTGAAGTATCAACTTTGATCTTGGTGTAGTCACAAGGCAAAAGTATAGAAAACTGGTACAAATGGGTTGGGTTGCTGATGATTGAAGTTACTTAAAACCTTTGATCGCTACAGATTTTCATGTTTTTGGCTATTTGGAAAGATAATTACGATCCTCATGACATACTTTGATAGCAAGCTGCTTTATTTGTCAGGCAGATACTTTATTGGGGAAAGTAAGACCAACACTTCTTTAATGGTATGCTCAGTATGCTGTTTGATCTTTGTCTCAGTTGATAATACTCCATTAAAATACCCTTTTGATGTTGATATGACATAACATTCAAATTGAATAACTTCTTGGTCTTTCTCCAGTTCAAAGCTCTCCTTATTCACAGAGTGTTTATCTGGCCACTCGTGTGACGTTAAAGAGGATGTTATGTCAATGGTGTCATCAACATGTAGCCTCTTTACTGTTGGCACTCACCAGATGCTGTGTCATCTCTACTGCAATTGGAGTGACCTCCTCACTGTATTCACAGATCATCTTCTGTATGACATTGGTGAGATCATCATTTTCCGTCTCCCTGACGATATGCAGGAGCGCCTGCATCACTGGCCGGATGAATGGCGTGATGTATTCTTTGGCTAAAAAAGAAAACATCAAACATGTCAGTCAGACAAACACACATTCTTAAAGAAAACAGAACACCTGTTTGGCCTGACTCTGGTTGCTCACCTTTCTCCTGGTTGCTGATGAGAACCTGCAGGGCAATAGCCGCCTCCACCTTGACTGGCATTTCATTGTCATTGATAAGACAGAGGCGAGTTAGCTCAAGAGCTGTCTGCAGGTTCTGATCACTTTTAAACTTCACCTCACAGAAGTAATGCAGCACCCAGCAGGCCTGGAAAAATGTAACAGTACATGATTGTTTAAAGGTAATTTGATGGGTTCTGGGACAACATGCATGCCTTTGATAGTTCAGAATCACTAAAATTACACTAATGAGGAAATGATCCCTTACCCTGGCTCTCATGTAGCCCAGTTCACTGCGGAACAGGGGGAAGACGTGATTCTGCAGCATGAACTCCATCTGGTCCTTGTATATTTTTTTCTGCATAGACACAAAATGAATACTCAAGTTTTACAAGACAGGCAAACTCCAGTTTCAAAACTTATCATGCACATTAAGCTTAATCAAGGTGGATGGTCGCTTCAATCTTTGAAACAAGCTAGAAAGTATGTGTTTAGGTTAATTAAGCAAAATCCTCATGTTTAGGGAAGTAAGATCAAATGTATTCTGGGTGCACCTTGATACAAATCTTCAAACACTTAAGAACGGAATAATTTATATTTTAATCCGTGTATAAAATGGGACTTTTAAAAGATGTACTTAAAAACAGGCCGACTTGGGGATTTTTTTTACCTTCAGCAGGATTTCAGCCAGGGAGCCGATCATGTGGAGAGCACCATCCTTTTTCCTGGGGTCAGAGGCGGGATCAGTGAGAATCTGGTAGCAGAAGCCCATTGTCTTTTGCAGAACCTTTATGCAAGAAAAACATGAAATTAGTCTCTTATTCCTTTATGAACAAAAACATTTTTGAAGTAATAATTCAAAAATAATTTCAACCAACTTCTTTTCTCTTATTGCAGGCGGTGAAGAGAAGTGTCTGAGCTGCTGTTGTAGGAGAGATGAAGTCCTCAAATACATCTAAAGAGGGACAGCAGAGATCAGTTGGATGGTTAGTCATCACTGATGTACAGGATCCCTGTTGGATCACAGACAAAAACACTTTCTGTGCTCACCAAACTTCATGCGGATGTACTCGTATGGATCTTCCTGCCACAGTTCCTCATCGCTGTCTGTGTAACACATCAGGGGGAAAACCACATCCTGAATGATGCCCTGAAAACAAAACAAGAGTGGAATTAACAAAGACTAACTCAGGAACATGAATACATCCCATTTGTTGTCAACCTGAAAGTAAAAACAATCTACAAAGTTTCAGAAATCAAGTGACGTACCCCTGCTAAATCTTACTTCTGCTTTGAATCCACTATAGATCAAGTATGAGCACAGACTGTAGCTTCACACTTGTACCAGTTACAAACAATTAATTCAAACAAAATGCAGCTTTAAAATGTTTTACCATCTAAACATCCTAGAACTGTCATCCACAGTTTTGTGAAATGTTACAATGATATTCAGACGTGTATTTATACCTGGATGTGTGGTTTGAGGTTCCTCCACGTCAGAGCATGTGCTATGCCCTGGTTGATGTAGTTGAGTGTCTGTTGGAGTACTCTGGGAGCCACGTATTGCTTCTCCTTGTACTGGTATAAGACTTTGAGCAGGACCTAGACAAAAAAGGTACAAAGAATTTCATATACATTTGTAATGTGAAGAACAAAGATACACAGCTTATTTTATGCTTTTTGAAGTTCTTACCTGCTGAGCAGGAACTGCGTATTCCTTGAGGAAAAGTTCAGCAAACTCTGTGTACTCTTTGGTTGTGTTTCCTGGACTTCCATACCTGCAAAGTTTTATATAGAGGATGTTTAGTTTATTATTTGTTTTATTTTTCAACAATTATCATACAAGTTAAGGAACCAATATGGTTTTTTTTTACCTCTCGAACAGCCGAGCCAAGATGTGAAGGGCCCACTTCTTACACTTCCACCATGGCAGCTCTGGCCGCTCATCTTCATCAATCTGCATTGTCTCCTGAACACATTAAGGACAATAAGCAAAGTGAGTTCATGGAAAACTTGGACATATAAAGAGGAAAAAGGTGACTTGCTTAACAGGAACAGAATAAATGTATTTCATCTCCTTACTGGTGGCACATCTCTATCTACTACTGTCTTCAGGATTTCCATCCATTCTGTCAGGTTCTGCCTGTTGATGAGTTCAAGGGGAAGGTTGTACTGCGGAGATGAAACAGGGATGTGATTGGCAAAGGACAAAAAAACGCAGTAAAAAGAGAGCAGAAAAACATGGGCAGCCATTTGCTTGATTTTTCTTTTTCTTAAACAACAGATGAGTTGGCGCACCACAATCACTAACTCGAAGGAGGAACGTACTGTCTTGATATTTTACCAGGGTATACGGTGTATGACGGTATTTTAAAAATAAATAACGTTTTGTTCATCTATTCTAATCTATCATTAACACCTAAGAGAAGGTCCTTGGGGCTATAAGCTTACCTGGAAGAGGGCATAGAGGATTTTGAAGATCTGTTTCTGAATGAGGACAGAGTCACTGGAGTGGTCAGGGAGCAACTGGATGAATCGTTCTTTCAGCATTGGCATGAAGATGTGCATGGCAGCCACCAGAGGCTGACGCTCTTCTGGTTTCTTATATCTGTTTCAGACACAAATACATAATTTAAATTCACATTGTAAGCCCAATATCAACCCCCTTCATGAAAAACACAATAGAAAGTTTAAAAATAAAAGAACTCCAGCTTACTCATAGTTTTTGACAAGCTGGTAGAGACAGAGCAAGATGCCCAGCCACCCTGCACTGTTGTCTGACTGCAGGTAGAAGCCAATCTTGTCCACGATGGTTGTCCACTTGCCAGGGTAGTCATGCTTGATCATGTGGTGGATACATGTTGTCAACTGAACCCTGTGATATTAAAAAAAAAAGTGCAGTTATAGATTGGCTTACTTAAAAACCACAAGTGACTGGGATGAAGAGATGTCATTGGCTCCTGTCACTTTATGCAGCCAGCAGAATGTGTGATTACCTGATGCGCTCTGGGGAGTGGATGATGGCCTCCACTATGTTATCTCGAATAAACTGCCTGTCCTCATCAGGGATGTTATTGACAGGCGTCTCTGTACCTGAACCGTCTCCATCACTCCAGTGCTGGGTTATCATGTTCTTAAGGTAAATCACACCTAGACAGAGAAGACAAGGCTCAGCACTTAAAAGGCACTTCAGAAGTGTTTTCCTCCCTACATCAACCAGTGGTGTGTGTGTGTAGTCCAATCACTTATTAATGGAAAGTAACTAGCTGGTAAAGGTTAAGAAAGTCTCACCTTTGGGTTTGCTGTTATTTACACAAACAGATTAAGAGTTTTATTGTTGATTTGGTTGAAGGATTTTAAAGACTCACTGGCTAAATGTTGTATGCACTGATATTTAAAACGGAACTATTAATTTGAGTTTTATTTTATTGCTATAATAAAATCATATGTATTATTCTTACACTGCACATAAGAGATGTTCAGCTCTCCATCTCTAATTTTTTTTTTACAGACGAGGTTAAGATTCATTTTGTGTACAACCTTGTTGACTTTCAAATGTGCATCAAATTATAGTGACTACTTTTACACTAATATGACAGGATACAAAACAGTGGTGTTACTGCACATATAGCCTAAGCTGCAGGATTACATTCTTCCATCTGATGATCAGTAGTTTTGAATGTTGCACCAGGGTGTCAGCTGGGCTCACATCTACAGTGTGGGGCCCCACTCAGAGTTCTGGGGCTCGAAGTGAGAGTCATCAGAGAACCGAGGAGTGAGGGCTGGGAGGCGGAAGTTAGACTGCTGACACAACCGTCTACACCACAGGCGAGGCAATCAAAATCCAGCCTATCAATGCTGACAGAGCATAAACCCCCTCCCCTCTGCCTATGACCACCAAACTACACTATGGCCCAACGCTGCAAAGCCACTTAAGCTGTTTCATTGTAAAGACGAACAAAAAAAAAAACTGATTAGAAACGTCTATCTTTATGGTTGATGATACTAAATATAAAAGGAAAACATGAAAAATCTAACTTAAACTATGACACCACTCTCACATGAACACCAGTCTCTTGATCTATATGCATTTGTCGAATGAAACATCAAACTGTATCTCCAGTCATGAAGTAGGAACATGTGACCTGCTGCGACCTCGATTTTAGTTTAAAAAATATATAATTTCTGCAGTAAACACATGGATCTACCTCAAACACAAAAGTTTAACCCTTGATTATACTGTGTTCAGTTTTTTTTTCTGATAACAGGAATTTGTTGACGTGAAGAAATTTTCATTATTCAATCTTCAAAAAGGAAAAGAAAATGGGCATTTAAACACTTCAAAGCAATACAATAACTTGTAAAGTATTCGACAACCACACAGGAAATGTCCTTTTCCTGTTTTGTATTCAGTAGGCAGCCGAAATCTGAAGGAGCATAGATATTAAACAGTCCCCACATTCTGAACATGCTGCAGATACTGACTCAAGTAATATATTAAATAAATGGTGTGTAAAGACAGCACTTTATTTCATTCTCAACAGGGCTCATTGTTGCTAGGTTATGAACGTTAACTTATGCTTCCCCTGGTTATGTCTGTCTTTAAGATATCGTTTTACTTCAATTCAAAAGAAAACAAAGTTGGAAATTAAACCCTCGAGAAGACGAGTCAGATATGTTTCTCCTGCACCATTGCTGTTGACAAAGCCTATATCAGAAGCCACGTCACTTCTTGATTTTTTTTATTGATCAGTGAGGGAGAAGTGACATTTACGAGCACCGTGCTGTTCCAAAAGGACGTAGTGGGCGATTTAGCACCAAAAACTAAACTACATTAGTCTTGGTTTTAAAAAGGGCGCTGCAAGCACAAGTAACCCTGTCTGTGGACGCAGGTCCTAAAACTTATTTATGTTGGGCTGCCTCCTAACCTCAAGCTAGATAGGAATACATATTAAGAATTTGACAAACTCAATTGTTTGTCAACCTGCCAAGACAACGTATTTAGAAAAACTGATGTTTTGGCTTTCTGTCTGTCTGGAGGAGCTTCTCCATTCTGCTCTCAATGTTGCAAGATACTTTTTCTACAGCTGGAAAAGTAATTTATTGCACCAAAGAACAGCATAATCTGATAGTACAGCACTGAATACTTGGAAAGTGGACACACTATGATTCAGATACTAACTATGTAATTTCTACAACAATTTGGGTCAAAATTCTAACATTGATTTTCCCACCACTGACACTCTCCATGCAGAGCAGCATTTGACTAAAGCACAACAAGCTATATTTAAAACAGCTCCACGTGTCCACTGCTCTTCAGTGAAGCACTTTGGCCTCACAAAAACACAAGTGTGAATCATGTATCATCACCAAATTGTCTTTTTTAAACTATTATATAAGTGACCTATTTTACTTGGGGTCATAAGAATCTATTTCTCATATAATGCAATCTGACTAAATTGGAGTCAGATGCAATGACGCACAGTGGCAGGGTGTTCTTCATGTTCTTCAGTTAATACCAGGAGGGAACACCAGGCATGGACTTGGCTTCTTACATTGTATCAAAATAACACCTTTTAGTAGGTCTGAGATAAAAAATAAATAAATAACAGTATCACTTATAATAACCTTAAAGTTATACTTCTTTCCTACTAAGCTTGAGACTTACATGAATGGGAGCAGTCAGCTGTCTAGAACACTGCTGCCATTAATAATCTCTTACAAATAGTTTTATATTTTAATGCAAGTATTATGGATCAAACAAGTGTTGAAAAATGTACAATGGAATGAAATGTGGGCAGTGTTATTTTTAACATGACACTTCATATCTAACCACCGATTAATAAAAAGAAGTGTTTTAAACCAGACCATTATGCATGGCACACAACTTCAGAATACCAGACGATACGGGTTGCTGCTGTAGCTGTGTGCCAGTCATGCATCACATTTGTGATAATTAGCTGCAAAAAACAAATAAAACAGCATTTTTTTAAAATAAAAAGGATCCAAAGAAGGCATCATTTGATTGGTGCATTTAGTAATGCCAAAAAACGACAACAAAATGGTAATGAAAGGATAATTTACTATCCTTAGAAAATGTTATTTTGTCTTTTCTGTATACTCAAGAAGAGATAAATGAAGATATTACTGCGAGTATACAGTGGTAGCATTCATCCCTCTTCTCACGCAATTAATTACATTTTTAATGTCTAAAACCAATTCTGGATTTTATGGGGGTCATTACTTTTCAGTCCAAAGTGTGGACAACATTACCATATAAACTTGACATTTCACCAAATGATGATGTGTTTGGATTTTAATGGCCAAGCTGAGTATTTATTAATAATACTGGTTTAAAAAGGGCACATTCAGCCCCTCTAACTTTAAGTGTTACAACCCCCCATCAATCTATCTTTATTTGTATACCACAGCTTTTTAATAACTCCCACATTAAGCAGTAATGATACAAAACATTAGACAGTTTAGATACGATTGGGACTGTAGCTAGGACCATCATTTTATATGAATTCTCTCAAAACGGAACATTTGAAACAAACGACATACATTGTCAACACACATTCATCCAATACCATCTGCCTACTTTTTATTTGCTTTTCTTACATGTCAAAGTTTAGACTCACCTGCTTGCCTGACAGGCAAATCCAGCTGATCAGACATGGTGACACGCAGCAGAGTGGACACAAAGTTTACCTGGGTGTGACCCTGTAAATCAGATTTGAAACATTTAAATGTTGAATGCTATACACACACACTTAAACAACAGCTGTGTTCTTCGGTTTTCATACCATTTTATTGTGAGCAGGTTGCATATTTCATGAAACCGTATAAATTAAGTGACTTTTGTACACCTTAACTAATGTCACAATCAAAAATGTTAATAGTAATAGGTGGTGATGGTCTTCTTGGCCAATAACTACATTTTAAAGATGATAAATCACAAGATAGATCTATCAGGTATTTAAAGATGATAAATCATAAGATAGATCTATCAGGTATTTGTCCCCAGATGATCTATAATAACATACTGGAATATAGGGCACCAGCACAAAAACTATTTAAAGCATTTGGTTATGATGTGTCCTTTAAACATGTGTTTAAAGGGTCATGCAATGTGTTAAAGCGTTTTGTTGAACCCTAGTTAATTTTTATTTGAGCACTTTCCATGAACATTAAATTCTTTATGACTAAGCACAGCGCTGTATTTAGAAAGCACACAGACAGATTTACTCCATCCACCTCCAGTGGACATGATTTTTTTTTTTTTTGCTCGATACATAGCTTGAATAGCTCTGCCAATGTGTTGCAAAACTCTCCCTCTCCGCTTTCACATTTAAGTGAGCCATCAGTATCAATGCATATGTGGGTGTAAAAGTAGTACCCAAGACCTTTCCACTGCCAAAATAAAGATGGAGACAGGATTACTTAATTTGCGCAATCATTCTGAACAAATATGCTCCAACTTGATCATTATAACTTTAAATTGAAATCATAATAGTAAGCCTTCATTTTAGAGAAGTGCCATATATTAATAATAAACCATTTGTATATTAGGAAGACAGATTGAGAAGAGCATTAGTTACATTTCTGTGATTTGACAGTCCAATGACAAATGTCTTATCGACAAAAAAAAATCACAAATAGGTAAGAAAAAAAATTCTCAGAATCAGTGAGCCCTAACAGACAATTTATCTCTTAAAAAGGTTGTTGAAAACATAGAAACCGGTGACACTAAAAGTCAGGTGATTAAGGACATCATTCAAAGTCAGAAGTAAAAACAAAACAAAGCAGGGTGAGGATTGCCAACAACTGTTTTGCTTTAGCTAAGCAGACCGACTGCTGCCTCATCCAGGACAAGTGCTGCTAGCTCAGTCACGTTAGCTCACATGGCAATCAGCTAATGTAAAACTCTCTCCGTATATACGGTACAAAATGACTCGGAAGTCAAAGATTAGACATCAAGCTTGACTACGGTGAACCTCCGTGTGAAGCTAACTATTATAAATCTGTGTTTTTTTTCCGCTGGTAAAGATTGTCATCACTTCAGGGCTTGTCACAGTGACACGTGAGCAGCAGCTATGTTAGCGAGGCTGCTTCATCCAACGAGCTGCTAGGTTAGCTCGCTAATAGCACCGCGGCTAGGCTTCAGGATCCTGCTGTTAAATACGCCAGCTAGCACATTATCCACATCCGCTAACCTTTACTTTGCGTTTTAACACGCGAGTCATTCTATTCTTGTGTCATGTCAGCTCCGGGAATAGTCAAAACTACACCGAAACTGTGTGTGACGTGCTTACAATTATCCCCTTAGCAAGGCGAGAAACGGGTTAGCTTACATTTAGCATGAACGACACAGCTGGCTCAAGACTGGCACGCGATAGTCATCGACATAAAAAAAAGTCGCTTTAAAATTAATGAAACTAGTTTAACACTTAATGTCCGAGTGAGAAACAGTGTGCATGTCAGAATGGCAGTGTTTAGCTCTTGATCTGTCACAGTAATGGCAGCAGAGTCACCAGTCTGCGTGATCGCACCATCTTGATGTTATGACCGACCCGAGGCCCGTTCCGAGACCGCGCCACAACCTCCTTCACAAATCAACTTTTACCTCGTTCAACTGTCTCTCAGCGGCCTCCCGCAGATTGGGGTCCATCGTGCCCCGAAGGGCCTCGACCAAAGCCTCGGGATCCATTGCGAAAACTCTGTTTACGGCTCGGATTTTTTTTTATTTCAGAGGTCTATCAATTCCCAGTCACTGCGCACATGGACGCACAGCTCTCCGGTTACCCGGCGCGAAAGGAAGCAGCGAATGAAGTACCCGGATAGATCAGCGCCAAATTTGTGCAACACCAACTTCCGGCGGAGACCGAAAAGCCGTGGGATTTGTAGTTTCAAACTTTAGCACCAACCATTATGCCATTATTATAGCCATATATGTATATATATTATCATATACCATAATATATATAGCCATTATAATATATTCATTATTGAAGAAAAGGGAGAATTGGGTAGGGATATATGTTTTGCAACCTACTCATTTTCGGACACTGTGACTTTTTTTTATTATTATCTTACTTAAATCTTGGTCTCAGCTCTTGTTGTTGGGTTCTTGTGTTTCCTGGGTTCTTATAATGGTTCTTGTGATGGTCGGGTTATATATGTCTGTTGGGTATTGTGCACTTTGGGTTCTTTTCTGTTGAATTGTATTTAATTATTTTTTAGTATTTTGCATCTGTTATATTCTTACTGTTGTTAATGTTCTTCTGTGTTTGGTTTAGTTTGCTTTGTTCTTGTTTTTGCTGTTTGTCAAAGCACTTAGTAAACCTGTGTTTTTAAAAGGTGCTAAAAGGTGTTATTATTATTATTATTATTATTATTATTATTATTAATAATAATAATAATAAATGTTTGGTCTTTAATTCATTAATTTATTAATTCATTCATTACATCAATCAATCAATCAATCACATTTATTTATAAAGCACATTTAAAAACAGCAACAGCTGACCAAAGTGCTGTACATGAAACAAGAGCAATACAGAAAAAAAATAATAATAACAAGGCAAAACTCACACATAAATGTTTGCCTACACACATGCACATAGAATACTAACAATATAATTAGACATATTAGAAATATTCTATAGCCTACTATACAACCATTAACCATTAGTATTATATTGTATTATTATACTGTAATTAATTTATGGCTGTGTAGACGCTCATAGACAAACAATGGCAGGTTGACTCAAAAAGTTTTCAATCATCTTAATTGGACTCAGATTGCTCACTCTGTCTATAAATCTGTTTCCCCCTTATGTCATAATATATAATTAATTATGTAAAAATTATTATGTGTAATACATCTTTACATAATTAAAGGCTACTTTTAAGCATTCAAACCATTCATCGATTATTCCCATCTTTCTTGTCCAAATGTTATCCAAAGATGACTAAAAAGTCAGATAATGTTATAGGCAAATGTTTAGGATGAACAGGCCAAGAGCGTGTAGTGTGTGTGTAGTCATAAATCAGTTTTTTTTTAGATAATTTTGGCCTCACCATAACCATGCATACCTGAACCAATTCTCAAACCAGGAATATGCACAGCATTTTGGCACTCTATGCGAGATTATGATATGGTATCCACCAACCCCCCAGCATCTCATGACCTTGGAGAAAAGAGGTCAAAAAACTCCAGCAACACTTGCAGTACGAAGATCAACTTTATTAACTAATTAGACTGACGCGTTTCGGCTTGTGGCCTTCATCAGGGTCTTGGAGAAAAGTCAGGAAATTATACTCAGTAATTTTAGAATAGCATTTTTTTTTCTGCAACAAAGTATCATTTTTCAAATGTTTCACAATAAACTAGTGAAAACATAGATTTCAATAGCGACCTGACAATTTGATTTGAGTTTACTTTAATGTGCAAAGAAATTAGGACATCATTGGCCCTTCAAGGGTTAGTCCTCAGGTTAGCAGTCGGAGGGATCCGGGGGATTCTGCCCCAGGATTTTGAGAAACAAATAAAAGCTCTGTACAATTTTAAAAAAAATCTATAAACTTCTGTTTCCATACGTTCACTGTAATATTTTTGTATTATTATTGTTATTATTCACTCATAGACACTTAAAATACACATATTCAGATATGCAGTGAAGTGCTTCACTGTTCACCTTCCATCTGCCACTGTCTGTATTTCATCTTTCTTTATCTTATACTACCAAAAAACTTTTTTTTTTTTTTAAATACCAAAACAAAACCTGCAGCTGCATAGAGTTGGTCTGATATTTCCATAATTTACAATGTTCTAGAATGTGAAGACATGGAGGAGCATTTTGTGGAAGACATTTTTGAACAATCATCTTTACTTAATGATATTTCATGCACTGTGGACCCTCATTTTCATTGAAATACACATGTTTTTTTCCACAATTGTGCATATCTTATGCACACCTGCAATCATTAAACAATTAATGAGAGATGGTAAAAAAATGTGCATGTATGGTACCATTGCTTTAATACCTAAAGGCTTTTCCCACAATCACACACATTTTCAGAGACAATTTATTCAGTAGTGTCTGCACTGTTTACCTCTCATCGTCTGTTTATCTCTTTCTCTTTATTTTCTGTCTTCTCTCTTTATCACCTGCAACTGTTTTTGTCTATCTGACTGTAAGCTTGGGACAAACACCGAATAGACCCTCCATACAGAGATTTTTAAAGACATCATAAGAGTCCACAGAAACACCCCCAACAATAGAAGCCAATTTTCCCTTTTAATTGGAATCCAAAAAAGAACACTCACATTTTATAAACACATTAAAATAGCGACCCCGGCTCTTGCAATTACAAAGATGTGAATTACCAAGAGTCCTCACAACCAGTTGATACTGAGGGTCAGCTCTTCTTACAGTATCAAGCCTCAGGAGAGCCCACAACTGGACCAATCAAATTATTTATGAGAAAAATAAAATAACATTTACTATTGGGCATGCACCACAAACACATAACGCAAACGTAAGTGTTATTTGGCTCTAAACAGACAGTACGCTGTAGCAGATTATCAGAGCTGACTGATGAGAAACTCAGAAAGACATGCATGTAGACTCAATGATAACAGCCTGAACATTGAGACAGACGCAGACTCACCTGGCTGGCCAGACAGGACAGACTGCATCACCTCTGTCCACAATGGACAGGAAGAGACAGAGACACACCTCCTGTTGCACTGCAGCAAATAGGCCTATGTACACATCAGAGAAGAGTAATTCACTAAAATTAAATCTAAAGTCTCAAATTATGAGTCACTCTCCAACCAACATAAAATGCAGCCCTTACTGGGTGACACAGAGTCAGCAGCAGAGACAGAGCTAAATATGTCAGACCAGGGATGGGCAACTCACAGCAAGGGCCACATTCATTTGATTCTCACTGCCAGAGGGCCACATTGTAGTATACTTAAACGATTACAGTCAATTATGTCTCAAATTTAACTCACCATATACCAGTGATCAATTATTATTATTATGGACATATTTCTGGTTTTCATGATTTCATGGCCGATTTTGTCATGTTTTCTTCATGTTTCCAAATAATTGATATGTAAAAATTGACCTGAGGGCCACGTTGAGAGTTGATGGGGGCCGCATGTGGCTGTCTTAACAAAGTTATCTTATTGAATAAAGTGGAAAAAAAAGAATAAGACGAAGCAAGTTAAAGACTCATAGCAATAGTAAACAATAGGCCAACTCCAGTAGTCGCTGTTGTTATGGAGACGCAGTGATACTGTAGGGGGCGCTGTGGATGACTGTGAGTGGTTTTGGTTGTTGGATGTAAAGGTAAAAGGTCAATCTGTGTAACGTGTCAGAAGCAGGCTGTCACCATACCGGTGTCACTCGTCAAGCCGCCCGCTGTTGCTGCTTTACACTCCCTGTAACATACCAAAGCGGATCCAACATTTTCACACAAAAAAAAAAAATGGCCAAGAAGCGGAGAGACAGACGGGAGAGCGACGGCCTGTCTGCGGCTCAGGAAGAGGTGAAGGCGAATACCAGCGACTCACAAGTACTGAAAGGTAGGTCATGGCTGTGGTGGCTAACGTGAATGTAGAGACAAGCTAACAGACTTGGTTGGTAGATAAAGATAGAGTTGGCGATAAGACGACACTGCAGCGTCATTGCTTTGAGGTCAGTCCGGATAGCACAACATTAGCTAATGTTAGCCAAGGCTCGTTGTTGTGACACGGCTAAACCAGCCAGTCAAAATGAGCCATCTGTCACGTTAGCTGGTTTAAAACGCCTAATACATCAGTGTTGCCTTGAGGTGTCTCATATACACCCTAAACCGGTGGTTCCCAAAGTGGGGGTCGCGGCCCACTGGGGGGTCGCGGAACACTGTTAGGGGGGGTCGCGAGATTCCTTTCAAAAACATAAAAATGGAAAATGGTTTAAAATTTGATATTTCACCCATTAATTTGAAAATACAGTAGGTTAAAAAAAAGTAGTTTCTTGTAATAAATTACAAAAATAATATGATGGTGTTTGGGCTATTGTTTGCTGTTTTAATGCCAGTGTGTTGACCTAGTGCGTCAAATGTGGGGTCCCAAGTATTTATCACCGTCATAATGGGGGTCACAAGCTGAAAAGTTTGGGAACCCCTGCCCTAAACAATAGTACAGACGGTAGCTTAGTGAAACATATTAAAGCATCACAGTTGTTTAAAACATAGGCACCAATATTGGGGTGTTGCACAAAGCGACACATAGTAGTACCTCAAAACAGCTGCCTTGACAGATATATACAGTATGTGATAATCATCAGGAAATGATATTGAGTGTTTTACTGACATGCCTGTCAAACTAACAAGGGTTACACAGAGTTAAAGAAAAAAATAAAGTCCCTTTATTTAACCACTCAAATGTACAGCAGCACCATTTATTTCTAACTAAAGTAATCTCAGAATTCAAATACACAAAAATAAACCAAAAGCAAAGAAACTGGTAATCTATGTCAGGAAAACTGTTTGTTACCAGCGTTTAAGGTGTGGCCCTCTCTTCAGACTCAGTTCCCTGAAGGGGTTTGAGCAAGTGATGCAAAACTCATAAGAACATTACAGTAGGGTCCCTGGTACCTACTCTGTTTATTTTCATAGTAAACACTTACTTCATTGGTTAAGTAACTTATTTTGTCCTCACAGAGGCTCAGCACACGGCCGGGGGCTCAGCTCGCATGTCTTTTTTGATACTGGTGGCTATCTTCTCCTGCGCTGCCTCAGTCATGTATCTGGTCTATAGGAACTTCCCCGAGCTTCCTGAGTAAGTTTCTTTTATGGATTATTGTTTTTGGTTTTTTTCACATTGATGCCACATTAGTAATTTATGTCTAAATGGGGTTTAGAGTACTGAAAATAAACAGAGAATGAATGATTCTTTTTTTCAGTGATGAAATGGAAAAGATCAAGATCCCTAAAGACATGGATGATGCCAAAGCCCTGGGAACAGTGCTGTCCAAATACAAAGACACCTACTACACCCAAGTGTTGGTGGCCTACTTTGCAACATATGTTTTGTATCCTTTTGCAAAAATCTTTCAACATTGCTTGCTATAGTACAATGTTTTCAAGCTGTTTTTTCTTCATTTTAGGCCTTCAAAGAATGTATAATTATGTTTTTGTTGTGTGTATCTTACCAACTCCTCTTAGAGAAGCTAAACAGATTACCAGCTCACAATCTCATTTGCTTGAGTGTCAAGAGTGTAGGAGTGAATCTGTGGACACTCTTTTACACATGCATTGAGACCTTGAACTTATCCAGAACTAGAGGGAATGTTTGTTGGAATGAAAGTTTCCTAAACGCCTGGTTTGGACATTAAATGGACCTTACCCTTCCAGCCAATTCACTAGTGCAAAGTTCATGCATTGTCCAGTTAAGTTCATGGGCATGTTGATGAGATGATGTTCCCAGGAGTGAAGCTGACTCATACTCCTGTTTGAATGCATATAGCTTCCCATACACCATAACTGATTAGTCTTCTTTTTGTTCCTCTCTGTGCTTTACCCAGGTGTCACCTCACTCCTAAAACAAGCAGAGAAGAAATATATAATTTATCATGTTGTGTTCTAAATCTGTAAAAAGGCAACTCCAGACCGGTATCTCAACCTGATTCTTGAGACATTTGTCATATCTATTTATCAGTTAGTAGAGCTTTGTATTATGGCTCAGTAGTGATGTGAAAAGCAGTTCTTTTCAGTGTACTGAATCACTAGAATCAGTTCAGTAAAGTGATTCGTTCACCGAATCGTTCAGTACTTCTCCGCAGCTCTGTCTGTGAATCAGAATTTAATAAGCTGAAACACGGCCGAACGCTTAGTTCTGCTTGCGATCGTACTGAGAACAGCCGGTGGTGAATAATAAACCAATGAGCTGAGAATTTAGTTGGATAAAGTTACAGTTTGCAAACTGAAAGCTGCTAAAACAATCACATTTATTTTCCCCGACCGTTCTGTTCAGTACGTTCAGTTCGTTCACTGAACGAGAGATCCGCCCTTCCTCTCAGTTCGTTCAGTGAACGAACTGAACGAACTGAACGAGAGCTCCGACATGAATCACGTTCACTGAACGAACTGAACGAGAGATCCGCTCTTCCTCTCAGTTCGTTCAGTGAACGTGATTCACGTCGGAGCTCTCGTTCAGTTCGTTCAGTGATTCACGTCGGAGCTCTCGTTCAGTTTGTTTTGAACGAATCGTTCACGAACTACACATCACTATGGCTCAGAAAGGAAATGCATACCTGTGTGGAACTAGCTTGATAAATGACTAATGTCTTCATTTCACATTGACAGTAATGAATCAAATATTATATAAGGCTTCCGGGCTAAGGTGCTTAAAATCTACTTGTATACATTTAAAGAAAATGAAAATGCATATATGTCTCTGTGTCATCTACCTTAACACTTTTATCAGCCTCCAGACATTTGCAATCCCTGGCTCTATCTTCCTCAGCATCCTGTCGGGATATCTTTACCCATTCCCTTTGGCTCTGTTCTTGGTCTGCTTGGTGAGTATGGAAAGAAAGTATGAGCATGGGCTTGAAAATGAATGTAGAATTTTGTGATAGAAAACTTTGCATGTAAATTATGCAAATAAAAAGGGTTTCAACCTGACAGGCTTGGGTAAGATTGGATTTAAATACACATCCTCTCTTCTTCAAGGATGGACCATGCCTCTTTAAACATGTTTGTGTTGTACCAACTACAGCGATTTCATCATGAAAAAGTTCAATCTGGAAGGGAACGGGGCAGACGACTGTGAATATGTATATCATATGATCTTTATTATTAGATCCTCAATATGGGTTGGTAAAAACAGAAATACAGGTCAAAATAAGGAAGAAAACTGAGGAAGAGCAAACAAGGAGGGATCCCTCCATCAGAACAGATAAACATCCAATAGATGTGATGTGTGAAAGAAGACACTTGGCTGCATTGCCTCATAGTCTGCTGTTTCCCTTCTTGATTGGATTTTTCCTTGACAAAACTCAGGTTTTGTTTCTGTTTAGTCCGGCTACACCACTACTGCTTGAGGGTTTGATATTAGGATATGTGTGTGAGTCTTAATGTAAGTTACCAATGTGTTCTTGTTCTTGTTCAGATTGTATTCTTTATTTGTCTTACCATATGAGTCAGTCATTCACCTGTTTTTTTTGTTTTTTTTCCCTGCAGTGCTCTGGCCTTGGTGCTTCCTTTTGCTATATGCTGTCATACCTGGTGGGCAGACCTGTTGTCTACAAATACCTCTCAGAGCGAGCACAGAAATGGTCCCAGCAGGTAAAAGCTGCAACAGAAAATATACTTTCAATGAGACATTTATTTTTAGAGTGGTTTTCTGTTTGAGAAGTTGGGATGTAGTTGGTTTATTTTATTATATATATTTTCACTTTTTTTTTTTCCACATGCACAAACATGTGCAACCCTAATGCTTTAAATAAAAAAAATTGCTTTGCAATGAAATCCACCTTTCTTCTTCAGTGTTTGTTGTTGCTGTTTGAATGCAGTTGTGTCAGTTCTAAGGGCATTTCACAGGCTGAAGTTGGGAGTTGACTTACTGGTATTGTCAAATATTGTGTAACTGTTACCCAAGTAACGGAAATTACTTACAAGAAAAAATGTGTTGGAACTTTTTCATTACATAAGGGCAAGTAAAGGAAGTTGCTTTGCTTAAATACTGTATGAGAGAGGGCTTTTAGAGGTTTTTCACCCCCATTTGTTACAACATTGAAAACAGTAGTGGGGATATGATTGCAGTATTTCTTTTTCCTGTTTAGCTTATACACAGGTAATTCACGGCCCTTGACCTTCTGTTCATGACTTTCTGCTGGCAGGTTGACAAACACAAAGATCATTTAATCAATTACATCATCTTCCTGAGGATAACCCCGTTTCTTCCCAACTGGTTCATCAACATCACCTCACCGGTCATCAACATGCCTTTGGGAGTTTTCTTCATCGGTACTTTCCTTGGTAAAATGTTCCCGTCTTTTCTGTTTTTATTCCATACATTTACATATTTATTTTGATATTATTTGTTGTCAGTGACTTACTTGTTTTTTTTATTTTTATAACTGGCTGGTTTACAGGAGTGGCACCACCATCTTTTGTAGCCATCAACGCAGGTACACAACTGTACAAGCTGACCACAGCGGGAGAGGCGGTGTCCTGGAACTCGCTAGCCGTGCTTGGCGTCCTGGCTGTGCTCTCCATCCTGCCCGTCTGCTTCCGGAAAAATTTGCAGAAGAAACTAGAGTAGAGCGCTAAACACCTCAGCACCTCATCTGCTGGCTGATCCCAACGCCCTCTCTCCCTCGGCTCAGGAATGTGCAGCTGTCACTCAAGTTGCTTTAGCTCAGAGTCTGACTGCTGACACAAAAAGCACTCATTGACAACAAAATGCATGCAGTGTTGCGTCGATCCTGATGTGAAATAATGTCTAAACTGGCCGCTGCTTGCACAGGATATTTGTTTTCTGTGAATTATTGTTTTGCTTTTTTGTTAGTTTTGTCAATTAAGCACATCTTGTAAATAACATTTATTTTGCTGTCATTTTTATTTAAGGCTTTTACTCTCGTTTTTGTGTAAATCTTACCAGAACATTAAAGGTGCTACATGTAGGATGTTAATTCAAAAGCATTATTCTAATAATGCAGGAAACCGTTTCTGAACTACTTTCCTCTGAATAAATATTTTTCTCATCTTGAGAGAACGACTAAAAACAGCACCATCAGTATCTTGTTGAAGATATTGATAATATATATATTTTTATCTCTGATTTTTTTTTTTTTGTATCTCTGAAAAAAAAACAACAACAACTGAATCAAACACACATGTAGCACCTTTTAATGCCGACTCCCTTTTTAATATATTTTCAACATGCTTGTGACTAATTCAATCTAATGAAGTGCAACAGCACAGCAATAACCGTCACACTGATGTTGAAAATGGATTTCGATTATTTAAAAGTGAAACTTCAACATCTGTTGGTGCGTGCCTCAGCAAACACTTGCAGTGTGAGAAAGTTCCACGTTATTTCTCGATAGATTCCTGGAGTCACTGCCATACAAGTTCTTTCTTTTCATCAGTCTCTGTTCATTTTATTGGAATACAAGCAGCTCACTCTATGCCGCTGTAACTTGTGCAGACTAAACTGATGCAATAGTTCCATGGAGGACAGCTGAGCTGCAGGTTGCTGAACTGCACATTGCTGTTAATTGTATTTAAGAAGGGAGCGTAGATGATGTCAACACAGCAAAAGGAAAGCCAAACAGCGCAACATGGTTCTGTAAACTTTCAGGGAGAAATGGGTTCCAAGTGTTACCCTGCATGTTATGAGTGCTCTTCCTTGTGTGTTTTCAGATGATGTGTATCTGCTGTTTGTTTTTGTTTTTTCAAGTTAAGAACTGGAGTTGTTGTCCTTATCATGGATGATAATACAGAGCCCCCAATATGACTGCAAATGGACAGATTACCCAAGCCTTACTTTAGTTTTTAACTGCTTATAGTCTGCAACCATGCATTGCATTGAGATGCCAGATTTGATGTGTTGTTCTCTGCTCTGTAGATTGTGTGCTTGAATCCTACTGTTTTTTTTTTTTTTTAAATTGAAATGCTAGTTGTTTTTTTTTCCACTTGTGAACCGAACTAACTTTTCAGCTGCTGCTTAAACCCTCCTTGAATTGTCACTAGAGACCTTGATGCAGTTATTGTACATGTGAGTCACTGACGTTTTCTTTTATCTCTTAAATCTGCACATTTATAAGGGCAGGTTGTTTGGTGCATTTAAAGATTTTCCTGTTTGTACTACTTATGTCTTACTGTCCAACAGAATTTGTGTACTGTAACATTCATAACATCTCAAACCCAGATTTGAAACAGCTACATAATTTACGAGTACTCGTACTGTATGAGGATGCTAATGTCTGAGCACTTTCTGCTCTCCTGGTATTGCCAAGTATAGCTTTGTTTCAACATACGGTTGGGTTGATGTAATTGCTCTAGCTGTTTAATGCAAAAGCTGCATTTATAATTTGGTGATTTGGTGATTGTTGTCCTGGAAATGAAAATGCATCATCACTAAGGTGATGAGTGCTTAAATTTTTTTTATTATTTTATTTATTTAGAAGCTAGATACACTTTTTGGGACTTCTTCATAACATTAAATCCCAGGATATGATTAATTTAGATTTTTACACCTTTATTTACTTAAATAATTAATTGTAAACCTATACTTTAGGTCACACTGATCATACCAAGATTTGATATACTATTTACCGTTTTTTTTCCTATAACTTCATCAATGATCATTCTTGTTTTAACCCTCTGTAGACATTTCACAAAGCAGTATTATTTTTTACTGAGCAGTGATGTATAGCAGTATGAAATGTTTACAGAATGAAAACGTCTGTCCTATCTAATTATTTTTTTGAATATTTATTAAATCATTAAAAATATCTTAAAAGAATGAGTGAGTCTTCCAAGTTATCTCTGAAGAAAGATTTTTTTTCATCCTGAAACATGAAATATAAACAGTTTAAGATTCTCTGTGGGGGTTAAATTGAAGGTAAATGATCAATGATAAATGCAGTAATAATGCGTTACGCTGTGTTTTACTTGGTTCGACTGACTGAAGTTTTATAATATCTCTTAAACCATGAATAGATTATTTCATGTACTGTACATTTGAAGTCTTAAAATACCAAAGTGAGAGCTTAAACTTATTTTTCCTTTTTTTCTCTTTGTGTTTACAAGGGACAAGTGCCACCAGGGGGTGATATTGTAATGAATCTGTTGAGCAGTGTCCTGTTTGGATAACATGACATTTGTCCATTATTCTTAAAAACTGTTGTGTGCAACATGTGTAGCAACATGTTACTAAAATAAACAAACAAAATGGTAATCAGGGGATCTAAACATTCAATTCAACAACAAGTTCAAAGTTTTTAATGATGGTGCTTCAATGATTTAAAACAAGTACGAGAGAGAATCTTTCATGGGTAGATTTAGATAAAGAAAACTTTATTTTATTCTATACATTAGCAATCCATTATTAAATAAATGCAGGAGAAATGGATTGACAAATAGTATTTTTAACACATTATGGTCTTCTATGTGTAGGCTATTCATGTAAGATCAAAAAATGATTTGAAAACATTGTGCCAGCTCATAACACCAGCCTGTTTGTTGATCTGTAAGATAAAAAAGGTATGACATATGGAGGAGCGGTTTCATAACTTTGGTCTGAGTAGGCCTACAGATATAACAATACAACAAATAACTCATCATGCATTTCCTTAAATGCATATAAAAAGTAAAATTTTGCACTGTATATATTTTTTTTGGCTAATGACAAGTAAATAAACTACAAATGTCTGCCAACTCCCCCAATACGTTATGATGTATTTGGGCTACTCAGCGTTTAAAAAAAAAATAATAATAATCCTTGTAAAATAGATGCACAGACAATGTCTCCTTGGTGATACCGTAATATTTACAGTCTATGGGTGATACTTGGTGTACTTTAGTTTCGGCACATGATTACAGCTGTGAATGGACCACGGTGCATTTTGACTGCAACGCTCTGATTTGAGGTTTGTAAAGTTAGAGAAAGCAGGAGTAAACTCGGAAGTAGAAGAAATTTCCTTCAAAATTAGATAGACGTCTAAAAAAAACCTGAAGTAGCAGGCTACTTGTTACTGCATATACTGTAATTCACAAACGTATTTTTTTTTATTTACAACTAATTAGTGCCATTATAAATCATAAAAAATAAGAACCACGGAGTAGTTAAGTAGGCTGGATGCTTCTGATATGACCCATATGACCATATTCTTCAATTAAACTATCACAGAATGGAGGATAGTATTGTGTGTGTTAATGTTCAATATTTTTACTAGTACATACATACATGTATTTGTATCACTGCTACATCCGGTTCAATGTATTAGTAGGCTACATTACATTTTCACTAATATTTTTTTTCATTAATGGTCTATGATCAATTCCTTTGTCATGTGTGTTTTCTAAAAACAAACACACAAAATGATTAACTTTGAATGACCGCCAATTTTAGTTAGCATAGCAGAGCTACGTTGTTTCTCTTTGGTGCAGCGTTAAAGGAGTTGTCCTTTTAAATGTTTGGAGTCTTATTGTGAAGGGTCAAAAGCGGATGTAATCGACGTTGCTGTTAGCAGGTGAGCTAGTATTCATCGGGACAGATTTTTCGAGCTTCGCAGTAAACGTAGCACCCGAGATGGCAGAGAGAAATCAATCCTCCGAGTTCCTTTAATATGCTCCCTGTTGAGGGGATAAGGGGACCACCGGACCAGACTCAAAATGACCACCGGCTTCAGCTCCGGTTCCTGCCGGTTCGCAGATTATTTTGTGATCTGCGGACTCGACACCGAAAGCGGGCTGGAACCCGACGAACTGTCCGGTAAGCACATTAGCCATCGGGGTAAATGTCGGACTGATGCTGTGACAAACAAGAAGGGAGGGGAGGACTGGTATTGCATACGGCTATTATTAAGCTTTTACTATCTATTAATAACATGTCGTTTCTCTCTTATTTATTTAAAATGTAGTAAATTAGGATAATTACACAGCGAACACAGGCGAACACAGGCGAACACAGGCCTCCTCTCAGCCTGTTTGTGTGTCAACCTTAAAGCTCGGGGAGAAGCGAGAGGATTACTGGCTTGTTGTGTCAACGCACTGACATGAATTTAAATTCATTTTTACCCTATTTATCAGAAAGATTTGATGTTGTCATTGCGCTGTTGTTATTTTTTTATGTAAGCAACACTGATTCAGGCTTTAGGTTTTTGTTGATGATGATGGTGATGATACAATGTTATTGAGGATGTTGTCATTAAGGCTTCTTAGCTGTCACCGCTGTTATTTAGAGGAGAACAGGTAGAAACACATGGGCGGATTAACCTGGGGGCTAAAATGTTACTCGCCCCTTCATGGACCCCCCCAGCATCCTCAAGAGACCCACATTGTGCATGAAGCCAGCCTCTTCAATAGCCTCTTAAAGGGCACACCCTTCCCTTCACAACAATAATAAACTAAATTAAATATCCAATGAGAGAGGACAATAGGTAGTGACACACCTGGATCCTGTTTTATTCTATGACACTGACCTTTTTTTGTTTACATGTTGTGATTTTTTTCCTACATGAGCATGTGCTTTAGAGATGATTTGCATGGGAAATGTGGCCTGGGAGTCCCTGATCATCTGGGCTCTGAGCATCAGGGAAAATGTTTAGCATCATGGCAACAGTGCCTGTTTTTTCCTCTTATTCCTCATCTGACTCAACAGATTTTGTATATGACAGGATTGTTGGAAACACAGCCAGATACAAAGCATTCTGAGTAATTGTAAAGATACCGGGTTCAAATAGACAAGCTAATTCCTAACATTAACTAAGACATTTAAAAACATGTAGGTGAAGCAGTCACTGTGTGAAAGTGGTAGGACATGTAACATGTTATATCACAATGTCTGCTTATCTAATCTCTGAATAAAAGATCCTATTCAAGACATCCTTCCGTTTTTGGTCCAAACTGTGTTAAGTATTTCTCTCAAAAAGCTCAGGTGATTTTCTTAAGTTGTTGCTATGGGAGAAGTGTTATTTTCTTCAGCCCAAACTCAGACTGACACTTAATGAGTGCATAACTCCACTGTATTCTAACTGTATTAGTTCAGCATACAACACCACCATGAACTGTGAAGGATTCTTATAGTTGGAAAGGTATTATCTAATTGTGAACATTTATTCTATGTTGTTTTAACATGTATTGTCATCATTACAATCTGATTATATGCACACTTAGCACATCGCAAAAGACCGCTTGAAATGAGATGTATAAGACAAATGTACACATGCCCTGCCCGCACACTTATATAGCATGTAAACATTTGACTTTCAAATCGATATGTTAGCCATGCATTCACACCATTTGGATAATCAGAAGCCTCAGCTTAGGGTTAGCATAGCTACCCTCCAGTTGATGTGAATGTTGTGACGACAGAGTGGATAGTTAGCATAATTGTTGACCAACTCTGCGATTTGGTATTAATTTGGAATCATGAGAGACAACATTTAAAAAAAGAAAATGTCTAATATACCCCAAACAGCAGCAAGGTGTATGTAAGTTGGAGCTCATTTAAACCGTCTGCTATAATGAATGCTATTGCACATTGTATCATTTTCTTATGTCATGCAGCTCTTTTGCCTCTACCCTGTCTTATTGTAGGTGTTAAATAAATTACATTTGATTTTCTGTGGAGTTTCTGGTAAACAGTTGTTTTCATAAGGCGATTTCATCTGTTATAAAAAAACAGAACAATGTATTAATTCATATCCTTGAGTCATAAACCCCTTTTACACAGCCTGTTGAAGACGGTAGAGTTAAGCCGCGTCGTCTGAGTAAAAGGTACACAGGCAGAATGTCTGGGGGAAAATCTTACGTTGCTGGGCCAGCAAGGGAGGAAGTAAGAGAGGCAAACTGCTGCTATACAATGTTCTGCCAATAGGATACATTATTGAAGTTAGTGGATGTGTAGGGATGTGGATATGAATACTACGCTGCTGTGGTGGTTCAGTATTCATGTACAGGTGGAGTAATGGGAAAGCTTGGTTACAGTTAAGTTTCCAGAATTTCTGTGTAAGAGAGGGTGTTCTGTCTCCTTTTGAAGTCATGATGGCTGAGATAGCAGGAAAGTTTGATTAACAGTGAAGAGATATCTATCATTTCAAGTGTGTTGACTTCTGCCGAGTAATCCCCCAACAGGTGATGTCAGAGTTTCACACAGAAACATCCCTGCTGACTCATGTGGAGTTTGGGGAAATCCTGAATGTTGAACTACAGAAGTGGCGTTTAAAGTCAAATATATTTAAAATGTAAATGCTACCCATCTCTGTTCTATATGTCAAAACAAAAATGGTCATGTTGTATTGCACATTGCCAATATGAACTAGCCTGACTATTAGCTCGACCTGTTGAGTTTGCGCCTTCATGTGAATAAGCTCTTGTTGACCAGGTCAATACTCCTGTACTAGTTTGACTTCTGGATAACAATCCAATTGGTCAGCTGTTTTTTTTTTTTACTGTTTTTAGTCTTGGGGAAAAAATAGCTTCTGCTCTCACAGTGATTCACAGGGATGGACTCAAGTGAGGACTCTTTCCCATTTCTGATTTATCGTGACTCAGCGGCTAGTGAGAGGCCTGTAGAGTTGAAAGAAAGTTCTTTCCAATAAAGCAAACTAAACCAAAACATCTTACATTTTCAGAGACTCTGCACATCTATTCCTTTTTTTTTTTACTTCTTCAAATCAAGTTCCTGTTCACATGTTCAAATTTAAAAGGGGCTATTTTTTACATGAATGTAAGTTTAAGGACATCCACTGATGTGTTTTGAAAAAATAAAAAGGCACAGCTCTGACCTAGTTTATCAGACGTACTGCAAGTACACGCAAATGTGGTTGAGCAAGTAAATGCATCTTCTTTTTTTTTCTATCTGCGCCTTCCATCCTTTCTTTGTAAGCTTTTCAAAAACATTCAAGAGATTAATTTATATGAAAATAATGTCAGCCTTTGTGTTATTTGTGTTAACAGAGAATGAACTGATGTGTGATAAAGAATAATATTTATGGAACAAATGTAAAAAAAAAAAAAAAGACAATACACACAATAAAAAGTTTGAGGAAAACAACACAAGCCACAGCCAACAAACAAGAGCTAAATACCCAAGGTAGAAATAAGTAATCATGAATGTGGTCTTTTTTTTTTTTACAATCTGATTACACAGCTGTCCTCTTGTCATTTGATTCTGTGACATGAAATTACAGACTTTATTTTCTGCTTTATTCTAACACAAGGCATCAGTGTATCTCTGTGACGAGACAGCCATGTTTATGGTGAAAGTACAACGTAGATCTCTGTGGTCAAACATCTCTGCATCTGTTCTACTTACTGCATGTTGCTGCGGTTTACTGTAGAAGAGGTTCGGGGGTTTGCCCTTATTAAATTGACTTTCAGTACTGAGTTGAAGCGAGGAAATGGTGTGGAAACTCCAGTGCAAAAGGTTACAAATGCTGACTACCAAACATAAAACTCCAAGGTGTCTTTCATGTCAGTGGTGAAAGGGTGATGTTTCAGATGTTATTTGTGGTTTTAGTTTTATGGGCTTACATGACACCATAAATTAAAAATGTTCCCGGATCAGAGTGCACTAGGTAAGCTATATTCATTCTCAAGAAACAAAAAAAGAAAGCAGGAAGTCAAACTAGTTAAACAGAATATCCTGTCTTCTTTTCCAAGCTTTTGAAAGAAAATGAGCAAGTTTAAACACATCAAACTTAAACAGCCATTCCAGTTTCTGCACATCTGTCCTCCCCAATATTTCTGATTTTACTTCATGAAACAATAATTCTCTTAAATCATCACATTTTGTACAATGCAAAAGAAAATGGGACTTCGTATATGTCGCTGGATTAGCAGGAATGCAAATACTGGAAACCCTGTTGTTCCTATTTGGATCAACAAAGCTGTGATTATTTGAGAAGTAAAGTCAGACTATTTCTCACACGATACTAAGAAGAGTAGATGTTGTTTTAAGTAGCAGAGAGAATGACCATGATTCTCCGCCAGCCTCGACTTCATCTTTTGTTTTTGTAGAATGGATTGAGAGCTTCCTGGCAGCGGACTTAGATATTGTATCTTTAAGTCACCTAAATGAATTAGTTAGAAAGATCAAAAGGCAACTATCTGGATAATAAATCAATGATTTGAGACGTTTTCGTGCTAAGATTTGAGCATTTGCTGCTTTTTTTTTGTCACATATGACAGTAGACTGACATTTTCGGGTATCGGACCGATGGTAATATAGAAAGAGGAATTTGGAGATGCACACTTGAGCTGGGGAAAATGATTGGATATTTATTCATTAGTGGGGTTGATAAGAAATGTATTTCATAATATTTTGAGATTTTACTGCTGTGCGTGATCAAGAAAAACAAAACTAAACTAATTTTTTTCTTCCTTTTTTGACTTTTCATGGAAAACACTCGACAAACTAGCGAGAAAAGAGTCGTAAGATCCCAAAAATGATCATCAGCAGAAAGTGCTGTTGATAAGGTTTATTGAAAAAATATGTTCAGACATAACGATCAAAATCATGACGCAGTGAAGAGGTGGTCTGTTGAAATTAGAGATGTAACCAAAGAGCTTTAGTCACTATAGTTACTGTCATAACTGAACAGTTTAGTACTATATATGCCCGTGGATTAAGACATTTTAGATCAATTAAGTAACCATCTCTGAAACTAGGCCAACAAACTGTTGAATATTGGTGTCAGTGCCATGGATGAAATGTGACAAATCTAACTCGGAACCACATCAGTTTCCTAATTTTTAATGTGGTTCAGATGTAATAACGCTTATGTACAGTGAATTAGAAAAAGAAACAACCTGAACTTCTCTTTCAGCCGTGTGTTCGGCAGCATAGTGAGGACCTGATTAGCATATGTATGACCCTGCAGCTCACAGGATACACTGGAAACACAGGGAGCTGAGAGACACAAGTACATACGCACACACAGGCTTCACTTATTCAAATGCTAAATATCCTTTTGAATTTCCCAGGCAGCCCCTCTTCCCCCTTCCCCTACTCAGCAAACAAATGGGGATGAATGGCTCAACATGAAAGCTGGCTTTAAATGCATAATGTGTGCTTTCATATTTCATCTCAGTATGGCCTGCAAAGGGTCTCCTATCAGTGCATTTAAATCTGCTTGAAAATGCATCAGATGAACTTTAATGCAGTTTAAGAATTTTAACAGATTTCTGACTTTGGCTTGGCTTTGACGACATCATAAAAAAACATTTTGTTCTTTACAAGAACATGACAAACCCTGAACTGGCTAGGGCGTAGAGATTCGTGATTTGATTCTTCATTAAACTTAAATCATTTTTCAAATTGAATTCACAATGGGAGGAGCCATAAATCACGTTTTTCTGTTGAACAATGGTGCATGACTCACAGGAGCAGAAAAGTGACGCTTCAAGGTTTCTGATAATATCTGTCTAACCACTAAAAGTCCCAAGATGCAATTTGGCAAGAAACGTCAAGTACTTCAAATACTGTAACATTCACTGAACGTAAAATGGTTACAGAAATTTTGCCTTCAGATTCATCAGGTATTAGATTCTGGGTGTATTTTGCATAATCTCAGCCACTTTGTGGACCCGATTTGTACACAATTGTTTAGATAAAGCATGTTGAATACATTTCACACATTTCAGACTGGCTTCTTCTGCATGAAAAAATAAAAAAACACAAGGCTTATGGGTATTGTAGTGTTTAGACTTGTCAAGAACATACAGGATATTATTCAAAGTCAAATTTGAAATGGAACATTGAAATTTAGGAGGCTACTCCTTTATAACACTATTTCATTCATTGATGAGCTTGGTTATGATATGATATGATTTCTTCTGCTCTAACAATATAGGAAATCAGAACAAGCTCCAACAATAGATTGTATTCAACTTTATGTAAACCACTTATCGGCTTAAATGTTAACTGTAAAACTTGTAGTGTTTCACTTTAATCTACATTCAGGCTTGCCCTCTCTACATCAGTACTATTTTCCATTTCCTGGTATGTAATGTGTCCAGTCCTGGATAGCCTTTAAAGTATCCCACTTCAGTGCTTTTTAACAGTTGGAAAAGACTGTTGGAGATGGTTTGAGTCAGCAGCTTACCTGCTCCTGAATGTTAAGGGTTTACATTTCTTTCCCTTCATGGCAGAGTAATTAAAGCAGCACATTCTTGTGTTAAAGACGGAGTGTTTTCTGTAGGTCAAGTTTCTCTGCCGTCCAATACCCTTGCTGCTAACAGATGTTTAGTGAGCTGAAACTCTGAGCTGCGGAGTTTCCTCAAAGTACGGCTTGATCGAAAGATTTCTCATCTACAACGACTTCCTGCGATCTGCAGATGTGGCGTTGATGGTTGGTCTGGATACAGATTTGAATTCTCGTTGAACTCTTTTACACACATAACTGACTTCATAGGTTTATGTTGAACTATTTTACCCGCGGTGTCTGCCAACAGAACATACTTTTTTTTTCGAAAATAAATTGTGATTGATCAAAATAAGGGAAGAAAACTGCAGTTCATAACATAATAATGCCTGCACTATATATTTTGAAAAGCTAGTTGTTCAAGCATGCACATGATTTACTGGGAACCCTAAATGCAACAGAGCTGTAATTACGTTGGCTACAACTGTGCGCTTCCTTGTGCAGTATAAGTCAAAATGCCTGCAAGCAGGAGGGCTGCAATTTATAGAAGACATCAAATAAAGAATGTCTTGAATGTCTTGGGTGTTGGTTTCCATAGTCTTGGTTTTAAAAAGGTTTTACAGGTGAGCCAGACAAAGTTACATTGCCAGGTTGGAAGGATTCATTTTATATTTGTGATACTCTGAATATCCAAGTCATGTGTGTTTAGCCACTATCCCACCTCTTTAGGAGATTGGGAAAACAGTACACACAACTGAAGTGAAAAGTCCTTCATTTTGGTACCCGTCTCTGTTTCATCAACCAATTGATTAGGAGATCTGGCCACACAGAATTCTCATGAATCCGATGAAAAATAAAAATATGGCAGATATTGAAAGAGGAATACTCTGATTTTTAGAATAAACCAGGCAAAATGATATTCTTTGTTGCTTCAACACCAACCTACTTGATCCAAGACACACTGATAGTGCAGCAAGGTTAACTTGTGCTGGTGAGCTCCTTGTTTTATTTTTTTACTGTAGTGTTTTGTTGTACATTTGTAGGGAAGAAATGTATTCAGAGTAAGGAGCATTGGATGTTTGTGCAGAGAAAAACAGCTGACTCTCCCGTCAAGTACAGTGCAACACATATATGAATATATTTTTATTTTTCTATTGACAGATACTTCCCTTCTTTGCTGTAAATCGCTCATTTAGGTGAGGAAGAAAGTGATGTTAACATGCCAAGTTTCAGTAAACTAAAAGTTATCGCTCATTAAACTGTCCCACACCTGAGCGTGTTCAAAGAAAACAAATCTGAGAAAGTCTTTGGAAAATATGTTCCTTCTTTGAAAAACCATCCATATAGTCTCTGTTGGGAATATAAACTGTGTGAGTAAGCTGTCGCACTCATGTAAGTGCAGGGTCCTCTTGGTGATAAGTATTGATGTTTTTTTTTTTTTTTTGCTGCTGAGCTATTTTTAAGTGCTAGCGGTGGCTTCAGCACATTCTGCTGTGGGCAGTCGAGTCGTGTTTGAATGGTTGCTTTTCAAGTCACAGTCTTACATCCCTTTATCTCTGAGACTAGGCCGTGTTACAGCAGGTCTGGAGGTACATCCCTTTATGTCTGAGCCCAGTGGGCCGTGTTACGGCAGGTGTGTGAAGGTGTGTGAACACGGAAGGGGTGCAGAGCTGTGGGTGGTCGAGGTTCTGCTTCTGGTGCACGCTCTCATGGCATCATGGTCCATTTGATGGAAAATATGACGGATTCAGAAAATGTTTGTTTGCATATGTCAACAAGTGTGTTTTCCACCAGGTGAGAGAGCTTCTCATTAGTGCTAATTACTAGGTGAAGATGATGCTTTAAAGGAACACCTGGGTAATGTGTGCACACTGCACTGCTGTGCTCAAACTGTTACAAAACTGTTGTGAAACTGTTAGCGTCCTGTTATCCATGTGACAAAACAAGGGAAATTCACACCCTAAGCGTTATTTTAAAATGAATTTGTCAAATGAATTTTAACATATATAGTTATATTAGTATGCAGATGCATGGCACCATTGAATGATCATTTTAAATAATTTGAATCATAAACTTGTCCCTATAGTAATTTTTCCTTTCTGTGTTCTTCGCTTGTCTTCCGATACTGTTACATTTTACTTTTGATATTATACGGTTCAATTAAATATTTTTTTATTTTGGCTCATGTCTGCAATTGTGCAAATGTTCTAGTTTGAATTTCTGGATTTTGAGTCTCTCGTTTCATTTACACATCAGCATTTTACTGTCATCTCATCAATATCTAGTGTCATTTTGCAGGTGTTTTTTAAAAACTCTGTATTAATGTCTCTATAAAGACGTAAAACTAAATAATGAAAGAGATGATTTTCCTCATTCTTATAATACGGTGGCTAATCCAGCTCTTTCTCTTTGTCATTTGCTTTAATACATTTCATTTGAGTGTTTGTGAAGTTCAGTGAAGGGACACAACAGATTTGCAAAATTATTCTTATTATTTAGCAACCATTATTTTAATCAGGCTTTTTAAAGGCAATGTTTTTTGCTTCCTTGTTTTGCGTGAAAGAAACTGCTTTGTGCTCACTCATTTTCCTGTACTGCACGCTGTGAAAACAATCTCGTGATTTTCACAATCAGTGATCGTGCGACGGCCTGCTGTGTGCAGACTGTGGTATGATTTGTGTATCTTTACGTTACTGTTGGCCCTGACACATGAAAACCTCAATACTCTCCCAACAATAATGCAATAAGGTCATTGGCCTCCTAAAACCCCTATTTCCATAACCAGATGTGTCCAGATGTTTGTTGTAACATTGCAACAATTGACTTTGTTCTGAGAGTGTTTGCAAACCTCTCCGGTCACATCATCATCATCATCATGCTTCTTGTCTGTTTTCACTTTGTGTGTTGGAATGTGACCTAAATAAACGAGCTCATAATCAGCAGAAGTCAGTCTCAGCCTATTTGAAAAAAAGTCAAAACATAGTATTCAGGAGTCATCAAAGTATAAATATGTATATTAGAGAAATTGATAAGGACCTTGATAACTCTTCCCCATCCCTACCAATGATTATAATCTCACTGTTTGGCCTTTGGTTGCCCTTTTGCTTGCGTAATATCCTTCGCCTTTTTTCTCCCCTGTCGGCAGTTTGGACCTGAAAGTAACTGACGGATTAAACCACTTAAATCATTAGACTTTCATTCCCTTGCCAGGGTTTGCATCTTAAAAGTCTAATTCCAACTTGTTTGTTGCTCCACTCAACACCTTCCATAGCAGTCGTGTTGGACGAGGATAAGCCTGTGGACTCACTGAAGGGATAATGAATCATTAATAGTACTTTGGTCAGTTTTATCAGCATCTTACCTGACTAAAGACCGAACCTTGATCCATCCTTTTTAAGAATATCAAGCAGGATGTTTAGTTAATGCTCTTAGATAGAAATTCCTTGTCGAGACAGAAAGAGTTAAACATTATCATTAGAGGAGTTTGTTTGTTGATGCCACAGTCATTTTAAAAGTGCTACTGAAATGGAATTCCCCCATTTAAAGACATAGTCCTATGAAAGGAAAGACCAGATTTCATATCTCAAAGGCCACAGCAGCCTGAGAGTAGTCACAGTTTGATGTGGCGTAACTAGAAAAGTGTCACACAGCTGCACTTTTGGCTTCGACTTCGACATGAATTTGTGTTCCTGCCAGAAGGACCATTTCATTGGAGCTTGGCATATGTCATGCATGAAGAGGACAACAAAAAGCATTGACTGCCTGCATAAAATGGTCTTTTTTATGTAAAAAAAATATTAGATAATCTCACTTTGCCCCAAGGACAGTCTGTCTGCAGTACAAGAGCATCATTGACTCGGTCAGCCCCGTGACTGTCTGCTGACTCCAAACACACATTTGAACAACAGGTTGACAAACATGTACGGATATGTCACATTATGAAGTTGCAGAATACTTGTGTAATACTTGTGCTATGTAGGTCATACTCTTTATTGTTATTTTTGTGGGTTTTTTTTTTCAAACCTTAAACCCCTAAAAAGACAACAAAAACAATGTGGTTGTTTCTTAATAACTTCCAACTCTGTTACTCCATCTGTGTCACTCAGCACTGATATGAACTAGAGGGGAAAAAAAAGCTTCAAAAACAGGTCAAAACTATTTGTTGCATCATGTAAAAATGTTTAAATCATCCTTTAAAAAAGCTGAACACTGCAGTTTTCTAACAAACATTACTCAAATAGGAGTAAATAGCGCACTTGTTTGGGACTATATTCAGGTATGGATGGATACACATGTTATGCTCTAGTGAGTATTTACAGCTGACAAACTGTGTGTGCAGGTTTGACTCAAAATAAACAACTCTTTCTATGTTTACCTCAATAAGTAAACTTGTCTCCCAGTGCAACATTATGGCTCTTTAATGTGTTTCAAAAGGTTTTCTTTTCAACAGAGCTGGCTTAGAGGGAAAAGTTCTATCAGGCTTTAGCCACACCGACAACACTTGTTACAGCAATTAGTTAATTTTCTTTCTTTTCTTTTTGTTGTTGAAAGAACAGCTACAGGACATTGCCACCCTTGTACTTTAAAGCAACATTTATGATGCTGGTCAAAAAACAGTTAACCTCCCCTTCATAACAATGTCATATGAGCCTTGATTTAATGTATTATAATTATTTTCATATTTCCAAGGTAATAACTTGCACTAACCTTTTTATTGAACGCCATTAACAGGTCAAAAGTTGTCTTATAAACTGCTAATCGCTGAAGACATGTGCTAATATTCAAATGTCAGCATGCTATATAACACTGTGAATCTATACCTGTCAGCCTTGTCTTTTTTAGCATGTTAGCAATTAGCTCCGAGCTCCACTGTGCCAAAGCTGAGCCAAGCTGCTGGCATGGCTGAACACTCTTTATGATGAGAATATCATCCACATCAGAGCAGAATGAAACTTTTTGCATGATCTCTGGAAGAAGAGGAGAACATGACACAGAGAGATGCCGTGTCATTGTATCATTACCCCACCAGCTGGCTTGAATTAGCATACCCACCTGATATGGTAATTTCCTGTCTGCAGCTCGTTTCTAGAGCAGAGCTGTCAGGATGTTTTTGCACAGACTTGAGAAGTGATGCGCTACCCACCTTGAACCAGGCTTTTAATTATATTTTTGTTTTATTTGTTGTTTAGCTTTATGCCAGTATATAGAAGCTACTAAATTCAGAGATGGGGCCAGAGGAAATTTGGCAAATGAAGGTAACCCTCCGACCACACACACTCCTCCCCCTCTTAACCTGAGCTCAGCTTTAACCCTTCAGCCTTTAACCTAGCACTCTTTTGATTTGTTTTGTTATTTGTTTGTTTTTTACTCAACGGCCCTCTTATGTTCATTCAAATTCTCAGTTTTCACGGTTACTTTCTGCACAGGTGTGGGGACCTGTCCTTTCTGTTTTGAGCACTCTGATTTCTTCCCTCCTGGTTTGTGTTTTCCCCCTGCCTCCCCCCCCCCCCCCCCCCCCCCCCCTTTCCCTCAGCAGCAGCTGAATAATGAGCTGATGTTTGACAATCACCGCTTCTGTTTCTTTCTCACACACACATGAATCCAGTGCTGCCTGCGGCTGCGCTGGGACTGCTTGGTCAATGTTTACTCTCCCCCTTCACTCTGAATGACTTTTCAGTACTGCCTTGGTGTGTGCATCACTTCTGCCTTACTCTGGGTTCAAATCAACTCAATGTACGCTTCCTATGATTGGTCAGTTAATTTTGTGTGTTCATTTGTATTGCCATTAAAGCTGTCAGGAAGCATCACAACCCATAGTCTGTTGAATTTTCTTTTCTGACATACATTTTGGAATGATGCTGCCCCTTTTTCAATATTGTCTTAATAAACTGTAAACAAAATGCAGATGACAGCTTTATATGATGCAATACAATCTTCATCTTAAGACAAATATGCTGACTTGCTTTTTTTCCTCTGGAGCTGCGCCTGGCATTTTCAACCTCCCTCTGATCAGACCATTTTTCTGTCGTCCTCTATGTACACCTGGAAACTCCTGCTAATTGTTTGTCTCTTTTTTTTTGTTTTTTCTCTTTCCTCTGTTTGTTTGTTTTCACTCTTAGGTGAGAATTTTGAGCAGAGTCCATTGCGGAGAACCTTTAAATCCAAGGTTCTAGCACATTTTCCAGAAAATGTCGAGTGGAATCCATTTGACCAGGATGCAGTGGGCATGGTATGATCTCCACGCAGTCATTACATTACTAATATCATAAGAACAATGATGGTTGATGGGAGTGGAATCCAAATAACACAATTATGAAAAGTATTTTTTTTTTATTGATTCAACAAATAAATGCAGAATTACATGGATACATTTGATGAAAAAGCATGGCCTGTTATACGATATTAACAAGTTTAATGTGGCTTATTTTGTTTGTTTGCTTAGAACTCTGAAAGGAATAGTTCGACTTTTTTAAAATTGGCTTTTTGTCACATCAGTAAGCAAAAAGCTTTACATAATTATGGTGATTTAAGTTGGAATTCAGGTTGTAGACAGTTAGCATAAAAAACTCAAATACAAACTAAAAGCTAGCCTTTCTTTATGTAATTATCTTTAAATATATTGTTTTGGGAGATAAAAAAACTACAACAAGGTGTAACTACTTTTTGATCTTGCCAACAAAGTGCAATAGTGCTATCTAAGCTAGACGTTACTAAAAATACTCATTCTAAAACCTCAAATCTGTCGTTCAACACAAGCAAGTTTGTTTACTAACAAAATAGAAGTTATAGTAAGTTTGACATTAAGATCGACTTCTAACAGAAGCAGGCTAGCAACTAACCCTTGTTTTCACTGTTTAAGATAAGCTTGGCTGATCCAGTTTAGACTCGAGCTCTGTACTAAGTTCACAGACACCAGAGTGGTATTGATCTCATCAATTTCTTAGTATCAGTGCAAATAAATCAATCTAAATAGTGTAAAAGCCCAGCCCTAAATAGTTTTAAATTGCTTTTTTTCCAAGCTAAAGACATGAATGCCCTCTCTTTCAAAATCCTCTGATACATTTTCTTCCTGTTCTCTCTCAGCTCTGTATGCCGAAAGGTCTGTCGTTCAGGACGCAGGCCGACTCTCTGGAGCCTCAGTTCCACTCCTTCATCATCACCAGAGAGGATGGCTCGCGGACCTACGGCTTTGCCCTCACCTTCTTTGAGGAGGTGACCAGTAAGCAGATCTGCAGTGCTATGCAGACTCTTTACCACATGCACAACGCAGAGCAGTACGACATCTTACACACTCCAACCTCGCCAAAGGGACTAGAGGACCATCGACATCAACACTCCCAGCCTCGTCCCGTGCTCCACGCTGCGCCTGCCATCTCTCGCCTGCAGCGCTTCAACTCCTATGACATCAGTCGTGACACGCTGTACGTGTCAAAGTGTATCTGCCTAATAACACCCATGGCCTTCCCTCAGGCCTGCAGGAAGGTGCTGCAGCAGCTACACCAAGCTGTAACTTCCCCCCTGCCCCCACCCCTCCCGCTGGAGAGCTACATCTACAACATCCTCTATGAGGTGCCCATGCCACCCTCTGGACGGTCGCTTAAGTTCTCAGGCGTCTACGGGCCCGTGGTGTGCCAGAGGCCGAGCACATGTGAGCTGCCGCTCTTTGACTTTGCCATCGGTGAGATGTTTCACCTGCTGGGGGTGGAGAACGTTCTCCAGCTGTTCACGTGTGCCCTGCTCGAGATGCAGATACTGCTCTACTCGCAGCGTAAGTAACCTGTGTGCTACTGATAAACTCAATGTTCTCATGTTACTTTTAGCATCCTGTCCCATTAGGATTCATTGATTACAAGAATCTATGCTTTAAATCACAAATAGACAGCAAGCCAGACTTAAATTGATATCCTATACAAACGTATACATTTTTAAAGGAGCTGTAATTGAAAGAACTATCTGTAACAGCTGTTTTTTGAGAATCATGGGGTAAAGTGATCCTGTCAGGAGACCACTCTCCAGAGATTTCTCTGGAGCTGGGAAACATAT